>NC_138977.1:8576241-8984332 GCF_964341445.2 Mesoplodon mirus | reverse complement strand
CAAAGAAAAGGAAGTCAGTGAGAAGGGGAAAAGTCAGAGGCAGTTGATTTGCAGCCCGGGGTGATAGAAGGCAAAGGCTGTGCATCTCTGAATCCAGATTTCAGGACCTGAACTGGCAAGGTCCTAGTTTCAGAAGAAAAGACTCCCGATGTGGGAAACTAAGAAATAGAAGTAAAACACACAGATGTAGTGAACTTCTGGAGGAGACACAGAGCCCGAGTGTGCTCTTGCTTTCCCCTCCCACAGCCTGGCAGTAGGGGAAAGGTCCAGCTTCACAAGTAACCCAGGAGGGAGGCTGATGCACTGCACAATTGGAAAGACTAGACACTTCTCTGCAGACCCTCAGAGACCCTCCCATCTGGACCCAAATCCTTCAGACATAAACACTGACATCAGGATCCCAGTTCAATTAAATCAGACTTCTTAGGAGTAGGACCCACGTCCGTATTTTTTAAAGCTTTCCAGGTGACTCCAATGGACTGCCAGGGCTGAGAACTGCTGCTTTAGATTCTGATGGATATAAACTCCACAAACTCTTGTGTGTTTATTTTCTGCTGTATCCCCTGGCATCTAGCACAGTGCCTGGCACAGAGCAGAAACTGAATATAGATTTACTACATGAAAGGATAGTGGGTAAAGCACAGCATTTCTGTAATAGAAACAAGTCATATAATTAGGCCATGTAGGGCATCTGTGCAGAGGAATTACCTCCTAGCCCTCCAAGAGCCATGGTCTCGGGGGCACGTTTGTCTCTTGTTGTGCCAGCGCAAGCAGACGCACAGATGTTGGACTCTGGGTGGGGGTTGTTTAGTTGACAGCAAATCAACAACCCTACCACCCAAGGAGTTGGCCCAGTTGTCTTCCTCTCTTCTCCCAGGAGCCCTGGTGTGACAACATGGCTTTCAGAGAAGAGGCTCAAACCATCATGCCACCATCGGCAGGCAGCCCGCTGTGGGTCATTAATCTTTCCCCACCAGCAACTGAGGAATAGACAAGGGTCACTTCCGGTGGACTTTTCTTTCTTCCTCTTCCTGCTTAAGGTCCGGTCAGTGATGAGTTCGGCAGAAGTGCTGAGTGACCTTTTGACTCAGAGGCAGGAAACCTGTCCCTTTGGCTGCTGGATGAGAGAAGCCACGTGAAGGGAAGCTAAGGAGGGTCCCCGGGTGTGGACTTGGATCTGAGTTAGTTTGGTGGAAGAGCCTCTCCTCAGCATCTCTGCAGCACCGAGGTCGAGGGAGTCTGACATCAACCTCCAGACTTGTGTACCACTGTCAAGAGCCAGAGAAGCAACACGTTTGATTGGAGCTAGAACCAGTGTATGGTCTGGGTCCTTCCTCTACTCTGGCGGGAGTCCTGCAGCAGATGCTGAGAGACAGGGAGCCGCGTACTGTGAGCCCACTTCAGTCGGTGCGGGATGCCCATTTGAAACCTTCGGGCTGGGAGAGACTTTGGGATCTCATTGTTTACCTCCCCATTTCTACCAAGAAACAGGGCATGGGGAAAGAAAGACACTATTTGGGAGAAAGACGGGCCTCAACCCCAGACTTGACAGTGCTACTGATGAACTCGACGACATCTGGCCAGTCCTTGCAGACCTACACATCTATAAAATGAGGATGACACAATTTACTGGGCAGATTTATCCTGAGCAATAGATCTTAGGGCTATTGTGAAATCTCACTGTTTGAATCCTATGGAATTATTATTTCACCGTTGCGCTCAGAGCTCTTTGAAGATACAGATGGCATCGTCTTTTTATCTTTGTATCCTTAACCTCTGACACAGCAAACAGCTGGCACATAATAGATGCTTCATGTAACCTTCTCGGAGCAGTCTGCCCAAATGCTTCATCTTGCGACCCCCCCCCCAGGTATTCATTACACTCTCTTAGTTTCCTTCAGAGCCTCAAAATGATATATTTGCTTGTGTATCATCTACCTCCAAATTACACTGTAATTTTCATGAGATCAGGACTTTGTCTGTCTGGGTGGTCAGAGTCTAGAACAGAGTGCCTGGTGCCCAGTAGGTGCTCAAATATGCTTCTTGTATGGGGAAAGGAAGGAAGGCAGCTATTTTATTACTACTCGTGGTAGCAATGGTTGCAAGATGAATTATAATCCATCCAAACGGAGAAAAGTTCATTGACTCTGGAAAGCGGACCAGAAAGGGAATGGGAATGGTCAGAAGCCCTTTGAGTTTCCTCCGCACAAAATTCTGCCAGGGAAGCTTTCTTTAGGGCCGGCGATTTCCTCAGGCCTCCGCCAGGGGGCCCTTCATGCTAAACTGAGCCGCGTGAATGGGGTTTTATGACGTGGACAAGGGCTGCCTCGGAGCCTGAACTGGGACCCTCTGGGGGGAGCGGGCGGGGGCCACACCCGCTCCTGGGCTCGGCACCAGTGGAAGGCTCCAGACGGCTCGGGCTCTGCGCCAGGCTGCTTGGTTCCAGTGGGAAAGCTGACCTTGGCCAGGAAGAGGCACAAATGACTCATTGTCCCACATCCTCCAAGGTAGAAACCCAGCAGTGTGTGTGGCCTTTGGGGCTGGACGTTACTGCAGCCTTGGCTCCCTCCGCAGCCAAAATAAAAGCCGTCGGCCAGCAACCCAGGCGCAGCCTAGGAATACAACCCGGGGATCTCTCCCATTGTCCCCTTCCACACACTTCCCTGCACGGAAAGTTCCTGAACACTGTGTGTAATTTCCAGTTCTAAAAGTGGAGCGCCATTTCCTTTTAAAGACTTAAGGCAGCCTTCATTTCCAATCAAGGCCATGTGACATTTTATGGACTCGTGGAAGAAACCGGATCTATTTTCAGGTCACGTGTGAAGAAGGTCTGGGTGGAAGGTGCTTTATGTTTATTCAGGAGTTTGGGAGCCAAGTCACTTCAATTTGTAAAACGTGCCACTGCCTTCAGATTTCCACTAGAGGGCACTCTTGGAAAATATTTATAAATATATATTTTATTGCTCTGTCTAGGAAATGCTGTTTGTAAAAAGAGGGGGGAAAGAAAACCACCGGCAGCCCAGTCTAAATTTCAGGGCAAGCCCTTTGCTTTCGCTTGGAACTATTCCTGATCCTTCCAGAAGCACAGCTAGAGAAGGAAGCTGGAGAGCCCACAGGCAGCTGCTACCCCTGTCTTCTGTCCTTTTGTCCACACGGGATGCCGCTGACCACCCCCGCTCGACCCTCCACCCCCGGGCCACGGCCCAAATCCCCTCCACGCCATAGGGGGTCACCCCTGGCCTGCCTGGAGAATCCCCTTGGAAAGGGGCTTAAAGATGCTGAATTTGGGGGCCTCTGGTTTGGTTAGGGGCCTTCCCTCACGAGCCAGCCGTGGCCAGAAATCCTCAGAAAAGTGCCAGGAAGGGTCAGAGGGGGTGGCTGGAGCGTCAAACAATTAAAAATAGGGCTTCCGGGCAGGCAGCCATGGAGATCTGGCTTGATATGTAAATAAGTGTAAATAAGAGCAAGCCTTGGTGCACATTTCATGCAGCCAGGGCTGTCCGGGGCCGTGGTGGGCGGCCTTTATTCTGCACACAGCCCAATTTAGAAAAAAAAAAAAATTTTTTTTCCCACCCAAAAAGAAAATAGCTTCACTGAGTTCCACTGGTGGGGTAGGGGTGGAGGACAGGAGATTATTCTTACAGCTTAAAGTTCGTACTCAATGAATAGAAGAATGTAGTGAACACATTAGGACTGAATTTTAGCCACTATAATTTGATTCTGGAGCATATCTGATACACAGCACTCAGCTTTCCCATCCCTGACATTTCTGTCACCTTTTAGAGTTGACACTATTCACTCATGTGAGTGACCTCATTTCATCCTGGAATCAGCTCTGTGAGGTGGGTATCACCATCCACATCTCATTTCACGGACGGAAACTAAACTCAGGGAGGAGCAAGGACACACAGCAGCGGTACCGAGCCCGGGGTGGAGGCAGTTCAGTTTCAGCTGGAACGTCTTACTGAGCATGCGCCCTGTGCCAAGCTCAGCGCTAAGTGTGAAGCGGCCGCTGCTTCTTGCTCTTCCTCAAAAAACAGGCTCTCCAAATGTCAAGGCAAGTCTTTGACTTCCTCGGAACCGGTCCATTCTTCCAGAAGCACAGCTAGAGAAAGAAGGGAGAAGTACAAAGGCAGCGGCTTCCTTTGTCCACGTGGGCATCTTCCCCGTAGTCAGAGCTCCTGTCGGTCTGGGCGGAGCCAGCAGGGGGGTGCCCTTCCTCGGGGCATCCCGGGTCGATCAGGATAGGCCTGGTGCCCAAGACCACAGCTTGCTCCAGGGTCCTCCAGGCAGGAAGGCAGGCATCCGTCCACTCCTTGGCCATCCCCCCGCTGACCTTGGCCCAATCCCACAGGGACGGACAACAATCCTCAGAAAGCTTCTCTCTGTCCAGGGGTTTGCGCTGCCGGCTTCTTGCTCTCTAGTTCCTCTGTCTGGAAGGAGGCTGCATTTGAAAGTACCCTTAGGGTTTTCAAGAAGCAAGGTGGCCGCAGTGACTCCTGAAGAGCTCCCCTGTGGCCTACGGGCTAGGGCGGTAGAGAAAGTCAGAGAGGCAAAGAGCACAGAAGGGCTCTGGGCAGTGGTTCCCAAAGTGTGCTGGGCAGATCGGCTTTCCCTTGATCCCATTTGGACTTCTTTCCGTGAGCACGAATTAGTTTATAACTAAACACACAGGTGCACGCGTGCGAACACACACACACACACACACACTTACACTCATGCAGCTTTGAAAACCAGCTCTTGTCCAGTTTGTCAGGGCGAATAACACCATATGCTGTAACAGTGACTGCGCATAGAGATAGATTCCCCCCGCCCCCCAAATTCGGATGCAGCCGGGAATCTATATTAAAACTGTTGATACCTGTGAACAGAAACAGACACAATAGGTTGTCTCCATTTGAAAATACCAAGGTGTCTGAAAGCGTGGCAACAGAATGAAAACGCAAATTGGGAGCCTGGGGGCTACTTTCTGCTTCAGGACCCCGTGAGAGGGGCTGGATAGGAGGACTGGGGGAGTGAGAGAAGGAAGAGCAGAGGCTCTGACCTGCTGCGAGTGGCCCCGAACTCTGGTCTTTTCTCGATTCATCCAAAGGGTCAGGTCAAGCTCAGGTCTAGGAACCACAGGCTCCTGTGCTAACAAGCAGGGCTGGAGGGACCCACAGAGGAGGAGGTAATGGGTTTCTCCGGGCACAGAAATGTGGCAGTGGATTTCCTGGTTCATGGCTCTTACGGGTGGTTCAGAAGGTCCCTCCACACACCTTGGCCGGGTTTCCCAAAGCCAGGTGAGCTCCGGAGGCGTGGGACCCATGGTTCGCATCCTCCAGGCCCATCTCCTGCGCTGCGGCCGCCGCGGGTCGGCAGAAGGGGCGGTGGGTGCGGTCTGCCCCCTGCCGGCCAAGGGGATGCGGACGGCGAACTGGCGAGGATGTTCCTCAACAGCCCAAGGAGGCGCCTTGTATTCAGAGCCCCAGAGTCTTGGGAGGACTGGGCGCTCCTGGGATGACCCAGGAGGGGCCACACTGCAGCCGTCCCGGAGGGGTTAGAGGAAGTGCAGCTCGGACAAGGAAACTCTCCGAGGCCCAGACCGGGGATGCTCGGTGCTGTAGGTTTCACCGCCCGGCGAAGAGGAGGGGTTTAGAAGTTTGCAGCGAGTCAGACCGCACTGTGCATTTGCCAGAACAATCCAGGGTGGGTGGGAATTCCTCCCCCTTGGTGGTGAGGAGAGTCCAGTCTGTGGGCGTTCCATAGACTGTCTTCCGAGAGGCTGGCAGGGCCTGTCTGTGCCCAGAAAGGGAGGACGGGTCTTTCTTAGCTTCAGATGCCTTTAGGCTGGTGGCTTAGATAGTTCTATGAGGGAAGGAGAGAGGCGAAAATAAAATACCCTTAGAGAGGATTGTCCCCCGTGCCCCTCATCCAGAGAGCTAGTGGTGAAGCCACTGTCCCTGCCTACCCTGCCCTGTAACTCACACCTTTTAGGTTCGCATTCAGCCGCCCAGCCCCGCATTGTGCAGCAGCCAAGGATACAAATGTCTTTTAGGTATTTTTCTGTTGTGATTTTGGCCGCTCTTCTTTTGATGCTGCAGAATCAGATTTTCTCAGTTGTCCCATTACTTCTGACTACTTTCTAAACAATGGCCTCAGAGGGAAAAGACAAACCTAGATTAATCAGGTGCTCATGAAGGGGGTGAGATGAGAGACCTGTCAGGGCCCCCGAGCGGAGGTTGCTGAGACGTGGGCTGGCCTGGCCTCAGAGGCCTGCCAGAGCCGGGGGCCTGTCGCCTGACTTCTCCTCCGTCTCCACAGAGTCCAGGGCTGCTTAGTGCCAAGTGTGATGTGGACACTTGCCTGCCGGATGGTGACAGAAACTCATTTTCCATCTGTCAAGCAGCCTGACACAGAGCCGCTAATGATTTTCTGCCAGGCGAGGCCTGGCTGGATTTGAACCAGTGACCCAGAGGTAAAAGGCCCCGATGCAGGGCTCCCTTTGCAATAACTGGCCTGCCTCTGCCTGGCCCTGTGCTGTCCATTCCTCTGCTCCTGTGTTCTCCTCATCCAGTTGAGTTTTGGTTGGATCCTAACTTAGCATTTGGGGCTGAGCGGTTAAAGTCCCAGGAGGGCAAGCAGGGGTGCATTTCTGTCCTGAGGGGCCGGGAGATGGAAGGCAGTTGGAGGGCGGAGGGGCGGGGCCATCTTGATTAGCCTGGGCCCAAAAGCCACGTGCTCTTCCCAGGCTGGGTGCCTGATCCTGACCTCAGGACCTTTGCACGCGTATAGAGCTGGCCTCCACAGCAAAGGCTACAGCAAGAAATGTACATCTGAGGGGTACTGAGGCCTAGATGCTCTGGGCCTCAACTACTCTGAGGTCAACATTGTCATCATTTTTTTTTTTTTTTTTTGCTGGTAGTTTTCATGAAAAAAAAAAGTCCTTTCAGGAGCATTCATAGGTTGATTAACATGATGATTCCCATTCACTGAATGATAATCGACTCACATGCCACTCTCCAAAAATAGTGTTTTATAACCTGAAGATGTCTCCTCCAGAATCAGAAAAGCAACCTGGGGGACAGTAAGGGCCAACCCATCATTCAATAAACATTTATTGAGATTCCTGCTATCAGGCAAGCATTCTTCTAGTTATCAGGGTTACAAAGATAAACAAGACAAGGTCCCCATTGAAGGAATGAATCATTTAGAGGGAGAGAGGCATGTGGACAAAAATGATTTGGCACAATCTGATGGGTAATCAATAAGCAAATGAAGAAATTCAGTACACATTTGGAAACCAAGGGCCGTGTCTCACTGTAGGGGTAGAGGGTATAGGGGACACGGCTGGAGCCCACAGATCAGGAGTCAACATCGCAGAGGGGGAGGGAAGCACAGGTGCTGGCCAGGTCAGCGCCCAGGTGGGAAGCCAGGCTTTGCCACTTATAAGCGAGGGCATCTGAAATTTTCTCTCTTGGAGCCTCCACTTTCTAGTCTGTAAAATGGGAATAATGACACCAATATAAACAATCTTCGTAAGGATTAAATGGGATCATTCATGTAAAGCATTGAGCAGAGCGCCCAGCACCTGGTAGGTGACTGATAAATGTCAGCAAGGGCTTCCTGGATTGGAGAAGGCTTTACTGGAGGAAAAAGGAATAGTAGATGACAGCAACCCAGTGGACAAGACAGTTGAGATTAAGGAGAGGTTTTGCAGATAGAATCAAGGGAGTTTGGTGATTCGCTGAATATGAAAAGTGAAATGGGAAGGCTGAGGGGAGGACCCCAGGCCTGGTTGCTATGACAAGCCAGGAAGCTGGTTGTGGAGGACAGTGGGTAGGGAAAGATGTTACTCACTTTTCCTTCAGGGCCAGGAGTGCCTTGAGGATGCCCGGGGTGGGGGGTGGGGGTGGCAGGGAGGGGTGGTCTCCAAACACAATTGGAAATGTGAGCTCAGGGCTACAGGACTGGGAGCTCTGGCTAAGTTACAGTGGTGGCTGGCGCTGCGAGAGTGGCCCACAGGCTCCCAGTGGGAGTGCATGGGGGGTGGGAAGAAAGATCGGAGACCAGGATGCCTGGAAATGTCAACATTAAAGGTGTGAGTGGAAAGGGGGCCTGTGAACGGGAAACCCAGATGCACCAGGGCCACGGGGGCACCTGACGAGGTGGAACCGAGTGGCTGTCCAAGAGGACTGTGGTCATAGGGGGACAACCCTAGAGCAGCTGTATAGTCGGAGCTCAGATCAGCCGGGCGTTAGCAAATCAGTGTCCGTATGGGGCGGCTCTGTCAGCTGCATTATCAGGTGGTTCTCAGCCAGACTCAGTGCTTTTTGGGGAGTTGGGCAAAATTTCTGCTTGGAGTTCTTTGGAGTAAGTAGAGAAAGGCAAGACCCAGGCAGCAATGGTGGGCTGGAAAGGCCTTTCAGTTCCTGCTGGAGGCTAGAGATGGCTGCAGTCGTCTTACAATTCAGAGTCAGACGTCTTCATTAACTGATGAAGTAGGCACTCATGCCCTGGTCAGGTCCTGACTTGACTAGTGACATTTAATGGACTGCCTAATAGATTTTTTGCACAGATTAGAAGTCACACAGAATAGACCCTGACAGCTGACCCCATACATCCGATACGGTTTATCCAGGTCCCATCCCTGTGGAACCATAACTATAGCTGTCACTGGGTTCTTACCAGGTGCCAGACACAGTGACAAGCCATTCACAAGGATTCTCTTTCATTCCTAATAACAAACCTGTGGCATTACACGCTTTTCACTTTGGCTTCATGAGCAGAGGAGTGATACAGATGGTATTCTGCCCCGTCTTCAACGTGCACAGGTACAGAGGTGCTCTTTGGAGCTGGAGTGGCTGCTGAGGGGAAGGGGCATTGTCAGAGGCACCACGTGTGAGGCGGTGAGAGCAGTGGGTCCCAGGGTAGGAAGTTGCCGTAAACATTTAGCGGTGGATGACCTCTAGCTACGTCGGCAAAACCAGCCCGGGAGGCGGCATTGACAGCAGTGCTCTCAGTGAACACCTAGCGTCAGGGGCTAGAATGCCCACGAGGGATCCCAAATCAATGTGGTTGTAAGGATTTCTAGTCTGGAATAGCCAGTCACAAGGGAACGACCCATGTCTAGGGCTGAGGCCAAGACTTGTTTCCTCCGTGTGTGGTCTTTTCCTATCAGTGGACTCCGAGGCCTGGCGTGTGTCAGAAACCCTAGGCTCCTTCCTGCCAATTCTCTGGAATTTCTGAGTTGTGGGGCTTTTGAGTCACTCCAGTGAAGAGAAAGCAACACCCTTTATGAAAACCTTGGTTGCAGAGTTCAGGTAGAGTTCAGAATCATTGCTAGTTTCTAGACTTTTAGAATATGAGAAAATAAGATCTTGCAGGGAGCACGTAGTTTCCGAGGTGCAGAAGAGTCTACTTAGTGGTTAGCAGTGTGGACCCTGGAATCAGGAAAATCTGAGTTCAAATCCCAGCTCCACCATGTAAGCGTCGTGAGGCTTGCACTCACTACGGATCTTTTTCGTCTTGGTTTCCTTCTCTGTACATCGCCGATAATGCTACATATCCTCCTAGGAATGTTGAAATAATTAAATGAAAAACTGGACTAAAGAACCTAGTATCGACCTGGGGGTCAGAGGGGTTTTCACAACTTGGCTATTGTGAGTAATGCTGCAATGAACACGGAGGAGCAGGTATCTGTGTGTAGGCTGGAGTCGGCTTGTGTCATCTTCTGAGAGCCAGTCGAGGGCATCCTTTCCCGATGCCAACTCAGGAACAGCTTGCTGGTAGCTTGAAATTGGCAAGGGTGGGACTGTTTACACCCCAGACATTGGCAAGTGCCACAGATCAGAGCACTGAATATTAGTTATGGTTGCTGCAATCCCCCAGTCCATCTGAATACATATTAATTTATATTTAGATGTAATGGTTTGAGAATGAATTCCATGTTCTGTGGGAAGCATTCTACGCCCCCCAAGATTTCCAGGAGTTTCCATTTTTATCATCTCATGCACAGAATTCCTGCTTGTGACTTGGTGTCTGTATTACTGGAATGCTCTTTTTCTCCCCTATATAACTTCCTGGTGGATGTTGAAACTTTTACTTCATTTTCCTCCAAATGAACAAAAATATCTGCTGGAAAAGCAGATTTGTACTAAAAATTTGTTTGTTTGTTTGTTGGGGGGTGAGGGGGAGCAGGTGCTTTAAAACTGCAGAAACAGCCACTGTGGAGAACAGTATGGCGGCTCCTCAAGAGATTAAAAGCAGAACTACCATATGATCCAGTAATTCCACTTCCAGTTATATATCCAAATCAAACAAAATCACGAACTCAAACAGATACCTGTACCTCTGTGTTCATTGCAGCATTACTCACAATAGCCAAGGTGTGAAAACCCCTCTGACCCCCAGGTCGATACTAGGTTCTTTAGTCCAGTTTTTCATTTAATTATTTCAACATTCCTAGGAGGATATGTAGCATTATCGGCGATGTACAGAGAAGGAAACCAAGACGAAAAAGATCCGTAGTGAGTGCAAGCCTCACGACGCTTACATGGTGGAGCTGGGATTTGAACTCAGATTTTCCTGATTCCAGGGTCCACACTGCTAACCACTAAGTAGACTCTTCTGCACCTCGGAAACTACGTGCTCCCTGCAAGATCTTATTTTCTCATATTCTAAAAGTCTAGAAACTAGCAATGATTCTGAACTCTACCTGAACTCTGCAACCAAGGTTTTCATAAAGGGTGTTGCTTTCTCTTCACTGGAGTGACTCAAAAGCCCCACAACTCAGAAATTCCAGAGAATTGGCAGGAAGGAGCCTAGGGTTTCTGACACACGCCAGGCCTCGGAGTCCACTGATAGGAAAAGACCACACACGGAGGAAACAAGTCTTGGCCTCAGCCCTAGACATGGGTCGTTCCCTTGTGACTGGCTGTTCCAGACTAGAAATCCTTACAACCACATTGATTTGGGATCCCTCGTGGGCATTCTAGCCCCTGACGCTAGGTGTTCACTGAGAGCACTGCTGTCAATGCCGCCTCCCGGGCTGGTTTTGCCGACGTAGCTAGAGCTCATCCACCGCTAAATGTTTACGGCAACTTCCTACCCTGGGACCCACTGCTCTCACCGCCTCACACGTGGTGCCTCTGACAATGCCCCTAAGTGTCCATCGACAGATGAATGGATGAAGAAAATGTGGTATATATACACAATGAAATATTACTCAGCCTTTAAAAAGAAGGAAATCCGGCCATTTGTGACAACACAGATGAATCTGGTGGGCATTATGCTAAATGAAGTAAACCAGAAAGAGACAGACAAACACTACATAGTACCACTTATATGTGGAATCTTTTTTTTTTTTTTTTTTTTTTGTGGTACGCGGGCCTCTCACTGTTGCGGGCTCTCCCGTTGCGGAGCACAGGCTCCGGATGCGCAGGCTCCGGATGCGCAGGCCCAGCGGCCATGGCTCACGGGCCCAGCCGCTCCGCGGCACATGGGATCCTCCCAGACCGGGGCACGAACCCGCATCCCCTGCATCGGCAGGCGGACTCTCAACCACTGCGCCACCAGGGAGGCCCTATATGTGGAATCTTAAAAAGAAAAAAGTAGAACTCATAGAAGCAGAGAGTAGAATAGTGGTTGCCAGGGGCTGGGGGTGTGGGAATGAGAAGAGGTTGGTAAAAGGGTACAAACTTTTAGTTATAAGAAGAATGAGGGCTGAGGATCTGATGGACATCGTGGTGACTATAGGTGATAACTGTATCACATAATTGAAATTTGCTAAGAGACTATATTAAGCATCCTCACACACACACAAGTAACTGTGTGAGGTGAAGGGTGTGTTCATTAATACTTTCACGATGTATGTGTATATTGGATCATCACTTGTACACTTCAGATAGCTTACAATTTTATTTGTCAATTATACCTCAATAAAGCTGGAAAAAGATAAGATAAAAATGATAATGATAATTAACCACCACCACCACTATCACTTAGGCCATCACACATTTCCCACTGGACTGTCTTTTCTCTTTGGCCCACTTCCTCTCTGGTTCCTCTTCTTCCAGTTTTTGGACCTCTCAGCCCCCTTTCCCATGCTGTTGACTCCGACTCAAGATTCCTCTCACCTCAATGCATGGGACAGTCAGATTCCCTTGTCCGGCCCTTACCCCCCTAGGATGTGCCTAGAGGCCCATCTTTCTCAACCCCAAAAGGTTTTGCTTGACAAGTGCGCCACGGCTCAGAAATGAATTATGCCATTTGCTCAAGAAGTAGCAGAAGTGGCCCCAGTTTGTGCTTTATGCTTGTTAGAACTCTTCCAAAGTGTGATTAAAAGAAAAGGTACAATTAAAAGTATGAACACCTCTGCATTCCTGGTCCTAGGAATCATCACTGTTAAGTAGTCTAAGAGTGGTTAAAATGTGCCCACTTCTTAATTTTGTGGCCTTGGGAAGCCACTTAGTCTGGACTCAGTTTCTCATCTGTAAAATGGGTATAATACCACCTACCTCATAGCATTGTTGAGAGGGTTAGATGAAATAATGTACAGTGCGTGAAATAGTGCCAGGCTTAAAGAAAAAGCTCAGTAATGTTACTTATATTTATACCTCTAAACATTTCTTATGTATGGAGTGTGTCCCTACACATATGTAACATATATTATAACTAATGAAAAAATAGGATATATAAAAATAATATGACAAAATGCATATTCTTCCCTGAAATTTATTCCTTCCCACTCAACAATACATTGTTATTACACAGTAACCCTCATTTCTTTTAATGCCAAAATAACGTTCTATGATAAGAACATACCATTGAGTGTTTAAACATTTCCTTAAGTTGGGGAATTTGGGTGGCCTTTCAGCTTTATCAATGTTCTGAAATGTCCTTGTCAGTAGATTCTAGGGCACTTATCTATTTCTGGATTCACAGAAGCCAAAGAGCTGGGCTGAAGAACACATATATTTAAACTTTCAGCTAAATAGCCTTCCAGAAAATTCCATCCCCATTTATGTTCCAACTAGAAGGGCATGAGGTCCCTCTCCCCAAACCCTTATCAATATTTGAATATTATCAAACTTTCAACTTTTTGTCAATCTCATAGGTGAAAAATAGTATCTCATTTAAACATATATTTCCCTGATCTCTGGTTAAGACTGAATATTTAAAAATATGTCTATTATCCATTTTGTATAAATTACCCATTCACAAACTTTGCCTGTTTTGCTAGTGTAGAGAGAAGTCGCAGCTCCTTTTCCATCTCCTCCCCGACGTTTGGGCTACAGCTCATCCAGGACATACATGAATCCTCATGTTGTCTCATTCCAACGCCCAGTTGGCGAAATGAGAGGAAAGTGGAAATGAGGAAGTTTCTGTTAGGTATATAGCCGTTGGCCCCAGGGCAAGTTCAGGAAGTCAGAGAATGAACAAAGAGGTGGCTGAACTTCTGTGGCAGGTAGATGGGGTTACGGGGAAGGGCGGTCAGTGAGAAATTCCGGGTGGGAGGGTGGCTGGGAGATTGGTGGGAACAGGAGGTCTAACATTCCATTTTTTTCCTAACGTTCCATTTTAAGTTTCTCTATCCCCCCAAACTCAGTGTGTGCAGACTTTGGTAGAAATCAAGGAACTGGAATGGAATTCCATGTGTGGGTGGTGGAGTCTGAGATGCTGGAGAGCTCGGTGGAGGAAGAGGGTCTGGAGAGGCTTGTGGGCATCTTCTGGGTGACCCCGTGACTCAGCTCAGCCCTGTGACTTCAGTGCTCTCGTCTGCACCTGTGTTTACAAGCACATTGGCACCAACCGATCGTTAGAGTGATGTTTAATGTTTAATACAGTTTCTCATCATCGGCTCTGTAGACAAGTTCTCCAGGGTCTATGAGAAATTGTTTTCCCTTTACATGAGGTTAGTATTTTACTCACATTTGAGAAACTGTCCTATAGTGTAAATAAGATTAGCTGCTTTGCTAAAGAGAGTACTCTTATAAGACCTTTTGTATGTATCTACATAAACCAATAATATGATGATAATCATAATAATTTGTATCTAGTCTTTATAGTAAGTATGTCAGAATTCCGATAAATAAAACGCTTTATTTTTTATGCATATAAAGTATTCTCTAATTCAGATCAACCCAAGCTGATTTAGCCTGAATTATTGAGGGTTTATTGTTCTGTCAAAATATAAAAGATGAAAGTTATTTGCATATCACATCTGCAGCTTCAACCTGGAGAGCTAGTATTTACACAGTTATGAAGCCATGCATTTCTCTCAGCAGCACAATGTGGCTTCACAGTTTCCCTCAGGCTAGCTAGGAATAGTAGCAAAAAAAAAAAATTAGTTTTTCTTGTAACTGAGTACTGATCTATATGCAGGGAAGAACTTTCATAATTATGAGGGTTCATGTCTTACCTATTAAGATCACAGTTTGGAAAATGTTTTTTTGGTTATTAATCTGAGTCAGGCACTGTGCTAGGCACAGGAGGAAAACAGATGAGGACCACATTGGAGGAGACAGAAATGTAAAGTGATGATTAGACAAGCAAAGGTTTTGGAAGACTTGAGGGACTTGTTCTAAGGGCACGTCACAGGGAGTACGCCTAGAACTGACTGGGGGAGCAGGAAAGCTTCCTGGACGAGGTGACATTTCTGTCAGCCTTCCAGGGAGAAGAGGCTTGCTAAGTCAAGACAGCAAAATGAGAACACAAAGGTATGGAATTCTACAAAAGGGAACGTACCCATGAAGAAACGCGGGGTTTGGAAAAGGCATTCTGCATTCTAAGGGTTCATATTTCTATCCCTGAAAAAACTGACAAGGTGGCGAAAACTCAGATCACCTGTGCTCTGTCCTTCTGTTGGATATGTTTCTCCTTTGGTCCTCAACCCTGATGCTGAGAAAATCTCTAACCAGCAGGGGCTGGTTCTGGATTTTAATGTTATGGCGTGGTGGGGTATTGAGATGGATACCTGGGAAGACTATGAAACTTATGTCCAGCTAACCACAAATAGTATAAGAGGATTGGAATGAATTAAAAGAAATCTACAGATACTTGGAAGGCATTATGAGTGTATATCTGAAATCAGGTTAAAAATAAGCCGCAGGTTCTCTTGTGATTTCCAAAACATCTTTGTTTAATCATAGAATTATGTCCATCTTCCATTCATCATAAATAATCCATGTCATTACTTTACCAATCCTTTTGAAAAAATTTGGTATTTAGCATAAACAAACACTGAACATTAGCCAGGGGTGTGTTAGTTTAAACCAGAAGAGGGAAGAATAAAAAGAAGAACCCACAAAATTTTAAAACTTAGAAAAGAGCACATGAAAAGATGAACATTCTCATCCATTTATAAAATCAAATTTCATAACAACCATTAAAAAAAATCCAGGTGGAAAAACAAAACTATAATCTAACGTATTTCTTTCATAAATACATTCAGACAAAACAAATGCATAAAAGAGATAGTGCATAGATATAACAACATATTTTAAGAAATGAATAATTAAACCCCAATAATCATGAATTTAAAATATATTTTGATTTTATTTTTTGTCCTTTATGGAAAAATATGCACAACATTTGTGTAAAAAAAGAAATAGTATACACATCAATAAAGCCACCAAAATTCACTATGTAAAGAAGATTATTTGAAAACAGAACACATTTTTTTAAAGCAAAAGGTAAAATGTTATATCAGTTTCAGTTGAATTTTATCCCATAGTCACACCTACTATAGGTGTTAGATAACAGAGGTAGATAAGTTGGGGGAAAAAAATCAGTATTCTAATGCTAGGGAGAAGATTTTTATGATAGCTCAGACAGACAATTTCATTCACTCTGAAATTCAAAGAAGCTTGCAGGAACAAAACATGAAAACCTTTCTGTGCTCCATATGTAAGCAAAATTACTGTAGTTTTAAACACAAGTGAAATTCTTGACAATAGGAATTCTTGCCAAACAGCCTGTTTAGCATAGCTTTTTGCAGGGTCTGGCACTAGCCTTAAAACTCACACCCAGGCTAACTCTTATGAAATTTATGAGGTCCAGTGACATTGAAATGAGTCAGAAGTAACACAAGATGAGAGTTGGTAGTAACAATGATGTACGATACTGATAAACATGGTGAGTTTCTAAGGAATGATTTTTTGTTGTTGATAAAACAACAAAACAGCTGCTGAAGATATGGTGTGACTCATGACGCCAATATCATCTGTCAAATCACGAAAAGACATGTAGAGAGGATGTGAGAGAATGGTGTGCAGGAAACAGAAAAAGTGTTCCCTTATTTCTATACATTGCTTTATTCTCTATTTGGGTCGGGAAAGCTCTTCCAGACATAGTAGAAGCAAATATTGGATACTCCATGGCAAGCTGATGCCCAACTGGGAGCTAATTTTACTTAATATTTTGGTTGATGAATGTTTTTGCATCTTCTGTGTCTAGTTTTCTTTCCATCCAGCTATACAGAATGTGTATATGTAACATTTGTTTGCCTCTATGACCTTTATATTTTCATTTATTTGTAAGAGCAATGTGATTTAATTTTTTGTTTTAAATGTTGCAAACATTCGTCAAATCTGCCAAGGAAATTCTCATTAATAACTTGTCTCAAATGCCTTAAGTGTGCTTAATTCAAAGATGTAACAGGCTGCTTCTGGCTAAAAGAGGAAATTTGTGCTCTGCACATCTGTGTAACAGGAAACAAATTTTGGTCTCCGTTGTGGAATGTGAAAGAATCCATCATTAATTGTTGCTGCTCTCGAACTAACTGTAACGTTTTTGGGTCTCACATTTGGTTGTTATGAGTTTGCAAGTGTGCTGGAAAACAGGTAAGAAAGAAATAATGGAAGAAAAACGAAAAACATTTGAAATATAATTTTAAGAATCCTGAAACCCAAATCCTGTAGTTTATCTGAAAACTGCACGTACTTTGACTCATAACTCAAACATCAGGCCCTTTCTTTGAAGCAGCTTATAATAAATTTAAGACATAGAACACCACAATCTCTTGTAATGGAAGTGAGGAATTTCTGAGTGGAAACTATTTGAAGGAATGTCTTAAAAACTGATGTCAAGAAATGCAGATGACTTATGCTTTTCAGCATCTATTCAATCTATGACCCCTGCTGAGTTGATAAGGAAGAGGCATGTCACAGTTGCAGAAAAAAAGAATCACACGGGAAATCAAAGTATCCGTGAATAAGACTTTGGAAATTTTCACTGTCATGAGAAGAGCATTTTCCTGATGGTGTGACCTCATTCCAAACAGTACAGTAGCTAGTAGAGAGCTGTATTGCACAGAAGGTGGTACGAGGAAAACGTGTTTGCTTTTTGTCACTTATGATGACTGTTTCCCTTGTTAGGAAAAAAGAAAAAAAAAAGAACAAGTCCAAAATACTGAACCACCCCTGGCAGTAACAAACAAAGTAGGTTTTGGAAATAACGCTCTCGTCAAATCCATTTTAAGGCACTTAAACAGTTATGTCGTATTTTTTTTGTGTAAAAAAATAAAATATGCATTGAAGCAATGTTCACAAATACATATCTTCAGAACTGTTTGTATGTACAACCCTGTATGTATATACATCGCTGCGGAAAGACCACCTCCTTCCTTATACTGTTGGCCTCATCAACTTCACTCCCTACGAGAAAGGAAAACATGACATCAGAGTTGGACTGTATCCACGAGCAAAGTGAGAGCATCAATTAACACCAGATAATTTATGCTACAAGAAGGAAAAAGAGGCCCACCTAGACAGCATTATATAACCCATGATCCAAACCCCTGGATCCAAATAAATTCACCCGCCCACCTCACTGGCCTGCAGAATCTGGCATCTCCCCCGCACCCGGCATGGCTATTCATCCCATCTGCTGTGCATTAGATGGTGCCTGTGGGTCTCAGTCAGTATTGTCTGTAAAGCAGAGGAGACACTCAAGGATACCCTTACGATGGACACTTTGTTTTTGTGGCCAGGTGGAAAGGGCTAAATATTCCAAGCCTTCTGGATTATTCTACATTAGCCATTGGCCCCCTGGTTTGGAGTGGTTTCTGTGCAAAGGGAAAAATGAACAGCGTCCAGTTTAGTCTCCCTTTTGGAAATGCTTCGGTTACTCTGCAGGATAAATCCCAGAGCTTTTAACCATTTAGAAGAGAACTTCATTCTGATTAACTTGCCGTTCACTATGACTGTATATTATTGATGGAGTATTAGGATTTTCAAATAATCTTCTTCATTCTTGGTCAAAATTTATATGTATAAATTCTGGTCTATCATGCACATACACATTGTTAAACACGAGCATATATACAAATGAAGTTTTCAAAGGGGACAAATAGCAAAAGAAAGAAAATTACTAAACGCTCCTGTACCAATTCTGAGTGGGAAGACCCCAGACTGGAGTGGTCCCCAGCACAGAATGGTGTTTGCTAACATTTTGTTCAATAACAAGAGGAGGGAAGGTGCTGGAGGGCTACCTTCTCAGGCAGGATTCTGGGGACCTAGGGCTCTCCTTCTAAAAACAGTCTTGGGGGTGGGGGGGAAAGAGATAAACTAGGAGAGTCTGGGATTAACATATACACACTCCTATATATAAAATGGGTAAACAACAAGGACCTAGTGTACAGCACAGGGAACTATACTCAATATCTTCTAATAACCTATAATGGAAAAGAATCTGAAAAAGAATATATATTCCTATATATTTTTATTCTTATATATATTCTTATGAATATAACAATCACTTTGCTGTACACTTGAAACTAACACAACATTGTAAATTAACTGTACTTCAGTACCAAAAATTAAACAAAAGCAATCTTGTGTTTCTTGGAGCATCGTTGTGGTGTAGGGGAAAGATTTTGGGGGACACATAGACCAGGGTTCAAGTCCTAAGTCTAGCACTGAGTAAACCCACCCCCATAACCCTGGGCAAGTTGCTCATCTCTCTGGGCCTAGTTCCTACGTGTTCAATGGGGATAGCAGAGCCTGCTACCAACAGTGTTGTAGAAAATAAGGAACATCAGTGATGATAACAGTGATTATATCAGATAGCTTTTGTCAAATACCTGCCACGTAATCCTCCACAACTCTAAAGAGTAGATGTTATCATGAGTCTTAGTGTGGCAGAGACTGAGGTACAGAGACGTGAAGTAACACGGCCAGGGTCACACGGGGGTAAGGTGGCAGAGCTGGCAGGATGGCTCAAGGGCCCACACTCCGAACTCAGTGGAGGCTGGCACGTGCTTAGCATAACACAGAGCTTAACAGGCTGTAGTGGGGCTATTCCGTTTTCAGGACACTAAGGACATGACACACAAGTGCTATGCCACTGGCTATCTCCTTGCCACCTGTGAGTGGGCAAAAGAAGTCTTGCAAAGTCTGAGCCACTGGGAAGAAGCCAGCTATGGGCACTTCCGTGGTATGTGCTGCATCTAAATTTTGTATGAGTCACTTAGTTTATTTTAGTTTGGCTGATAATTTAGAAAATCAAATCCACAAATAACAAATAAGTAACAAGACTTCTGAGCCAACTGTGGTGCAATTGACATCCTTGTGTGGCCTCCTTTGCTACTGAAATTTTATTTTTTAATTCCCAAACACATAGTACAAAGAAGTTATTATGTGTCCGGAAAATTAAAAATAAAGTAGACACTCTGGATAAATCCAGGTGCTATCATATTTAGAAAGGCATGTGAAATCAGGACACATACAAATGATCAGGTGGGCAAAGATGGTGGGCACCCGAGCAGAGGGGCACATATATTTTGAGTATATTTACTGAAACTTTAATCCACTGTAATATGCCCTTCAATATGAGCAAATTAAAAAGGGTTTTTAAAGACTACCTTTTAAGTATCATCGTGCTGTTATAACAATATATAACAATTAGCCCTCAATCTTCTTGTTCAAATTGAATTGGATAATGCGTCATTATTATCGTATTTAGTTAAGAAAATGTGTACTTGAGAACAAGGTTATATGTGCAAAAGTTAAAGCATATGAACAGCTAAGATTCAGAAATAGCATTTCAATCTGACTTGGATCCAAATAAGATTCTTCTAGAGTCTCACCTTCTGCCTTGACACCATCCAAGACCTTATTGTTGGCACCAACACACTTCCCAGAAGGATCTGCACCGGGTGGTAGATCAGCAAGGGGACGGATATTAAAGAGAGGTACTCAT
The DNA here is from genome assembly GCF_964341445.2 of Mesoplodon mirus. NCBI lineage: Eukaryota > Metazoa > Chordata > Mammalia > Artiodactyla > Ziphiidae > Mesoplodon > Mesoplodon mirus. The sequence continues at coordinate 8,964,151 of NC_138977.1, read as the reverse complement.
GGCCTGCAAACACGATCTTCAGCATTGGAATCCCTGAGGAACAAGGAAGACAGAAAACCTAGAGGCAAATTCAGTCTGTCATCAAACTAAAGACGTACGCCATTAAAACTGGACTTCGGATTGCACCATCTTTCCCTTGTGTATATTCACAGAACTAGAAAGGGAAGGTCTGGAACGACTCGCCAAATCCTTCCATCTTCCTTTCACTGTGTAAACCTCCAAGCTCTACCTAGAACAGATTAAAACTGAAAAGGTGGTCGGTTCAAGGGCACCAGTAACTCTCACTGCAAGTTAGCAGCCTGTCTAACAAGGAGAGGAGAGAAGATAGTGGGGAATAGAGTTTCTTTTTTCTTTTTTTTTTTAATTTTTAAATTTTATTTTATTTATGTTTTTATATAGCAGGTCCTTATTAGTCATCAATTTTATACACATCAGGGTATACATGTCAATCCCAATCACCCAATTCATCACACCACCACCCACACCCCACTGCCGCTTTCCCCCCTTGGTGTCCATACATTTGTTTTCTACATCTGTGTCTCAATTTCTGCCCTGCAAACCAGTTCATCTGTACCATTTTTCTAGGTTCCACATATATGCGTTAATATACAATATTTGTTTTTCTCTTTCTGACTTACTTCACTCTGTATGACAGTCTCTAGATCCATCCACGTCTCAACAAATGACCCAATTTCGTTCCTTTTTATGGTTGAGTAATATTCCATTGTATATATGTACCACATCTTCTTTATCCATTCATCTGTTGATGGGCATTTAGGTTGCTTCCATGACCTGACTATTGTAAATAGTGCTGCAATGAACATTGCGGTGCATGTGTCTTTTTGAATTATGGTTTTCTCTGGGTATATGCCCAGTAGTGGGATTGCTGGGTCATATGGTAATTCTATTTCTAGTTTTTTAAGGAACCTCCATACTGTTCTCCATAGTGGCTGTATCAATTTACATTCCCAGCAACAGTGCAAGAGGGTTCCCTTTTCTCCACACCCTCTCCAGCATTTGTTGTTTGTAGATTTTCTGATGATGCCCATTCTAACTGGTGTGAGGTGATACCTCACACCAGTTTTTTTTTTTTTTTTTTTGCGGTACGCGGGCCTCTCACTGTTGTGGCCTCTCCCGTTGCTGAGCACAGGCTCCGGACGCGCAGGCTCAACGGCCATGGCTCACGGGCCCAGCCGCTCCACGGCATATGGGATCCTCCCGGACCGGGACACGAACCCGTATCCCCTGCATCGGCAGGTGGACTCTCAACCACTGCGCCACCAGGGAGGCCCTCACACCAGTTTTGATTTGCATTTCTCTAATAATTAGTGATGTTGAGCAGCTTTTCATGTGTTTCTTGGCCATCTGTATGTCTTCTTTGGAGACATGTCTATTTAGGTTTTCTGCCCATTTTTGGATTGGGTTGTTTGTTTTTTGATATTGAGCTGCATGAGTTGTTTATATATTTTTGAGATTAATCCTTTGTCCATTAATTCATTTGCAAATATTTTCTCCCATTCTGAGGGTTGTCTTTTAGTCTTGTTTACGGTTTCCTCTGCTGTGCAAAAGCTTTTAAGTTTCATTAGGTCCCATTTGTTTATTTTTGTTTTTATTTCCATTACTCTAGGAGGTGGATCAAAAAAGATCTGGCTGTGATTTATGTCAAGAGTGTTCTTCCTATGTTTTCCTCTAAGACTTTGATAGTGTCTGGTCTTACATTTAGGTCTCGAACCCATTTTGAGTTTATTTTTGTGCATGGTGTTAGGGAGTGTTCTAATTTCATTCTTTTACATGTAGCTGTCCAGTTTTTCCAGCACCACTTATTGAAGAGACTGTCTTTTCTCCATTGTATAACCTTGCCTCCTTTGTCATAGATTAGTTGACCATAGGTGCGTGGGCTTATCTCTGGGTTTTTTTATCTTGTTCCATTGATCTATGTTTCTGTTTTTGTGCCAGTACCATATTGTCTTGATTACTGTAGCTTTGTACTATAGTCTGAAGTCAGGGAGTCTGATTCCTCCAGCTCCGTTTTATTCCCTCAAGGCTGCTTTGGCTATTCGGGGTCTTTTGTGTTTCCATACAAATTTTAAGATTTTTTGTTCTAGTTCCGTAAAAAAGGCCATTGGTAATTTGATAGGGATTGCATTGAATCTGCAGATTGCTTTGGGTAGTATAGTCATTTTCACAATATTGATTCTTCCAATCCAAGAACATGGTATATCTCTCCATCTGTTGGTATCATCTTTAATTTCTTTCATCAGTGTCTTAGAGTTTTCTGCATACAGGTCTTTTGTCTCCTTAGGAAGGTTTATTTGTAGGTATTTTATTCTTTTTGTTGCAATGGTAAATGGGAGAGTTTTCTTAATTTCTCTTTCAGATTTCGGAATAGAGTTTCTTCAAGAAGGCTGAGGCATACTAGTAAGGTAGAGGTGAAAAATTGATCTTTTCTGCACAACACTGTAAAGCAACTATACCACAATTTAAAAAAAAAAGGATCTTTTCTTGCTTAGTAGTGAAACACTCTATTGGTCTTTAGGGAAGCCTGCCTGGCACCATTTCACAGCCCCCAAGTTCACTTTGGGGCTGAAAGGATATGGTAAGATAAAGTATGGTATATATGGCTATAAGTAGGAGGGTACTTTAGCCAAATAGACGTTAATAAAGGCTTTTGCACATTCTCTTTTGGCCAAGAATCTCAAAGCGCTTTAAGCAGTACTGTATATGGCAGATGAATTCTAAAATCTGTGCTGAATATTAAACCCCACAGTGAAGGCTGTAATGGAACTCAGGTAAATGAATACTACTTCTGAGTCTACCACTCTGTTATATCCAGGGCAAGGCGTGCATATTTTGTAAACAGCTGCCTAACATATGTAACTATTAAGCTTCTGTAACAGAATTCAGACACTGGTTATTTGACTATTATCACCAATTGCTTTAATGTGGTCTTGTCAGTACGGCTGTGTATGTACATCAGTTTTTCAACTGAATAGTTTTAACAGCTTAGCTTTCTTTTTGTTTCTTTGAGAACAACCACTGAAAAGGACCCAGGCTCCTAAATACACACAATGATGGCACATAAATAACGTTTTAAGATAGCCCGGTGAGGAAAGCTCTGCTTTTTCAATTATTTTTACCTTCTAATAAATTTCAAGCCTTTATGCAAAAATGTATTTCATGGCTGCTTTCTGTTTCATAGCCTCACATATCATTGCCATAAACTGCAAACACTTAACTCTTCCCAAAGTCTCTCTCAAAGCTTCAAGCGTATGCATTTAGATTTTTGCAGTTTCTGTCTTCTCACTAATATAAAGAACAAAGGAGTTTTCCTTTTAAAAGTAATATGCTTAATCCACTTATTGGGTTTGAATTAGATCAGTGTTAGATGTTGAAAAGCAGCTTTTAATATTATAGTCCCAGAGGGCTTCCCTGGTGGTGCAGTGGTTAAGAATCCACCTGCCAATGCAGGGGATGCGGGTTTGAGCCCTGGTCCGGGAAGATCCCACGTGCTGCAGAACAACTAAGCCCATGTGCCACAACTACGAGCCTGCGCTCTAGAGCCTGCAGGCCACAACTACTGAGCCCGTGTGCCACAACTATTGAAGCCCACATGCCTAGAGCCCGTGCTCTGCAACAAGAGAAGTCACCACAATAAGAAGCCCACACACCGCAAAAAAGAGTAGCCCCCATTCACCACAACTACAGCCCACACGCCACAACAAAGACCCAACACAGCCAATAAATAAATAAATAAATAATAAATAAATAAATAAATAAATAAAATGAATAAAATCTAAAAAAAAAATTATAGTCCCAGAAAGTTACTACAATGAGAAATGAAGAAGACCTGAACATATACTACTCCTGTTTTCAGGAAAGGTTATTTGGCCCAAAAGGATGATGCGAAGGAGTTCAGGGGTGGTGTGGAGTAATAGTGGGGCTAAAGGGAGCAAACGATAGAAATATGGAGGTATGTGTCTCTAAAAAATGGTCAGAGCAGGGGTTTCTGACCCCAAATTCGAGGATGATGGCTGCTGGGCTAAATCACCTGAGTTACGCTTTCTTGGCTAAGTTCAGGCAGGCTCTGGGTTGTTCTTCAGCAAGCTCAAGCAAGCTCACAGACGTGGTCACAGGGCTGCTGCTCCAATATGCAAGTTCACAAGGTATCTTAATGGAAGCGACATGAATTCACTGTAGTGTGATGAAAAGATAGCAGTAATAATGATAATGGTCTGTATGCAGTGAGTGTTTACGAGATGCCAGGTGCTGTCAAGGGCTCTCCCATATGAACAGACAACAATTCTCGGTGGTAGATGAAACCTACTGTTTGCACCATTTTACTAATGAGGAGACTGAAACGCCTCATTAGTGGTTAGAAAACTTTCCCAAGTGGTGGAGTCTTTACTGCAATCCAGGCCACCTGGGTTTCCAGTTCTCTGTGTCAGGTAAGGGTCAAGGCCTCCGAGGTCTTCAGTTCCAGATGCCACAGGCATGGCAGCTCCATGAAGCAGAAGAGGGCCTGGGATGCACAGAGCTTTCTCGTCCAGAAGTCCTTTCAGAACTCGCTCCCCTTGGGCCCCTAACCCTCCCAGCAGCACTTCCGGGGGCAGCAGACCTCACACTCCCCTGCTACCCACGCCAGGGTATTCCTGTGATTTCACAGTGGCAAGGAGCTCAGTAACCGCGAGGCCTACCCCAATAGTGGCAAGGGAACCCCAGACTGACACTGCCTTCAAGAAACTTCCAGTGTACAAGTGAACTTCTACCTTCTGTGGACCCTGCTATCACTTTGTATGAAGTTCTCTTCTGGTCCTGGGCTGGTTCTTCAGCTCTTCCGTCTCATCTTTGAACACACTCTTCTGTACAGACCGGGCTGGGGCTCTGCAAACATCGCTCCTCCTCGTCAGCAGGCGGCCCCTGGACACTAGAGGAAGGCTGGAGAAGGCGCAGGGGCCTGGGGTTCGGCCCCAGTGGCTAGTCCATTGTGCCCCTCCTTGAAGGTCTGACCCCTGTTTCCTTTCCAGTCTTCTAGGTTCTGAGAACCCCAACTTCTTCCTTTGTTCCCCCAGCTCCGGCTACTTCCTGAACTTATTACTCCTTCATTTCCTCACTGTCCCCTCCCCGCTTTCCACACTGTTTTAGTGCCCTATGTTGGTGGCGTGGCATGTTTGCCTGACTCACCCTGGAGACACAGGCCCTCTCTCACTTGGCTGCACATCCCAGTCATCCACTTCGCCTGGAAAAGAGAGGGCTCCCCCATGACTGGCCGCTGCTGTAGACATCTGTCGAATGAAGTAGGGATTTCTCTTCATCACTTTGTGCGCCTGCAGTACCTTCTTGTTAATTGTTAATCAGATTTCCTATCACCACCACTCTCAGTGACTAATGTTAAAAATATGATTGAAAACCACATCAGAGAGAAAAACTTAGCTTCCGGAGATTAGGGGCCAGGTCCCTTTGCTGCGTCTTTGCTTGTCACTCTCTCAGGGTGGATTCACCACCGGCTAATCCCCAGATGAGGGGAGGGGGACTCCAGAGATTCAAGTCAAGCTATTTGTTTTGGGAACCTTTCTGTTCCCTCTGTCTGAAACTCTACCTTACTTCTCGATCATTCAATTATCCACTTTCCTTTTCAATTATTAGTTTCTTCACAATCTCTTCTTTATATCTCAGTCTTTCCCCTGCTTTTCTTCAGTTTCCCCCTGTTCGCCCTCCTGGCAGCTTCCACCCTGTGCATTTTCATTTTCTTGAGGGTCAGAGTAGGAAGAGAAGTTGGGAGAAGTGGGAGGTGGGGTGGAGGGGGAGGTAACTATTGTACGATTCCACGTCCAAGTGGTCCAGGCCACCCTGGCGATGTTTGGAAGCGGCGAGTTTACGATCTCTGTTCTAGGGCATCTTTGCCGTGTTTCCAGCACTATCAGGACGAACACTGGAAATGCAATAGAGAGAGTCCTGGGACTGTGAGGGCCACTGTGCTCACCACACTGCAATTTCTGTCACCTGGCCACAAATTTGGCAAAACTTGACCATCAAGTCAAATCAGAGAGCATCGCTATGTCTTTTTCCAGAAGCCCATGTAATGCACCACCCTTTCATCCACTTCACCCACCCTTTCAACAATTCACTCAATCGTTCATTCAATTAGCACTCACTTCACAGATTAACTAAAGGGCGAGGTATGTGAGAGGACCCTCACTCAGGTAACTCACCGGCCCCTCTGTGACCACTCCCACTGCCTCCCCGTGACCTTCCTTCAGGGCTCGGTCAGCCCTCACCCGCTCCCGCACCCTCGCCCCAAACCCATCTCTCTGCCTTCAGGCTTGTCCTCTGCAGGGTATTTTCCAGTCTGCAACCAGGCTGAGTACAAAATCTCTCTACGTCTCACCACGCTCCCCTGGGCTCTCTCTGTGCTCCAGCCATGAAGAGTGTGGTGCCCCTCCCTCACCTCCTCTCCCCAACCCGTGCCCATGACCATGCTCTAGGCTCTAAAGTCTCACCTCTCGGTCTTTGCACATGAGTTCCTTTTGCCCAGGATGCTCGCCACCCACTTCTTGACCTGCCCGATTCCTTAGCCCACAGTTTATAACTCGCCTCCTCTGGGAAGCCATCCTTGACGTCCCAAGGCTCCTTTCTGCTCTAGGCTTACCCAACTGGGGTGTTTCAGCCTAGCGTTTGCTGCATTTATTAACGCTGCTTGCTTTGTGTGTGTGTGTGTGTGTTTCCCTCACTAAGCTGTTAGCTTCTTAGGGTCAGTGACTGTTTTGTCTTTATCTCTAAGCATCTGAGTGCTCAGAGGAAGAGCCTTGAAGGATCGGACTTGTGCTTTTCCAGAGCCCATCATAAAGTTACTGTGCAGACTATCACTCCATTTTCACTCCATTCATTAACTAGGGAGAAAAAAAGGGCAATAATTTCAAAAAACCAAACAAACTTACTCAAAAGAGTTTTCTTTTTCAAGTAAAATTTAAATATAGGACTCTTTTCATCTTGCGATCACTGCAGTAATATAAATGAAGCAAATTAATTTTAATGCTCCCAGGTACTGATTCTGTGTCACTGTGGTTGACAGGATCCGACTAGACTTTATGAGACGGCGTTTGACTTTATGGAAGTGAACACCATGCGCGCATTTACAATTTTACAGGGACTTTAAGCTGTCATGCTGAAAAATGTTTATAAAACATTAATCAAAAAATGCCTCTTTAATACAATGCATTGTCTGAAAGATGTTAGAAGGCGCATATTGTAAATGGATTCTTTTTCTGACTAAAGTAATTTCCACCAAAAGCATTTCCCCACTGCTCTACAAGTACACTGTGTGGAGAGATAAAGAGCACTTTCCCAGCACATTACTACCTGCTCCAAACACTTGGGAAATCACTAATGTATGGCATGCCATATTTCCATGTCACACATGACACACTCGTCTAAAATTATCCAACAGACTTTGACACTGCGGCATATTCCATAAGCAGAGCTTTCAACTGACATCTGCCAACTAAGAACTTCAAGTGAGAGCTTTCTTCTTCTAACAAGCAAATAAGGGGTTTCTTTTATCCTACACCCAGGATGGAAAGGATAAAACAATACGTACCAGAACAAGTGGGGTACCCCCCCATTTTAAATGTTTATTTTATGTTCTCTGAATTAGAAAATTCCCTTTGTATCAGTGTTCCAACAGTTCCTACTTTCTATTGAATGGACAGTTTTTAAATTTTTCCTTGAGAAACAGACATTTTTCTTCCTCGATTAAATATGGACCTTTATATACCTCTCACGGAAGGCCGCTCTATTGCTCACAACATGAACACCATCTACTTTATATCGTTGTTCAGAGTTTACTTGTAGGTGCATGATGCTCTCACCACCTACTCATTCATTCATTCATTCAAAAAATACTTTCTGGGCCTCTGCTGTATGTGACTTACTGTTCCCGGTGCTGAGGATATAAGGAAAATAACACAGACAAGGCCCCTGCCTTCTTGGGGCCCACTTTCTGTAGCACTTGCCCCAATCACCTTGGCTTTCCTTCGTCCGGAGAGTGCGTGCCGGCCTGGTGCATGCTTACCAAGTTTCTACAACTCAGAGTTTGGGGATCATCTCTGACTAACCCCATTTGTCTTTCTACTTGTGGATCAAGTCACCAAGTTCTGGAGATTCTTTCCTCTGTCAAGCACTGTCCTTCCCCCTCCGTTTTCACTGCCACCTTCCTAATTCGGTTCCTCATAAAATCAAGCCAAATGACTCTTTCAGCCTCCTGACATAACCCCCTGTCTTCACTCTTCCCTTCATCAATCCTACAAACCACAGCCAGATTAATCTTCCTAAGACCCCTATTAATTAAAGCCAATACCCTGCTCAAGAATTACAATGACTTCCCAGTGCCCATTCATCAAATCCCCTACCCCCTCAACGTCAGTAAAAAAGGATTGCAACGACTGCCATTTTGTAAGTGCTTCCTGCCTGCCAAGTGCTTTTCCTGCATTATCTCACTTAATCCTTAAAACAGCCCTAAGAAGTAGGTGGCAATTTCCCCACTGAAACATGAGGCAACTGAGGGGTAGAGCAGTTATGTGACTTGCCTAAGATCACACATCCGGTAGGTGGTAGAGGCAGAATTAGACCACAGTCTATTTACTTTTAATCACTAACCTATGTTAACTCCATTAAAGCAAACTCTCAGTTGCCAATTGCTGTCACTGGCTCAGGCCTAGCACTTTCTTGTCTTTGTAAAAGCTGAGCCCCTGCCTCGATCTTGTCCTTTCTCTCTGGGTGACTAAATCCTATGGGTTGTTTTGGGCTCAGCTTTACATTTTTCTCCATGGTGAAGGTGGCCTCCCTACTGATTTCTTCCTCTTCTGAAGAATGAAGCCTCTCTTCCTAGTTGCACTCCATAATTTAGCATTTGCTTATGGTGCCATTATTTTCTTTTGTGTAGGTTTTGTTTGCCCCTGAAAATAGACAAAGCCTTATATTTTTCTTTTAATCTCCTGCAGTGTTTAAGCACAGGACTGGTACTCAATACATGAATGATTAATTATTTAAGAATAGGTGCTAAAGCAATGTTTCCCATCAAAAAAGACAGGACAAGAACAAATACTAGTTGCTTTACTGGACTAAAAAGAGAATCCTTCGCACACCCCTCTGGGAGAGGGTTGTATTTCACAGGAGAAAAATATATTCAATATGGCAGGAAGGAAAGAAACTGGTCTGACTGTGGAAAACAAACTTTGAAATGAGTATTGAATAGTGGAGTAGGAGAGGAAATATATTGAAAAACACCCTTTGTGTTTTTGAACTTGAATATGTCACTTACGTTCCCACTTCGCTAAGAGAGAGTATACGCCAATCACCTGGATCATTTCCTGTCTTTCAAAGGTTCATTCGCTTGAATTCACATGACTTGTTTTCCATTTAAATTATTTCTCGGATGTTCCACTGAGTTCTGGAGAGAGCTGCTGGCAAATCTGGCATCGAGCTGCTTAGCTCTTCAGTCGTCATGGAGATTTCCCACTTTTGTTTAGTTTGTTCTTAGTTAGAAACATCCATAATTTTACTCTCCAAACATCTTACACGCTGTTATTTGAATTCTATCTCCTCCTTCTTAGTGCATCTCTCAGTTCAAAAGCCTATGTTTGCCTTTAAGAGTCATTGGGATAGAAGGTCTCCCCAATCATAATGTAATTGAAGAAGGCAGCCACTGTTAGAGGACCATAGCCACTCTTTTCAGGCATCACTAAATGCCAGTCTGGGTCCCCTTCCGACCCCACGCACATGCGCCCACACAAACACACACACACACACACACACACACACACTTTCTCTTCAGAGACAAATAGTCACAGAAAGTCAAACTCACTGGTGCTGATTTATCTCAGTTACTAAACAAAGGGGTACTTGAATGCCATTTCTAGAACACAAAATGGTGCCATGATAAGGTACACCAACAGTTTTGGAATTTGTTTAGAAAAGGCTTTCAGTTAGGATTTTCCTAAAGCAAGCTAATGTTCAGTAATATAGCTGTCGTTTCATGCAGCAATTTATAAGTTATTATGTCCAGTAGCCTACACAAGGCAGTACAGGTAGCTGTTACAAAGCCTGATACAAGACACAGAGAGCCCTGGGTTGGAATCCCATGCTTACCACTTACCACATGTGTTACCTTGGTTAGGCAAGTGATTGAACCTCTGTTTTCACATCTGTAAAATGTACCTACTTTGTAGGGTTTTTTTTCTTAATAAACAGTAAATGAAACAATACACAATGTCTGGTAAGTAGTAAGTCTTCAGATACACTTCTAGGTGCAGTGAATAAGTGGGTAAACCGATACCCCTCCCCCAACCCCGCCTTCACGGAATTTATGCTCTTATTGACTAGGGAGAGAAGACGGAGAGTACCATGCCAAAGCTAGGTGAAGAGCAAATTCCACCCAACCACAGAATCATGGCACAGGGCAGTGAGGGAATGCAGCACTGCAAGGCTGCTGGGCAAAATGGGTGCAGTGAGCATCTGGGTTATTCTAACTTTTGTCTCTCTTTTAGAATGGGTAAAAAGAAAGGCCACCTACTTCCAGGTTGATGGGTATGGCTTGGCTTGCTGTCCATCAGAGTGAGGGCCACTAACGTGTGGTCTGCTGGGGCAGGTGGTACGTCTGCACAGCCCCCAGAATTACATTCTGCTCGTAATGCTGGCTATTCTAGGACTTCCCCTGAAACCCATTCTGGAATGTTCCAAAGGCTGGCGAGTCTACTTCCTGCAGATTCCCTTAGGAAGGTGGACAGGATGTCACGGACCATGTGACCTGCTCTCATTCACTCCCATCTAAATGACTGGTCTTTTGCTCAAATTCTCCAAGGTATTTTAATACACAGATTGAGCTGCCTTACCCTTGCCAGTGATTTACATTTTATTTGCTTCCCTGTTCTTTTCGTGTCATTCCATCTGTAATGGAAAACTTCTATATTATCTTTTTTTAAAATGTATTTTATTTATTTATTTATTTTTGGCTGCGTTGGATCTTCGTTGCTGTGCGCAGGCTTTCTCTAGTTGCAGCGAGCGGGAGCTACTCTTCGTTGTGGTGCACCGGCTTCTAATTGCAGCGGCTTCTCTTGTTGCGGAGCACGGGCTCTAGGTGCACGGGCTTCAGTAGTTGTGGCTCGCGAGCTCTAGAGCTCAGGCTCAGTAGTTGTGGCACGCGGGCTTAGTTGCTCCGCAGCATGTGGGATCTTCCCAGACCAGGGCTTGAACCCGTGCCCCCTTCATTGGCAGGCGGATTCTTAAACCACTGCACCACCAGGGAAGCCCGCCATATTATCTTTGATGTGACTCCACCATCAGAACCTCTATTGTTGCTTTATGAGACACAGAAGGAAAGATTCTTGTCCTTTTTGTAGAACGAGTCATCCAAAATGATGTACAACTAAATAATATATGCAAATAAGAACTCTTTAGTTTTCTCAGTGTCCCAGTGATGGGTTCAGGGAACCCACATAGACTAGGGCATTTCCAAATCGCTGAACACAAAGGCAATAGCAGCAGCTCAGGGATGGCTAACAACCAACCCCCTTGGCTAGACCTCTGGCAGAAAAACAAGACAATTTTATACCAGTTTCACAGGTAAGTATAAATGGAATTTTAATTTCCAACCTCTGAGGCCTGAAAAACAGGGTCTTGGTGCTCCGGCTGGGTGTCAGGCCTGTGCCTCTGAGGTGGGAGAGCTGAGTTCAGGACATTGGTCTGCCAGAGACCTCCCAGCCCCACGTAATATCAAATGGCAAAAGCTCTCCCAAGATCTCCATCTCAATGTTAGACCCAGCTCCACTCAATGACCAGCAAGCTACAGTGCAGGACACCCTATGCCAAACAACTAACAAGACAGGAACACAACCTCACCCATTAGCAGAGAGGCTGCCTAAAATCATAATAAGGTCACAGACACCCCAAAACATACCACCGGATGCAGTCCTGCCCACCAGAAAGATAAGATCCAGCCTCATTCTCCAGAACACAGGCACTAGTCCCCTCTGCCAGGAAGCCTACACAACCCACTGAACCAACATTAGCCGTGGGGGGCAGACACCAAAAACAACAGGAACTATGAACCTGCAGCCTGCGAAAAGGAGACCCCAAACACAGTAAGTTAAGTAAAATGAGAAGACAGAGAAACCCACAGCAGATGAAGGAGCAAGATAAAAACCCACCAGGCAAAACAAATGAAGAAAAATAGACAGTCTACCTGAAAAAGGATTCAGAGTAATGATAGTAAAGATGATCCAAAATCTTGCAATAGAATGGAGAAAATACAAGAAACGTTTAACAAGGAACAAGAAGAGCTAAAGAGCAAACAAACAGTGATGAAAAACACAATAAATGAAATTAAAACTTCTCTAGAAGGAGTCAATAGCAGAATAACTGAGGCAGATAAGTGACCAAGAAGATAAAATAGTGGAAATAACTAGCACAGAGCAGAATAAAGAAAAAAGTATGAAAAGAATTTAGGATAGTCACAGAAACCTCTGGGACAACATTAAACACACCAACATTCGAATTATAGGGGTCCCAGAAGAAAAAGAGTAAAAGAAAGGGACTAAGAAAACATTTGAATAGATTGTAGTTGAAAACTTCCCTAATATGGGAAGGGAAATAGTCAATCAAGTCCAGGAAGCACAGAGTCCCATACAGGATAAAACCAAGGAGAAACACACATATTAATCAAACTATCAAAAATTAAATACAAAGAAAAAATATTAAAAGCAGCGAGGGAAAAACAACAAATAACACGCAACAGAATCCCCATAAGGTTAACAGCTGATCTTTCAGTAGAAACTCTGCAAGCCAGAAGGGAGTGGCAGAACATATTTAAAGTGATGAAAGAGAAAAACCTACAACCAAGATTACTCTACCCAGCAAGGATCTCATTCAGATTCGATAGAGAAATTAAAACCTTTACAAGCAAGCAAAAGGTAAGAGAATTTAGCACCACCAAACCAGCTTTATGACAAACGCTAAAGGAATTTCTCCAGGCAGGAAACACAAGAGAAGGAAAAGACCTACAATAACAAACCCCAAACAATTAAGAAAATGGTAATAGGAACATACATATTGATAACTACCTTAAATGTGAATGGATTAACTGCTCCAACCAAAAGACGTAGACTGGATGAATGGATGCAGAAGCAAACCCTGTATATATGTTGTCTACAAGAGACCCATTTCAGACCTAGGGACACATACAGACTGAAAGTGAGGGGATGGAAAAAGATATTCCATGCAAATGGAAACCAAAAGAAAGCTGGAGTAGCAATTCTCATATCAGACAAAATAGACTATAAAAACAAGACTATTAAAAGAGACAAAGAAGAACACTACATAATGATCAAGGGAATCAATACAAGAAGAAGATGTAACAATTGTAAATCTTTTTGCACCCAACATAGAAGCACCTCAATACATAAGGTAAATGCTAACAGCCATAAAAGGGGAAATTGACAGGAACACAATCATAGTAGGGTACTCTAACACTCCACTTTCACCAATGGACAGATCAGCCCAAATGAAAATAAATAAGGAAACACAAGCTTTAAATGATACATTAAACAAGATGGACTTAATTGATATTTATAGGACATTCCATCCCAGACTAACAGAATACACTTTCTTCTCAAGTGCTCATGGAACATTCTCCAGGATAGATCATAACTTGGGTCACAAATCAAGGCTTGGTAAATTTAAGAAAATTGAAATTGTATCAAGTATCTTTTCTGACCACAATGCTATGAGACTAGATATCAATTACAGGAAAAAAAATCTAAAAAAAAAAAAGGAGGCTAAACAGTACCCTACTAAATAACCAAGAGAACACTGAAGAAATCAAAGAGGGAATCAAAAAATACCTAGAAACAAATGACAATGAAAACACGATGACTCAAAACGTATGGGATGCAGCAAAAGCAGTTCTAAGAGGGAAGTTTATAGCAATACAATCCTCCCTCAAGAAACAACAAACATCTCAAATAAACAACCTAACCTTACACCTAAAGCAATTAGAGAAAGAAGAACAAAAAGAACCCCCAAAGTTAGCAGAAGGAAAGAAATCATAAAGATCAGATCAGAAATAAATGAAAAAGAAATGAAGGAAACAATAGCAAAGATCAATAAAACTAAAAGCTGGTTCTTTGAGAAGATAAACAAAATTGATAAGCCATTGGCCAGACTCATCAAGAAAAAAAGGGAGAAGGCTCAAATCAATGGAATTAGAAATGAAAAACGCGAAGTAACAATGGACACTGCAGAAATACAAAGGATCATGAGAGATTACTACAAGCAACTATATGCCAATAAAATGGACAACCTGGAAGAAATGGACAAATTCTTAGAAAAGCACAAGCTTCCAAGACAGAACCAGGAAGAAAAAGAAAATATAAACAGACCAATCACAAGCACTCAAATTGAGACTATGATTAAAAATCTTCCAACAAACAAAAGCCCAGGACCAGATGGCTTCACAGGTGAATTCTATCAAACATTTAGAGAAGAGTTAACACCTATCCTTCTCAAACTCTTCCAAAATATAGCACAGGGAGGAACACTCCCAAACTCATTCTATGAGGCCACCATCACCCTGATACCAAAACCAGACAAAGATGTCACAAAGAGAGAAAATACAGGCCAACATCACTGATGAACATAGAGGCAAAAATCTGCAACAAAATACTAGCAAACAGAATCCAACAGCACATTAAAAGGATCATACACCATGCTCAAGTGGGGTTTATCCCAGGAATGCAAGGAGTCTTCAATATATGCAAATCAATCAATCAATGTGATAAATGATATTAAGAAACTGAAGGATAAAAACCATATGATCATCTCAACAGATGCAGAAAAAGCTTTTGACAAAATTCAACACCCATTTATGATAAAAACCCTCCAGAAAGTAGGCATAGAGGGAACTTACCTCAACATAATAAAGGCCATATATGACAAACCCACAGCCAACATTGTTCTCAATGGTGAAAAACTGAAACCATTTCCTCTAAGATCAGGAAGAAGACAAGGTTGCCCACTCTCACCACTCTTATTCAACATAGTTTTAGAAGTTTTAGCCACAGCAATCAGAGAAGAAAAAGAAATAAAAGGAATCCAAATCAGATAAGAAGTAAAGCTGTCACTGTTTGCAGATGACATGATACTATACATAAAGAATCCTAAAGATGCTATCAGAAAACTCCTAGAGCTAGTCAATGAATTTGGTAAAGTAGCAGGATACAAAATTAATGCACAGAAATCTCTTGCATTCCTATACACTAATGATGAAAAATCTGAAAGAGAAATTAAGGAAATACTCCCATTTACCATTGCAACAAAAAGGAATAAAATACCTAGGAATAAACCTACCTAGGGAGACAAAAGACCTGTATGCAGAAAACTATAAGACAGTGATGAAAGAAATTAAAGATGATACAAACAGATGGAGAGATATACCATGTTCTTGGATTGGAAGAATCAACACTATGAAAATGGCTATACTACCCAAAGCAATCTACAGATTCAATGCAATCCCTATCAAACTACCAATGGAATTTTTTACAGAACTAGAACAAAAAATTTCACAATTTGTATGGAAACACAAAAGACCCAAATAGACGAAGCAATCTTGAGAAAGAAAAACAGAGCTAGAGGAATCAGACTCCCTGACTTCAGACTATACTACAAAGCTACAGTAATGAAGACAGTATGGTACTGGCTCTAAAACAGAAATATAGATCAATAGAACAGGATAAAAAGCCCAGAGATTAACCCATGCACATATGGTCACTTTATTTTTAATAAAGGAGGCAAGAATATACAATGGGGAAAAGACAGCCTCTTTAATAAGCGGTGCTGGGAAAACTGGATAGCTACATGTAAAAGGATGAAATTAGAACACTCCCTAACACCATGCAGAAAAATAAACTCAAAATGGATTAAAGACCTAAATGTAAGGCCAGACACTATAAAAGTCTTAGAGGAAAACACAGGCAGAACACTCTATGACAGAAATCACAGCAAGATCCTTTTTGGACCCACCTCCTAGAGAAATGGAAATAAAATAAAAAATAAACAAATGGGACCTAATGAAACTTGAAAGCTTTTGCACAGCAAAGGAAAACATAAGACGAAAAGACAACCCTCAGAATGGGAGAAAACATTTTCAAATGAAGCAACTGACAAAGGATTAATCTCCAAAATTTACATGCAGCTCATGCAGCTCAATATCATAAAAAGAAGCAACCCATTCAAAAATGGGCAGAAGACCCAAACAGACATTTCTCCAAAGAAGATATACAGATTGCCAACAAACACATGAAAGAATGCTCAACATGATTAATCACTAGAGAAATGCAAATCAAAACTACAATGAGGTATCATCTCACACCAGTCATAATGGCCATCCTCAAAAAATCTACAAAGAACAAATGCTGTAGAGGGTGTGGAGAAAAGGGAACCCTATTGCATTGTTGGTGGGAATGTAAATTGATAGTGCCACTATGGAGAACAGTATGGAGGTTCCTTAAAAAACTAAAAATAGAACTACCAGATGACCCAGATATCCCACTACTGGGCATATACCCTGAGAAAACCGTCATTCAAAAAGAGTTATGTACCACAATGTTCATTGCAGCTCTATTTATAATAGCCAGGACATGGAAGCAACCTAAGTGTCCATCGACAGATGAATGGATAAAGATGTGGTACATATATACAATGGAATACTACTCAGCCATAAAAAGGTAATGAAATTGAGTTATTTGTAGTGAGGTGGATGGACATAGAGTCTGTCATACATAGTGAAGTAAGCCGGAAAGAGAAAAACAAATACCGTATGCTAACACATATATATGGAATCTAAAAAAAAAAAAAAAAAAAACCGTTTCTGAAGAACCTAAGGGCAGGACAGGAATAAAGATGCAGACATAGAGAATGGACTTGAGGACCCGGGGAGGGGGAAGGGTAAGCTGGGACGAAGTGAGAGAGTGGCATGGACATATATACACCACCAAATGTAAAATAGATAGCTAGTGGGAAGCAGCACAGGGAGATCAGCTCGGTGTTTTGTGACCACCTAGAGGGGTGGGATAGCAAGGGTGGGAGGGAGATGCAAGAGGGAGGAGATATGGGGATATATGTATATGTATAACTGATTCACTTTGTTATAAAGCAGAAACTAACATACCATTGTAAAGCAATTATACTCCAATAAAGATGTTAAAAAAAGTCAAAAAATAAAAATAGAAACAACAGCACAAGTTAAATAAACAAACAAACAAACAAACAAATAAATAAAAGTCTGACTCACGTTTCCGTGGTTTAACTTGGTTAGATGTTGTCCCGCTAACCTACTTCTGCCCTCATTTGTTTTCAGTGATATAAAAATTGGGGAGTGAAGACCTCATTCAGAAGACTTTTAGGCAGAGGAAGAAAATAAGAGTACCCTGGAAGCCATTTCTGGAAATAACGATGTTTTTCTAATCCCCTTGGTTTTCTTTAAATTCTGAACAGTTTAACATATCTAATCACAACACAGAGAATTGTGGTTTTCACAAATCAGCACAAATGGTCGGTTTTATTAACAAATGAGCAGGTGTAATCCCACCTGGATCCTTCTGGAACACAGCGGAGCACGCATGCGTACAAATAAAGGGAGTGGCATGATGCCGTGGTTCTCAGCAGCAGCTGCTTGTTAGAATCACCTGGGTAGCTTTTAAAAACTGTGATACCTGGGTCTATCCTGAGAGATTCTGAGCAAACAGGTATGGGGAGGGTCCCGGCACAGTTTTGCATAGCTCTCAGGTGATTCCAGTGTGAGCTGGGCTGAGAAGTTTGTCTGGTAAGGGAGAGCAAGAGGATTCTAGAGGTTTCTGGGGCTTTCTGGAGGTAGACAGATGGCCACTGTGTGTTGGCTTTGCGGTTTTCCTCACTGTGTAAACTGGGGTGATTTACTTGACCTCTCTGAGGCTCAGTTTTCTTGGACAATGGGATCAATAATAGCTATTGTGAAGGGCTGTTGTGAAGATCCAATGAGATAATAAGGCAACCCATATGCCTGATGCAGTGCCTGGCACGTAGTAGGTGCCATAGGAATGCCAGACCCTTTTCCTTTTAATGTTTCAAAGTGGTTTTATATCTACTTTCTTATTCAATCATCACCTCAACCTTGTGATATGGGAGAAAAATACAGGCTAGCCAGTTTGGACGTCTACATGTCTGGCTGATTTCTAATTGCATTATCATTTTATACTCAAAGTAATTTCGTAGCCTCCCTAACCCCCCTCTGAAGGGCCTCAGGGCCCAGTGCTCGGAGCCCTTTTCTCCTCTGTCTACCCATTCTTTAGTGATCTCATGGAGCCTGATAGCTTAAACATCTATATGCTGAAAATTCCAGCCTAGACCAGAATCTAGACTCAAAGACAACTCTTCTCCGGATGTCGAAAAGACATCTCAAACTTAACATGTTCAAGATGGAACTCTTGATCTTCCCCACATCCCTCTTCCACCAGTAAAATCTGTTTCTCATGCAGTCTAGTAAATGGCAACTCCATCCTTCCAGCCCCTCAGGCCAAACCCCTTGGAATCGCCTTTAATTCCTCCTTCTTTTACATACAGATCCAATTCGTCAGCAAATCCCAGTAGTTCTGCATTCAAAATACAACCAGGATCCAACGTTTCTCACCACTCCACTATTACCTTTAACCACACCACCCCAGCTTTCGTCTGGATTAAAGGCTCTTAACTGGCTTTCCTATTTCTCCCTGCTGCACCCTTCCCCCCAGCCAGGCCCAGTCCTTTTTCAACATAGCAGCCAAAGTGGGAGCTGAATCTTGTGACTTGTTCACTCAAACCCCTCTCCTTCTGCATAGCGGGCGAGTCCTCACAACGGGTGGATAAGGTCTCACACAGTATCACCGGCACTCTCCCGTGACCTTTTACCACGCCTCCTAGAACTCTCTTCTCACCCCTTCTGCTCCCCGAATGCCGGCCCCTTCCTCTTTCTCCAACTTGCCGAGCACACCGTGGCCTCAGGTCCTTTGCCCTCGCTCTTACCCCTGTTTGGAGCCTCCTTCCTCTATATATCACGTGGCTTGCTCCCTCTTTCCTACAGGTCTTTGACCCAAAGCCCCCTTTAAGCCTAAAACGTCCCCGCCTCCCTCTGGCACTCCTTATTCTCCTTTCTGGTTTTCTTTTTCTCCACACACGTCCCATCATCTGATGGGCAATATGTCTGAGTGGTTGTCTGTTGGACCCACTAGAAAGGAAGCTGGATAAGGGGGAGTGCTTTTTCGTGTTTTGCTCACTGCTGTACTACCCTAGGGCCTAGCACAGTGCCTGGCGCATAGTAGGCATGAAATAAACACTTGTTGGATGAACGCATGAATGGAGTAAATGATGTTGGCAAAGCATCTTTCCACTGGCACCGTTCACTCCCGCACATTCCTGCACTCGCTGTAAGTTGCAGAGGCGTTGGTTTTCGTTACTATTAATATTCAGAAGGCTTACTCTAGCAGTACTAGAGTATGGTAGTAGTATTAGCAGAGAGAGTAGGGTACTAGTACGCAGCGCAAACCTGAAGCAAAGGCAGCTCTGGGAAGTGGCACTGCTCCGAAACCATGAGCGGGCTCAGCTTCAGGAGGTGACGGTCCAAACAAGCTGGCGTCCTGGGGCCCAGGAATCTTCTGAGTTATGTCTGATTTTAAATTTATTTATTTTTTTATTTTGGCTGCATTGGGTCTTTCTTTCTGCCTGCGGGCTTTCTCTAGCTGTGGTGAGCGTAGGCTACTCTTCATTGCGGTGCGCGGGCTTCTCATTGCGGTGGCTTTTGTTGCGGAGCACGGCCTCTAAGTGCTTGGTCTTCAGTAGTTGTGGCTCGCGGGCTCTAGAGTGCAGGCTCAGTAGTTGTGGCGTATGGGCTCAGTTACTCCGTGGCATGTGGGATCTTCCCGGACCAGGGCTCGCCCGTGTCCCCTGCATTGGCAGGTGGATTATTAACCACTGTGCCACCAGGGAAGCCTTATGTCCAATTTTATATCTCCTCCTGCCTCCAAGGCAATTTGTCAAAAACCTACTGTGTCCCGCATGGCTTTAAAAAATGGGCAGCTAACTTTAATATCTGGCTGGAATTGTTTGAATAGGTCTATAGATGGGGACAAGGAGGCAGTGGGTGTCACCTCATTCTGCAGCCGTGGAGTCCTTTATTCTTTATTGTAAAGAAGCATGGAGCTGGCTGTCATCAAATCCATGCAAACTGGTTTATAGTGTCTGGTTCAATTAAGGGAATTTCTGGGAAGAGTTATAACCAAATAAATAATGTGAGAGATGCGACTCTGAAACAATAATTGTTATTCATCAATCTCTGTTTGCAAGTAGAGATGGAGAGAGAGAAACTTCAAGTGAAGGAGCTCTCCTGGGTGAGATCCTTCACTTCAAACACAGTAAACAACTGTTGTTCTCTGATGCACATTTTAGTACCGCTAGAGGCAACCTTTCTAAATATTAATAATAATAAACAATCCCCTCTGCAACTGACAGCAGGTGTAGGGATGAACAGAGAGCCCCGGGAGACGGGCTGTGGTGGGCCCTCCTGGATGTGGCAAAGGCCTCCTCAGAAAGGACAAGCTCCAGGACAACAGAATGTGGTCCCCTCACTTCCTGTTTTCAGAAGCACGGGGTGCATCTGGCTTCGGGCATGTGAGTTGATTATTAACATGTAAAATGAATCTCTTTAGAGCTCCTTCTAACTATGACACGGTGGTTTTTATTTTGAAAGAAATATGAAACTGCAGAATTAAAAGCTTCCACCACTAAAAATTGACATTAAGAGAGGCACAGGGGTAAGGATTCGGTGTATAGTTTGAGGTGCCGCTGTATAATATGTGGGTTTTTGTTTTTTTTTTTCAGTACATGGGCCTCTCACTGTTGTGGCCTCTCCTATTGCGGAGCACAGGCTCCGGATGCGCAGGCTCAGCAGCCATGGCTCACGGGCCCAGCCGCTCCGCGGCATGTGGGATCTTCCCGGACTGGGGCACGAACCCGCGTCCCCTGCATCGGCAGGCGGACTCTCAACCACTGTGCCACCAGGGAAGCCCTATGTGGGATTTTTTGTCTCCTTGCCATTGAGCTGTAGGGTAGCAACGGCGAGTGAGCTCGGCTGCAGTGAAGCTGCCGCATGTAAGCCTTGGCCGCTCTTGTTCCTGCTCCAATCCTGAGACCGAGGGAGCAGCAGACGATGCACCACTGCAGCTGTTTCTAGAGGACTGGGTGGTGTGATGGAAAGGACCTGGACTTTGATGTCAGAGACCTGGTTTTCAATTCTGACAGTGCTACCCACCAGCTACGTGATTGGGTGACCTGACCCGAATACCCTCAGTTTCCACATCTGCTCCAAATGAGGTTAAAATAACTATCTCAAGTGGTACTTGGAGGTTTCAGTGAGACAGAGCACATCAAGTACCCAGTACAGTGCCTGGCATAAAGTCGGCATCTCCAAAATGATAGCTATCATTATTATTATGAATAGCATTATGAATCAGTATTGCGGGGTTCAAATGCGGTAGTCCACAGGACTGAGCAGGGAAGGGCTTTGTCACTGAAATCATCTAGGATGAGGTCGGAAGCATTCCTAAAATTTTTGAGAATGGGGACTGCTGAGGACTGCCACGGGAAATGAAACTTCTACCTCGGATGCCGTGCAAACCTCCATTGGCCTCCATCTGTTTACAACCTCTTGATAAGTGTGTATGGTTCTATCTGGGCTGCTGTCCCTTTTGGAGCACTGACTTCTGGAAAGCATAATTCTATTTTGTGTGTTGTTCTTGTTTTTTAAATCTTTCTACAGTATCAATTACACTGTGAGACTTTGGGGGAAAATCATATATATTTCCTTTCATAATGGGTTTTTTTAAAAGGATGACTTTCAAATAGTAAGGCGTTCTGAAATTGTTTTTAAATATGCTTAAATTTGACCATCAGCTTGCCAGGAAGACATGGTCTTAGAGGAAGAAAGCCCCCTCTTTTGGAGGGAGTGCTTGGTATGATGGGCACGAAATGGATGGTTTTCTTTTGCTCGGGTTATACCTTGTGAAATACTGGCACACTTCCACATCCAAGCACAGTGGTTTAACCAGACTGGTAGAAAAAGGACTCAAGAGAACATCTGAAGGCAAAAATATGGGAACTCCAGCTACAGATTAGAAAAATCAGTGCAGGTTTTTATCCTTCCTAGACATGACCATGAGGCCATGGAATGAAGTGGGTGATTCCTGGAAATCAGAGTCCAGGCCTACTGAGTCTTTAAAAAAAATGTTTGTTGTTTACCTTTTTATAGTACTTAGTGGTGTGTCATAAGCCTCTATGTTCTAAGCATCTCATTTTGGCTAATGATGAGATAAAAAAGTATTTAAAAGTGGGGCGCACCATGGCTAGGCTAAAGTTAAAAAAAAACACAAAAAACAGAAAACCAACAACCTTGGTTGGTGCAAACTGGTTCCCACCATCATCACTAAGCACCTACACAAAGTTTGACCGAATGTTCTGCTAGGTCAAATGCTCGCCTAAGAACCTGGGTGGGTGAGCTAGGTTCTCTGGAAGCTGAGAGGTGATTATGGATGGATCTAATATGGTGGCTCTTACACTTTTGTGTGCATAATACCCTTTTTTTTGCAATGTGTTACAATCAGGCTCCAGGGTCTTATTCTTAAAAATTCTGAATCAGTAGGCCTCAGATGAGGCCCCGTAATGGGTTTTTTTGGAAGCAATTTGCTCTAATTTTAAGGGCCACCCTTTGGGAAATGCTGATCTTACACTGTCCCTCTGAATGACTCAAGATTCTAAAGTTAACACTTAAGTCTTTCAAAATCAGAAAATTATTGAATGTTAGAACTAGAAGGATCCCAGAGATCATCTAGCCTAGACTTTTCATGTTAGCAACCAAGGGCTGATACAAGAGCCTGGGTTTCACAGCATAGGACCTTCCCCAGAACTCTCATTACAGCTCGGCACAGTGGCTAAGAGTCAGACCTGGCTTGACTTCTGGCTTTGCCACTTGGGGTCATGTGATTTGGGCAAGTTGTTTATCGCTCTGGACCTCACCTCCCTTGGGGGGGTGACTGTGGTAGTGAGGTGAGCTGGTACATGGAAAGGACTGTTGGAACGTGACCTGCACCAGGCTTGTCATGCATAAGCTCCAGATTCTTCCAGCAGATAGAGTACAGTTGCTGAAGAAATTTGAAGGGTAGGTGAAAATTACCTGTACTCCCCACTCCCACCACCTTGCCAGCAGCTTTGAATGAAAGCAAGCTGCCACAGATACAGGCATTTTTAGGTTAACATATATTAGCAGTAAAAGTGTCAACTAAAGTCCCAGCTCTGACCTTGTCAGTGCTCTCACTAGCATGTTGCATGAGAGGGTCTCTCAGAGCAGGATTCAGTAACCCTTACAGTCAGCCTCAGGTGACTACAGGGCCTCCCGACAGAGGCTGAGCACAAAACTGGTAGCGATCAGGCCTTCAGCACAGCCCTGGGGATTGCATATTCAGGACATGGGATTTGCT
Organism: Mesoplodon mirus; assembly: GCF_964341445.2. Taxonomy (NCBI): domain Eukaryota; kingdom Metazoa; phylum Chordata; class Mammalia; order Artiodactyla; family Ziphiidae; genus Mesoplodon; species Mesoplodon mirus. The sequence continues at coordinate 8,940,566 of NC_138977.1, read as the reverse complement.
AGATTCTTCTAGCAAGTGGGAAGTGTGTCTCTAAAGTTTTAAGGCAGGCTACATATCAATGAGGGTCCATTTATTACATTTACCATGCAAGGCAACAAGTCAGTAATTTCATCAATAAAAACCTATTTCTGAATTCATTATGCTAATTAGTAAAGTCTCTGGTTGACAGAGATATAGATAACAAAAGCATCTGTTGTAGCTGCCTCTGGAGTACTTTCTTTTTGATAAAATAATAGCTGAACACTCCAGTGAGAATTTTCCATGAGAGCAGTGGGCTGTCCTGGGCGCTGAAGTCTACACTAACCATCAGCATAAAATATTTTCAAGTAAATTACTTCTTGTAACAAGCATTTAGTCTATTAAGTACCCAATTAATCTCCATTGTTATTATTATTATTACTAATTGAAAACATGTTGAATAGAGAAACAATTTAAAAAATAAGTCAATAAAAGGTATAGAAACTGTTATATAAGCTGGATTAATAAAATCTAAATGGAGGTGATCTGACTGCAATTCAAGAATTATTCCAAGTCTTAAATTAGCTCTGGTTCCTACATGGTATCAGAAATTTCGGTTAAAGTTCTGTGAAAAAGGGACAGCAGTAGCCAAAGCCTACATGGTAACTATTTGAGAAAGGGGGTAAAATTTCACCAAGCAAGATGTGAAGTAGTATTTTTCAGACCTTGGATCATGACCCATTAATGAGCTGCTGAATCAATGTAATGGGTTTTGATCTAGCACTTGGTTAGAAGATGGAATGTATCACGAGAAGTGAGAGTGAATGTTGTTTTGTCAAACTTTTACACACATGCAAATGTTTTCTGGATCACACTGTAAAATATATTTCTAACTGCAGGTTGTGGTTAAAAATGTCTGACAGTCCCCGGCACAGGAAACGTGGAGAAGGAGCAGAAATGTGCGAGCATCAGGGCACTGGTCCTGGTGAACACCACATACTGCAAACACCTCCTGCACTATCGTTCAGAAGAATGGTACCTGAGCATCAGGCTAGGGAATCTTCAAAGAGGTTTTAATGTCTTTCATTTGATACTTACGCAGAACCTGGGGACTTTCTAAATTTTTATTACGAAGTCTGGATATGCTAGTGATGAAGTTCAGACACCAAATTCAGAATCAAAAATTCAAAACAAAATAATCTGCAAAGCTCCAAACATAAGTGTATCACTTTGAGAACTTGCATCTCTCTCTTTCTTTATGTGGATCAGAAAACAGTACAAAAGGATAGACACTACCCAACTTGTTTTCACTATGGTGGTAAATCCTACTGGGCCTTTAATTTCAGTGGCATCTTTAAGACTCTGTCAGATGCCAGATGAATGGATAAAGAAGATGTCTATGTATATATAATGGAATATTACTCAGCCATAAAAAAGAACGGAATAATGCCATGTGCAGCAACATAGATGACCCTGGAGATTATCATACTAAGTGAAGTAAGTCAGACAGAGAAAGACAAATACCATATGATATCACTTATTTGTGGAATCTAAAATATGATATAAATGAACTTGTTTACAAAACAGAAACAGACACACAGACATAGAAAACAATCTTATGGTTACCAAAGGGGAAGTGGGGGAGGAAAGGATAAATTAGGAGTATGGGATTAACAGCTCCAAACTACTATACATAAAATAGATAAACAACAAGGATCTACTATATAGCACAGGGAACTATATTCAGTATCTTGTAATAACCTATGATGGAAAAGAATCTGAAAAAGAATATATGTATATATATTGAATCACTTTGCTGTACACCTGAAACTAACACAATATTGTAAATCAACTATACTTCAATTAAAAAAAAATCTGTCAGGTGGTAGAGGACCCCATACTGTCTTTCCTTACAGAACTGAAACGCCAAGAGCAAACTGCAGGATAAAAAATATATTTACGCTTATGCCTCAGAGACAAACTTCTATTTTCTGTCTTTACTCGGGACTTCGATTTCTACTTTGATAGTTTATTGTTAAACAGCACTGTGGCTCTCAGTTTGCAAGAACAGAGTACAGACACTGATGCCCCTGAAAGGTAAGGGCTGGCTCTTCAAGACACACTTTAACTACAATATAACCTTTTGTTAATAAAGAAAATATAAGGACTGTGTGCCAGTTTATGACAGGCCATAAGGAATATATACATATAGCCACAATTACAGACAGCAAAGATTTTTAAACTGTCTTATAACTAGCAATGTAATCAGAAATAATTTTCTTTTTTAAACAATCAATAAAATGATTCAAACCCACACTGAGAGTGTACACTTAGAACACTCAGAATCAGTCAGCACTTTTGGGTCTTCAAAGAGCTTTCACATCCTATTGTCCAATGCAGTTCTGGAAGTAGGAGACCTGGAATCTAGTCTCTGTTAGTTATATGCCCTGGCATAAATTTTTAGAATTTTTTCTACGCTTCATTTCTTTGTATGAAAAATAAGATAATAATTACTGATTTGCTAATATTCAAGGTTATTTAGGTAACAAGAGTTAATGGGTTAAAGGCTTTAAAAAAAGTGCTTCCCAATTGTAGGGCAGTTTCATCAAGATAATAGTCTTTATGTGCCAAATAGAACTGCAGAGAAGCTTTAGGGGGAAAGAAAAACAGAAATGCAAACTTTCCTATTTCAATTCCATTTCCTCTGGAGAAAATAACCCAGATGTTATTAAATGATCTTTTCAGCCCAAGCTGCAGGGTAATCCTTTAGCACTCTTGAAAAGCTTCCAAGTAAAATTGAAAACGAGATCCTTTTCAGAGTTTGTGTCTCCTATGAAACTCTCTGGAGAGTATGAAGATAATTATTAGCCTCTTTAGGAAGATGTAACAGTCATATTTCCTTTCTTGTAATATTGTAACATTATTTACATAGCTGTCCTTTCAAGAACTCTCTTCCTTTTCACACAGAGCAAGGAAACTATTATAGAATGGTGGTAATATCAGTCACTGAGCAAAAGACTCATAGGAACTTAAAACTGGAAGGAATCTCAAGTATCATCTCTTCCATCTTCTCATTTTACAGATTTGGAAATTGAGGCTGATAGGAGTTAAATGATTTGTTCAGCTTTTGGTGAGAGAACTGCAACTTGAATCCCAAATAGAATCAGGTATGTATTCTTTCCACTCTTTCCAGAATCCTATGTCTATCAAAACGCTATATTCTTTTTGCTTAACGCGTAGTTTCCTATCACAGCTCAGCTGGGTAACTGCAAGCGTAGAATCATAATGAAGTTCAATGTGAGGAACAGATGCCTTGATTGGTCTTTGTACACAAACGTCTATAAATGGTAAGACCCATAGTGGACTTTTAATACACATTGATCACGACACTCTATTTAAAACTTAAAGAGCATTCTTTCAATTCAGTAAAGCTTTTGGAAACAAACAACTGGTCTCACAACTGATTGCCAGTTGTCGGTTGACATGCTCTAGGAGTATACGCTTTCATTTTGCCATTTGGAAACATGAAAAACTAATATAAACATACACTCAACTTAAGGATCTCAAACATCCTTAAACATTCTCTTTCTAGGAAGAGTGAAAAAGCTTTCTATATAGTAGAACTCCAGATACCAAAGTGATTTGAACACTCAAGAGAAAAAGATAAATAAAATAAAAGTAAAATACTAATTCCACAGGGTCCCTCGGATCAAATGTCTTTTGTGATGAGCTCTATTGACTGAGTGAGCACCGAACCACTGGTAACTAGGGTGCAAGCTGTTCTCCCACCTCTGCCATGTAAAATATCTTCTCATCATTATACAAAAATCACCATCAAACTAGAAAATAATTTGGGAGAGTTCACGGCTTTTGGAGCAACCCACAGCCAGTGATGCTGTCTTGACAAAATATAATTATCTCCAACCCTGAGGTGCAACTACAGGAGAGCAGCAAACAAGCCCTGTAGTATTGTTTCAGATGAAGCACAGCGAAAGCTCTGCACTTCCTCCAGGCCTCCTCTTTCTTCCTGAACGAACTCCAGGGAATGGCATCATGTCAGGCTTTCCAGATGGATTATGTGAAGCCATAGCTCAATGTCATTTTCAATAGGAAGCCTCATAATTAAAGGTCAAATAGTCACTTCATCTGCAATCAATCAGTAGAAAAAGTACTAATACGAAGAACTAATCAATCAATGGCAAATGCACTAATAAAAGCAATGAATCAAATTCAGCCTGTGTGTAGATGCAAGTACATTGAAGAGCTTGAGACAGGGCAAAGGCAAGAACAATAAAAGAAATGTCAAGTGTGTGTACAAGAGAACTTTCAGACGGCTTCTCAAAGCCAGAGTTTTCATCTTCGGTTCATTAGTTACCTGGGTACCACCGGGTCTGCAATAATTTATTCTTAAATACAAATACTGGATATAATAACAAAAAATGTTATTTCATAGGGCTTTCTTCATGTATTCTATTTGAGATGTTATGTGTGTGTGTGTGTTTAAAATCATTAGAAGAAATATTTTGACAGTGATCACAAAAGGGATAGATATATTTTCTACATGCCAAATAGATGCATTTTAATCTGTTGTATTTCATCTTGAAATAAGAGGAATATAACTCTGAGTGATATTACCTGAAATTTGCCCCCTGCTTTCTGGAATATGAATTCTTCACACTTATTGTGATGTTCTTTCATTGCTATGCAGATGAGAAGTTCCATTAGGATAATTATCGGCCTGTAGCTCAGGTCACTGCCAGGCATATCCTCTGTACCAGAGATGTCAGGTCACCAGTAGAGAGAAACATGAATTGGATCTTGTGAAAACTGATACACTAAATTTATAGGGCTTAACAAGTCCATTCAAGCAACAGGACCCAAACACCCCTTGCTGTATGTAGAAATAAGGGTGCTCCTGGGACAAGGGTGATCCGTGCCATCTCACTGAGATAAGAAAGCAGCAAAGAGGTCATTTTTATAAATGCTACCTAGGAGATTGCAGGCAGGAAGCCAGGTCTGACCCAGGCATGATAGAACAGCCTAGCTCGAAGTAAAATTCCCTAATCTAAGAGCTACGGAAACTGAGGCCTGGGGATGTCTCAGTGGAAGAGTCAGGATGAGTATTTAGGTCTTGCAATTCCAAGAAAGCATAGGTCTACCATGTTATGGAAATAACTAAGGATTTACACTACGATGGTTACTTAGATACCACATTAGTATTTTATTGGAGGACCCAAGTATCTATTTCATGGGAGAACATTGCAAAAGCAAAGTACAAAAGCAGAAGTCCAAGTTAACCCAAACATTTTTAGCACAACAGCTACTTTTGATCGACGTTCAGAGTACCTGTTTGCCTGAAAATTAGAAAGCATTAAGGACAGAAGGATATGGCTTTGAGATTAAAAAAATGAAAAGAAAAAAAAAGGATGGGTAGGTATTCTGCTTACAGAAAAGAAAAGAATACTGATCACGGTGCAGTATGCTTCTCGGGTAGAGCTTTGTTCACCACCGCCAGCTCCAAGCACAGGCGAAAATCATGGAGGAACAAACACAACCCATTTTAGTTGTCCTGACAAAAGCAAATCCTAGGGGTGGGGCAGGTTTGAAAGGCCACTGCAGAAATGCGGAAGCATATGTGGTGCAGCCAGGACTCAGCATCTGCTCTAACGACACAGGCTCATTTGATCCCTGACTCGTGACCTCAGAGGTGCCTGGCAGCACCCGCCTCTGGCCTCCCTACCTTTGTAACAGCCCCTTCCTTTTCAGGAGACCTGGAGCACCGGGCATCACATCACAACGACCACATGAAGGAGGAAGTGCAAGATGATTTCTTTGAGGTCAACAGTTAAACCACACCTGTTTCATGAACATCTACAGGACCGGGGTCAGGGTCCTGGGAATGGTAATACCGTCATAACCAATACAGTTAATTATAACTAATAACAGCTGCTGCTTTAAGGGTATGTGTTATGTGCCAGGCAGCACACCAAGCTCTCTAGGTGGGCACTCTCATTTCGTCCACAGCAATCTACATACAGCACAATTACTGAACACATTCTGTCATGTACTGACTTGTATTAGGTACAAGTCCTGTGCTGGGTACTTAACAAATTTTATCTTTAATCTTTACAGCAGCCTTGAGAATTAAGAAAAAGTAAGAAAATGGCTTACAAAGTGAGAAAGCTAAGGTTCAGGGAGCTTAAATGATTTGTCCAGGATCACAAAATCAGGACTGGAATGTGGCTTCCAAAAAGCTCTTTCAAATTCTATTTGGTGATGATTATAAAGAAAACCTAACAGTCACAATGCAACATATGGACAGTATATATATATATATATATATATATATATATATATATATATATATACTTTCTTCAAATAAGCTGAACCCCTAGATAGCAATTGCTTCTTTAAGAGTATGTCCAATTTCTAAATCATTTCCCAAACTTTGCAAGACTGAAAATAATTCTATCAGACAAATATGTTTGGGGCTAGTAAAACCATTACGAAATCTCTTTGTTTCCTAGTTTACAGACTGAACTTTAACACGAGCAGACTTAGAGCAATGTCATTCTCTTTAGTCAGTCACATGTCAAAATGTAATGGAACTTTTACAACTAGTTTTACCACAATGTGCCTACTACCCCAAGGAGTTTGTTAATGATGTATATTTCAATAAAGTTTCTATTACTTAATGACTTTTAATGACTAAAAACATGGATTCCAGATGTCTGGACAGGTTATTGGGATAATGTCATTAAACTGGATAAAGCTAAGTAGAAAATAGCACTTTTCTTGATCTATTTTTGTCCATTAAATACATACTTATTTCATTTTAGGTGCTGATCAGATTGAGTTAATGATAACTATGTCGTATTTCTTTATAGAAACAACATTCTGAAACGAACTTCAAACTAATGTCAATATCAAACTAGAGTCATAACATTATTTCCACCTTGCTCCAAGCTTCCAGAAAATATAAGGTGACATTTTCCAGGGGTCACTCTAGAGCCTTCCAAAGCCAAGTTTGTGCTCATTGCACCCCCTGCCCCCAACTATGCACCCCCAGACTTTTAACATGAACATTCTACATTGAAAATCTTTGATGAGAATCGAAAACATGATCACAAATAAAGTTAAATCCTACACTATTAAATTTAGGCCCTCAAAAATGGGTTCGATCTAGTGACGGTATTTCAAAGCTATGACCCATCCTCCCTTTGCTATTGTTCTTTAGGTCACAGAGTGGAAAATACCCCCATTCCATTTAATTTGAAGAGTTGTTTGAATTTCAAAATCATAAGATGCAATTATCTGAGGGTAATATTAAGTTGGTTTTGAAGTCTGTGGGTCACTTACCCAATGTGAGAGATTTGTGTGTAGAACAGAACATGACAGCCACAGTGTCTGCTGGTGTGAAACCTGAATTATTCCTAGTGGCAAAAGAAAAAAGTGTTTTACAAATAAAAAGCATATTTAATACATCCTCAATCAAATGTAGTACCTACCTTTGTGCTAACATCCCTTTGATCAGTCCTGGTGACAGAAGTAATCCTACACCCAAATGTACAGAAATGTCCAAATTTCTTTCTAGAGAATAATTTCTGAGTCATTTATCCATGAAAAGGAGACAGTCTTAAAAATGTGTGGTGGAGGTCTTCTAAAATCACATATGTAATCAGCTTGTGGCACAAGACTTTATAAAAATCACGCAGCAAGGAAAGTTAGCTCAGTCACTAGGCTATCACTTGATTTTAACCCAGTGGCTTGAAAGAGTTAATGTAACTCAAAAAGGCTTCCCTCAAGGAGCAACACATCCCTTTGGCAGCAAACAACGCCTTTGAGAAATACACGGTATGAACAAGGGTTTAACATCATATGTTTTAGTAAAAATAATAAATTACCAATTTTTATCCATTACTATGTATCAGGTATTCCCTTAAGGTCTTTGCATATAAAGACAAAAACCCTATCAGGTAGGCAATACAATATCATTATTTACAGATGAGAAAACTGAGGCACACAGAAGTTATGTAACCTACCCAGGACCCCATAGCTAGGAAGTAACAGAGCGAGGATTTAAATCAAGTCTGGCTCCTGTCCCTGCGCTTAACTGCTATTGTTTTATTGTTATATAATATGTTAAGGATAAAAAAAATCTTGCATAGTCAAAATCCATTAAATGTTATGGGGATCAGTGCTGGTGAATATCGTATTCAGATTTCCTATTTTAGATCATAAAGATTTAGAGAACCAGGAACCGAAAAGGTTAGAAATGTAACTATTATTATTGCATCCTTGGTATGAAACTATTCCTTCCTGCAGGATCAGTGTCTGAAGATATAGTGAGTCTGTTCATTCCCGCCCTGAACTCAGACAAGAGGGTTAGCAAACGGAAAAATGTTCTAGAACCCGACTGCATGCAAATAGTTGTAGATGTAACAATCTATCCAATTGTCAAGGATCTCTAAAGAAAGAGACCCCACCATGTCCCTTAGTAACCTCATCCTTAGATACAACTTTCACTGGGAGAAAAGGCTTCCCTCAGCAGCTCCCACATCCTGTTTCTTTGTTATATACTCACTGGAGGGGAGCAGGATCCTCTCCTCCACCACCTGCTCCTCTGTACATGTTAAGAGAATATTTAAATTGCCCTTTAGTCTCCTCTCCTTTGAAAAAGCATGTAAGCTCATGCTTCCTAACCAGTCTTACCTGCAGCCGTTTGTTTTTGTTTTTTTAAATAACATATTTCCAAAATGAATTTTTGGTGTCTCACCTCAGTTGAAAGAGAAGGAGGGAGGGAGACAGAGAGAGAGAGAGAGAGAGAGAGAGAGAAAGAGAGAGAAAGAGAGAGAGAAAGAGTCTCTAGAGAGGATGTTTTGTTTCTGAAGAGCAGGATGATCTCAAGCTTGGCAGGGGTGTAGGGGATGATGACGAAGCCTGTAGAGAACTTCTTGGAGGAAATTACAATTGAGCTAGGCTTTAAAGAACAGGTTTAGACGTGCGCAGATGCGGATTTTACGTAAGGGAGAGCAGAACGGAAGCATGCAAGTGCAGGAGGCAGTTGGCAAAGCGCAGACTCTCCAGGCTGACTTGTGTGCAGGGGCACTCGCTCACGTCCAGGAGCATGGACTCCATAAGACAGGATAAGGGGAAGTACTGAAGGACATGGGACAGTAGAATGGCATGGTCAGACCCATTCTTAAGGAAGAGTACTCACACAGCCCAGTATAAGGCTGAAGTTGATGAGCCCAGGCAGGGAGCAGAAAGCTATGAGGGCCTGAAGAATCACAGTGAATACAGGAGCTGGTGGTAAGAGACATGAAGATAGAATTAAAAGAACTTGTCAACTGGTAACTTCTATGAAATATTCCCTCCCAACAGCTTAAGGGTACAGGCAGTGTGGGAAACACTGGAATTTAAATCCAGACCATCCTTTTGCTTAGATATAAAATGGGGATCATACTGTCTGCCTCTTAGGGTCATTGTGAGGATAAATGCCAATGTCTGTTAAGAACTGGGCACATAGCAAGTGTTTAAAAATGCTACTTTAGGGCTCCCCTGGTGGCGCAGTGGTTGAGAGTCCGCCTGACGATGCAGGGGACACAGGTTCGTGCCCCGGTCTGGGGAGATCCCACATGCCACGGAGCGGCTGGGCCCCGTGAGCCGTGACTGCTGAGCCTGCGCGTCTGGAGCCTGTGCTCCGCAACAGAAGAGGCCACAACAGTGAGAGGCCCACGTACCACAAAAAAAAAAAAAAAAAAAAAAAAGCTAGTTTACACTTTTATTGTTATTGTTGCCTTGAGAGAAGAAGAGAGATTGAAAAGAATTTAGAAACTTTGAGAGAAGTATCAAAGCATTAATGGAAATAAGGAATGGAAGAGGAAGCCCAGTAGGGTCTGGGCCGGAGACCCAGGAGTTGAGGTTTAAGTTCACGGAATTTGCAGTAGTGAAGGGGGCTGTGTTTTCAAGAAATCTGGTGAAGAGAAGAAAAGGGCCATGGAGACAAACCTGTTTATACATAGAAAGTGATGATACAGCAGGTAGAAATAATGGACGAAACCACATCCTCAAAGGGGCCCGAGAGGATGAGACTGAGATTAGCTGGAGAGGAGCGTGTCCTACAGTCTGAGAGTCTGTGAACTGGAAGCAAAAGAAGACAAGGTGAGTGAAAAATACAGAAAATTTTCAGGTGGAGAATAAGAAAGTGGAGGTAATTTACATCAAGAGAGTTTACTTTCTGTACAAAGCGTGAGGCACTTCATTCATCTACAGAGAAGTCTGAGGGAATACTGAGGCCTGAGAACCTAAGAAATGAGAAAAACTTGACATAAGCAGACGGGAATATGACCTACGGTCAATTCACAATGAATAAAATATGTCTCCAGGAATGAATGCCCAGCTGTGATTGTGGAACACGTGGCAGAGCCAGCTGGCCTAGTCTGGGGTCTTTCTCCAGCAATGCTGTGGTGTCAGTAACACTGCAAAGGCCTTTGAGGGCTTCGGCTGCCCTTGTTTCTAACCAGTTGTTGCTGCATCTGGATTTATGCAGTTTGGTTTTCTTCCAAGGGAGTCCGGCAATACACTTCTTCTTTGGTGAACGTTGTTCTGCTTGACCCATTTCTAATGTGTCTAGATCTCTCTGGCCAAGAAAGCTCTGATTTAATCTGGCGCTGGCTGCCATGTTGGAACAGCATTTCCAGTGTGGCTAAAGAGGATGTTTGCAAGATATGCTTACTTGTCCTCTGCTCTGGGGTAAGGAGACCGAAGGTAAGCCCACACGGGGGGGTATCTGGCCTGATGTGGGTTGGAACACTGCCCTAGGGTCCTACTGACACAAAGCCCTTCAGTGGGGAGAGAAAATCAGGACGTAAAGATGGAATGTTTGAGGTTAAAAACAATATTCCACCTAAATAGGGCTGACGTATACTCTATGTCTACAGTAACAGACTGTTCCACATCACAGATCTTGGAGAAGCCAGCAGAGCACGTGTTCACTTAACCTTCCATCCAAGATGAGGAGGAAGAGGATGAGGACGGTGAGTAACCACAGCAGTAAACATTAAAGAAAATTTTTTCTATCATATATATATATATATATATATATATATATATATATAATTGAAGTATAGTTGATTTGCAGTCAACATTTATTGAGCAATTTTCTAAGCACTTTGCATCCAGTTCTTCGTTCTTCATAGAACAGCCTTATATGGTAACAGTATTTTTGTCTTGTTTTTTTCCGAAAAGGGATCTTGAAGCACAGTTGCCTCAAGTCACACAGCTAATAAGGAGGCTGCCCCAAATTGTGAAGACAAGTTTGCCTTCTGAGAAGAACGTTACAAAAACTCAAAACCATAACCAAAATCACCACACAATTTAGTGGATGAGAGCAGCCATCCTGGTAACTAACCCTCCCTCACCCATGCTCTGTTCAGGGGTGGTTAAATGGTGAGAAGTCGTGACAACACACAGAAAAACAAAGCGCCCCGTACCTTATATTAAGCGGTAATGACTATAATTATTTTCAGTGATTATCATCTCTACTGTGTCTGCTCACATTCTTGAAAGGAATCGCATTACTATTTATTTTCGAACTCTACCTTATCTCTATTTAATATTGATTTTCTTTTTATCTTGTGTTTATAATTCTTTTGATTACTTTGGCTTCCCTCGAGACGTTTATTTCCTTTTCTTCCGAACTGGTCTTTTTATTCTCTCACAAAGCTTTCATTCAGTATTTTCCACATAATATTTATTTTGCCTTCCTTTGAGTACCCACAAAGGAAAACATGTCAAAAGGTTTTACTAGCAGAATTACAGAATGTGCAGCAGAAAAGGTCCTCTGAGATACTCCCGTCTAAGCTCACTGTTTTTACAGGGGGAAACTTCCACGTGAAATACTTTCCTTTGTTAACCTCTGTACCTGTGTGGTGTTTTTTTTTTTTTTAACAGAACATGGTTTAAAAATCTTTACCTGGGCTTCTCATCTTTTTTTTTGAAATTTTATTTTATTTCATTTTTTTTATACAGCAGTTTCTTATTAGTTCTCTATTTTATACATATTAGTGTATATATGTCAATCCCAATCTCCCAGTTCATCCCATCACCCACCCCCACCCTGCTTTCCCCCCTTGGTGTCCATACGTTTGTTCTCTACATCTGTGTTTCTATTTCTGCTTTGCAAACTGGTTCATCTGTACCATTTTTCTAGATTCTATATATATGCGTTAATATACGATATTTGTTTTTCTCTTTCTGACTTACTTCACCCTGTATGACAGTCGCTAGGTCCATCCATGTCTCTACAAATGACCCAATTTTGTTCCTTTTTATGGCTGAGTAATATTCCATTGTATATATGTACCACATCTTTATCCATTCGTCTGTCGATGGGCATTTAGGTTGCTTCCATGACCTGGCTATTGTAAACAGTGCTGCAATGAACATTGGGGTGCATGTGTCTTTTTGAATTATGAAACCATAATGGTATATTATGGTATATACCATCTGGGTATATGCCCAGTAGTGGGATTGCTGGACCATATGGTAATTCTATTTTTAGTCCTTTAAGGAACCTGCATACTGTTCTCCATAGTGGCTGTATCAATTTACATTCCTACCAACAGTGCAGGAGGGTTCCCTTTTCTCCACACCCTCTCCAGCATTTGTGTTTGTAGATTTTCTGATGATGCCCATTCTAACTGGTGTGAGGTGATACCTCATGGTAGTTTTGATTTGCATTTCTCTAATAGTTAGTGATGTTGAGCAGCTTTTCATGTGCTTGCTGGCCATCTGTATATCTTCTTTGGAGAAATGTCTATTTAGGTCTTCTGCCCATTTTTTGATTTTTTTTTTTTTTTTTTATATTGAGCTGCATGAGCTGTTTATATATTTTGGAGATTAATCCTTTGTTGATTCGTTTGCAAATATTTTCTCCCATTCTGAGGGTTGTCTTTTCGTCTTATTTATAGTTTCCTTTGCTGTGCGTCTTTAAGTTTCATTAGGTTCCATTTTTGTCTTTACTCGTTTTAGGAGACCTCGTCTATCACCAGCTGTGTGGCACTAAACAAGTTACCCAGAGCTCTGGCTTAGTTGGCCCATCTCTGAAATGGCTAGGAGACTTCCCAGGAATAACAATGTTCCTCTTCTCTCCTTCCCTCCCTTTCTTCTTCTCCTGCCCTCCAGGTCACCCTCCTTCCCTCCCAGGGCTATGGCCTGAGGCTGAATGAGACATCTGGTTGAAAATGTACTGATAAGGGCTAAAGTACCTAATGCAAATATTTATATCTGTTTTCTTCCTTTTCCTTTCTTAATAGTTTCTTTTGTCACTCCAGGTTTCTATTACTCTAGTTATCAATCTACCAAACTATTTTGTATATACTTTTAAAAGGCTCCCAATTACTGCTTTATTTTTCTAAGCTTTTTCAACTTTTTTCTTCTACCTTTGAAGCTTCTGAAAGTTGCAGAAAGCTTAGGTCACTATGGACAGTGGACTCTTGGTTTGATGAATCAACTTGCCATTCCTAGCGACTGTGACAGAGAAACGTCCAAAAGAATATATTGCAAAACTAGAAATGCTAATTCTCTCTCTTCCATAATTCGTTTTTGAAATAATATACACTACTGTGATATAACAACTATTTTACAGTAGCTAACATTTCTTGAGCACTTACTATATACTAGGTATTATGCTGAGGGCTTTATGTGCGTATTATTTAATTCTCCAAATGACCCTATGAGATAGGTACTACTACTATCCCCACTTTATCAATGAGGAAACTGACAAAAGTTACAAAGTTATTAAACAGGATTGAAACTTGAGTCTGTCTGACTCCAGAGTTGGAAGTTTTAACCCTGATGCTCTTCTGTGGATAGATAAATGAGAACACAGAATAACAACTCTCAAATGTATTTTAAATACTCAAAGTAGAAGAGTCTCCCCTGCCAGACACAATGACATGTTACACAATGGTAACATGTCAGGTCTGTAAACCTAAGAAATATTAACCAGGTAAACAAGTGTTGCAGGGAAGTTGAATTTTCTAGGCTGGGTCTCTCCTGGTTTATGCTAAACTTCCACCATCAGAGGTCAGTGGCATGCTGTACAAAAAAAGACAGACTGATTTCTATGTTGAGATTTTTGTCTCTGGATATCTGGATTGGTTTTAGCTTTACTGAATTGGCAAGTAAAAGAAAAGAAAAAACCCACCACAGGCCAATTTCACTAATTTTAAGAAGGAAGGAACAAAAAGTAGAAAAAGAAAAGAACTCAAAGAATAAACCAATGGGTCCTAGTTCTAACTCTTGGTATCTTTGACTAATTTGTGTGTGTGTGAACTTGGAGAATCCAGTTATATGCTCTCTACAAATTCCCCAACCAAAACAAGTATTGTGAACATTAAAATTAATTGAAGTAGTTTAGTGCAGTGGAAAAAGTACGGGTAAATTCTTTTGGAAATGTCAAATGGAGATGAATTTCAGTTCTAAGTGCAGTATTTGCCATCTGATTTTGGGTAAGTTACTAAACTACTAAAATCTGATTTTAGGCAAGTCCCTAAACTACTCTAAGTGTGGGTCATCATCTTCAAAATAGCAACAAAAATGCATAGTAATCTAGTCTTTTGCTGTCAGACTTACACAAAATAACATATGCACAATCCCTGGCACAGTGCCTGGCACAGAGTAGGGTTCAATAAATGTTGGTATTTTTCATTCCTCCAATAAAATCCTCAAGTGCGGGCCTCCCTGGTGGCGCAGTGGTTGAGAGTCCGCCTGCCGATGCAGGGGATACGGGTTCGTGCCCTGGTCTGGGAGGATCCCATATGCCGCGGAGCGGCTGGGCCCGTGAGCCATGGCCGCTGGGCCTGCGCGTCCGGAGCCTGTGCTCCGCAACGGGAGAGGCCACAACAGTGAGAGGCCCGCATACCGCAAAAAGAAAAAAAAAAAAAAAAAAAAATCCTCAAGTGCTATGGGGTCTTCCAGCATGCAAATAGAATGTGAAAATCATAAATTTTGTCTAACTGAAACATCTCCAAATTTTAATGGCATATTTTGGGGCTACACAACCACTACCCAGGAGCACGATTACGGCTACTCCATATTCTGTTGTTTACCAAAGAACATGCATGTCTGGCAGTGGGCCAAGCAAGTTCAAAACACAACACAACTTTAGTGAAGGCAGAATAAGGCAGAATAGAAGGGCCTCAAAACCACAAGACTTTATGAAAGCCCAGCCTACTCCATGCTGAAAATTCTCACTTCGAATTCAACTACTTGTGATACTCCCCTCCCCCAGCCCTCCTTCAGCAATCCCAGTAGTGGCTGTTCTGTGCTTTTCAAGGAACTTTTCAGTCACTGACAGTCTGATATGATAGGATGACTGGGTCTGAGGATTACTTCTGCCACAAGGACCAGCAAACAAACAGCCAGCGGAAGGCAAACATCTTTTCGAAGGTGACGTAACAAGCCATTTACAAAAAGAACTTTAAAATAGCTCCTAGTCTCAGACTTACCCAATTAAGTCACATTTTCTCTGTGACTTAATGGCTCCAGGCTCTACTCTTACTTCATAAATCACAACCACAAGCTTGGGAAAATGCTTCAAATTACACCAATCAATAAATTTTTATTGACTGTTTACAACTGGCCTCTTGCTATAGCAAGTGCTCTAAGAGCCAAGTGCCTAATGTGAGGCCTGAGCCATCCACGCTCTGACGCTATTTCAGGCCCCATAAACAACACAGGTCCCTTCCCTTGTGGCAGCTCATTGCCAGCACCTGGCATTCAAGGCCCTCGCAATCTGGCCCCAGCTTACTTTTCCAGTGACTATTATTATTTTTAATTTTCCTCTACTCCTATTGTTCCACCAGGTCTTTGTGTGTGTGTGTGTGTGTGTGTGTGTGTGTGTTTGCACGTCTACTTTTGCTTTACTCTTTCTTCTTCCAAGAACTCCCTCTTTGCATCTGTGTTTGCTGAATAATTAGCTATTCTTTATGACTCACGTCAAATCCCATCTCTTCCATGGAGTCTTGTTCTACCACTCTCTTTGGAAGTGCCTTCTTCCTTGAATTGACTCCAGGTTGTGTTACTGTCGCATTAAGAGAACACTCAGTTACCAATGCATGTATCTAGTCTATAAACTCATACAGGATCAAAATCATTATTTGTGGTATTCACTAGGGTAACTTTCTCCTACCAAAGGCTTAAGTCATATCTGTTGAATGTATAATACTGGTGGAAGAAGTGAGGCTTTAAGAACAGGAAAGATGGACTAGGACATGGACACAAATTTTGACACGGGGTCAGCCTGAGCAAGGGACAGAAATGAGGGTGCTTGAGGTTCTTCCAGGGAACAGCAAAGATTTTACCTCAACCTAAAGCTTAGGTAGTGTGAATGCTAGTAGTGGTTCACTTGGCCCCCCAAAATGAACCTCATTCTGCAGGCACTGGCTGACCATTGAAGGTCTCCGAACAGGAGACCTATTATCAGGACTCTGAGTTATGGGAAGCAGTAGGAAATACACAAGAAAAGTTCAGTCTGGAAATGAAGAATAACAGTACGACATGCATGGCAATAGTCTAGGGAGAAAGAGTAACGAGAGCCTGAATTAGGGAAGAGGCTTGGAAAGCACAAGAAATATGATTACCGAGGTAGGATCAAGACATTGAAAAAATAATAATGTGAAGGATTCCAGTCTGAGTAACTCTGTGGATGGTAGTTGCATTAAAAAATATGAGAGAAAGAGGAAGTACTGGGGAAAAAGATGAATTCCATTTTGAATATTTTGAGTGTGAGGTCTTGTTAAGACAGTCAGGTGAAGATATCCAAATGGAAGGTGACGAGCAGTGCCAGAGCTCCAGAAAACAGTGCAGTGGAAGGTCTAGGCTTCATCAGCAGGAAGCTGAGAGCTCGAGCCAGTAGAACGGAGGAGGCTGCCTAAGCACAAAATGTGAATAATGAAACGAGAGCCAAGAACAGATCCTTTGGTAACTTCTACAACTTGAGGGCGGCAGGAGCAAGATGCAACAGTCGGGAGACAGGAGACCAAGTAGAAGAATGTAGGGGCCGAGAAGCCAAGTAAAGAGCATGATTCATCAATTAGGAAATTAACAAGAGATACCAGATCACTTACCTCGTTGAAAAGATGAATGTTAAAAGCATAAAACTCAGCTGAATGGAACAGACTGAAGAAAAAAAAAAAGATTAAATCTAAATTAGCACTGTAAAATCAGTATCTGTAGCATACTTACTAGTATGCTTCGTTTTATCTGAAACTTATGGGAATTCAAATAGAAAAATAAACAAACGAATAAGTGAAACACACACACATTGCTAAGCTGACAGAATCATTTAAACTAGTGGGACTCAACTTGTTCTTTTTATTTTATTTCTTCCATGCCTCGCAGCATGTGGGATCTTAGTTCTCCAACCAGGGATCGAACCCGGGCCCCCTGCAGTGAAAGCGCACCTGGGCCCCCCGGCAGTGGAAGCGCAGAGTCTTAATCACTGGACCACCAGGGAAGTCCCTCAACTTGTTCTTAGTGAAGATATCCTCAGATATAACCTATGATATTTGCTACTCAGGGTAACTCTAAAACCCTCTTTGATTTAAAGTTTGGTTATTTGTTCAATTTAGGAAGAGCTGGTTTGTACTATGAAAAATAGCAAATAGCATAAATGTGGTAGCATATAACATATATTTTGGAATGACTCATGTTGCTTTTAATAACAAAACATTCTTTGATATTATAATTACCAAAGTAGTCTTTGGTATTACTGGGTGAATAGAACAAAAGGTTAGTTTTGGACCCTAGCAGTTACTTGCATTTTATAGCCTGCTGCTTCTTAAAATGAAATGATATGACTTTGGGTATATTTTAATAGAAAACATTATGTAAATAGTCACATTTTAACCAATGCAGCCAATTACTATACTTAGAAAGCAACAGTACCATATATTATACATCCCACTTTTAATTCACAATAAAGGGTAGGATTAGCTTCAAGTTACAATAAAATAAATTGGCAAAAAAGTGCTCAATCTAGCATTTGAATTTGACAGGTATTATGGCTTCTTTCATCTGGCATCAACTATTGTAAATCGGACATAAAAAACAAAGGAGATTATGTCATAAGTGCATAACTGATGTCTTTTTAAAGAACAGATACATACGATAAAGTCACTGAGTCCGTACATGCAACACAAAAGGAAGCATTCTTTTCTAAGCAAATGAATATTGGCAATGAATTTAGGGACCACAGATGGCTTTGCTTTGCTATTGAGGAGGCTGAGGAGTAGCAAGGGTATCCCACCTTCCAACTTACTTATGAACAGTATGAGAATAAGACTGAATCTATCCAGGTCGATATTTGGGTTCGAGAACGTGTCACAGAAGGTTGTGTAGATTATCATGAGGAGCACGCTGCTGCTGACAGCACCAAAAGGAGGCTTCTTTCTTTCAAGCCAGTCCTTGATGTATCTTCGGACAATCTGAAACACAGAGACCAACAGTTTGCCTCTTTTCAGACGTGGAGGGAGTTGAACTGGGCATTGCAAAATGATTCTGACAGCAGAAAGACATAAAGGAAAGAGAATAATTTGGAGGATGGCCATAGGGGATTTCAAAGCTTTCCTGCCACACCACTCTTCTCCTGGGGAATTTAACATTTGTAGTGCAACTTCCACTGGTGTCCATAAGGACAGTATATTTTCCACTGCATTCAAATCCATCCTTAATCATGCCAAATGCTCTTTGCTAGCTGTCACTGAGACATGCCCATTAAGCCTCCCCAAAGTTTATCTCTTCTGCTGATCCTAATGGATGTGTGTAATTATCACAGTCCCCTTTGCCTCGATGGACAATTCCAAGTGCAACTTTGGGAATCTTAACAATCTGACATCTTCAAGAATTTCAAGACAGTAGATAATCGAAAATGATCCATGGAACATATTAATATTTAAAATGCTAGCAATGCACCAGAAGTTTTTAATTAAATTATAACTCATGCTTGAAAAGCAAAAGTGCACGTGTTGTGGGAGTTTAAATAATTCAGACTCTGAATATCTAGAGTTTTTGTGAATCCAAAGACAAATGCCATTTGCATGCTTTTAGAATTCCAGAATTAACACTTAAAAATGAATAAACCTGTCCTAACTTTCCTACAAAAGGATGAGTGAAATATGAAGTTATCTGGCAATCCTCTCATATTTTAAAATCAAGTCAGATATTTCAAATCAGGACCGCCTGAACATTGGCGATAACTTTAAGTTTGGATATAAAAGTGAACCGCTCTATTTAAACCCTTTGGCTTTTGAAAGAAGCTGAACAAACCCGATAATGAAGACTAGAGTTGAGAGACATGAAGTTTTGAGTCACTCATTATCCTGCATAATTGAACATGAGATTTCACAACAGGCTGAATTACCATGATCCATTAGCAATAATGAGGTCAGGGAACTTCTCCTGACAAGGCTGATGGGGGTCTGTCATCTTCCACTCTGTCACTAAAAAGGCTTAATTCGCAATGAGGCATGCCTTCACCGATACTCAAGAACGAATAAACGACTCTCCAGAGAACCCGTGAACAAACGGCTATTGGATAGATTTCCTCCGACCTCAAGGACTCAGTAAGTAAAACAAGTGTTGAAAAAGGGTGTCCTGGCAGAAAGCTGACCAGTTTGTATGAAGTACAGGTGCAGCACCTTGAAGGTTGGGTGGGGTGGGAGGAGAACGAGGGTTTTATATAGAGAGATAAATAGCGGTTAAATATTTTTAAAAAGTAGATCTTGTAATTAAAGTTACAGCTGGATTTATAAAAAATCATGTTTTGTCTTGGCACAAGTGATCCGAAACCACAGTAATTTATCTAGTGTTCATTTCTTTCTTTAAAGTTTAAATGTAGTGAGGTAGAGAGAAATAAGAGGAGTTCTGTCACATAGTATTATGGACTGATGTATTAGCACACAAATTTTGGTGCCTGAGGGACCCAGATAGTCCCATGTTCAGATATGTCACCATGGGGGTAGCTGCTTAATAGAAGGCTACAGAGACTTCACTTAAAAGGTCATTTCATTATCTGTTGTTTCTGGTAGCATAAAGCTGGTAATTGGTCCAATTCAGTGCAACCCAACTTATTTAGGAAATAAAATAAATGGAAATTACACAGAGTTATTGAAATTGATACTGTCCTCCAATTTTGTTTTAATATATAATGGTTAAAAACACAGAAGTCCTCTCTTTGCAATAGGTTATAGAATGTATGATCCCAATTCCAAAAGTATTGGGTTGGCCGAACAGTGCCTTCGGTTTTTAAGTAAAAATAAAAGACACATTTTTCATTTTCAAAGAACTTTATTGAAAAACATATTCACCCTTTTGTTCCACTACCTTCTGCCATTTTTCAGGCAACTTCATAATTCCATCTTCCCAAAACTTTTTATCTTTTTGAGCAAAGAACTGTTCCCGGTGCCTTCTACAGTCTTCCAGCGAATTGAAATTTTTTCCATTAAGAGAATTTTGTAAAGACAGAAATAAATGGAAATCTGAAGGTGCAATGTCTGGTGAATATGACAGTTGAATCAGAACTTCCCAGCCAGGCTGTAACAGTTTTTGCCTGGTCATCAAAGAAACATGTGGTCTTGCATTATCCTATTGGAGGATTATGCATTTTCTGTTGACTAATTCTAGACGCTTTTCATCAAGTGCTGCTTTCAGTTGGTCTAACTGGGAGCAGTACTTGTTGGAATTAACTGCTCGGTTTTCCAGACGGAGCTCATAATAGAGGATTCCCTTCCAATCCCACCATATACACAACATCACCTTCTTTGGATGAATACCGGCCTTTGGTATGCTTGGTGGTGGTTCATTTCGCTTGCCCCATGATCTCTTCCATTCCACATTATTGTACAGTATCCACTTTTCATCCCTCCTCATGATTTGTTTCAAAAATGGAATGTTTTCATTACGTTTCAGTAGAGAACTGCATGCAGAAATATGGTCAAGAAGGTTTTTTTCGCTTAACTTATGTGGAACATAAACATCAAAGCGATGAACATAACCAAGCTGATGCAAATGATTTTTAGCGCTTGATTTGGATATTTTGAGTATGTTGGATATCTTCCGCGTGGTATAACATTGATTGTTCTCGATTAATATCTCGACTTGATCGATATCAACTTCAACTGGTCTACCTGACCATGGGGCATCGTCCAGCGAGAAATCTCCAGCACGAAACTTTGCAGACCACTTTTGACATGCTCGGTCAGTCACAGCACCTTCTCCATACACTGCACAAATCTTTCTTTGCGTTTCAATTGCATTTTTACCTTTCTTGAAATAATAAAGCATAATATGCTGAAAATGTTGCTTTTTTCTTCCATCTTCAATATTAAAATGGCTACACAGAAGTTCACCAATTTTGATAAGTCGTTTTTTTTAAATGCATGCTGATATGACAGTTGTCACATATAATCTAACAAAATTGTTTCGAATGAAGGTAAAGACAACTAAGTGCTACTAGAGCCATCTTACAGAAAAAACTGAATGAACCTTTTGGCCAACCCAATAAAAGCGTCTTCTTCCACTACCATCGAGCCCTCTGACAAAATAAACAAATAAATATGAATGAGGTGTAACTCGAAAGTCAAAGCCATTTTAAAAACCAAGACAAATCTGTAATCATCAATCAACTTTATAAGCTGTGATTTGACTCAGTCAACCTTATTACCTCTTTCTTCATTACAAAGTACTCAAAGTCTCATAGTATATTAGGATTCTTTCAATAGGCAAGAAACATGGGCTCCAAATCCTGCATCCTGCATCCTCCTAGCCAAAATGACTTTCTTCTAAACTCTAGCTCACAGAAACACATGCATTCAAAATTAAATGACTTTTTTGCTTTTCCCTGTGGAGAGAGAAGGGGAAAAAAAATCCTCTTCAGGAATCTTTTTATTTTATTGTCTCACCTTCTACATTTTGATTTTCTTTTTTTAAAATTAAGCACAAGGAAAGGTTAAAGGGAAACTAAAATTTGAATCCCTGTACTTCTAATAAGCTGAGTGACATGTCAATTACTGCATGACCTCCAAGCTGAACCCCTGGAAAAATAACACATCTTAGGTGAAGAAGGTTGATATGCAGAGGTAAGTGAGAAGTGTAACAGCCATCATTTTGTTTTCTTCATTTTCTTTTTCAGGGTATTTTCTTATGTTTTACTTTCTACTCTGTCTCTATACTTATAAATTGATTTTTGAGTGGGGATATATAATGGATAATTTTTCATGTTAAGTCTGAATTTTAAAATTTCTTCAGGTGGCTTTAATTTTTTTAAGATTATTTTTTTCATGTGTTTTTATTTAAAAACAATTTTTTTAAACTTTATTACAATTTTTAAAGGTTGCTTTCCATTTACAGTTATTACAAAATATTGACTCTATTCCCCGTATTGTACAATACATCCTTGAGCCCATCTTACACCCAGCAGCTTGCACCTCACCTCCCCCTCCCCTATATTACCCCTCCCCCCCACCACTGGTAACCACTTGTTTGTTGTCTGTATCTGTGAGTCTGCTTCTTTTTTGTTATCTTCAATTTTTATCCTCTATTCCACTGAATCCATACATTTTCATAAGCTGCTTTGTTTCTTCATTAACATTCTGTTGAAATGTATAGTAAGGGATATGATATCAAATCCAATTATGTAACGCTTATTAAATATTGAGTAGATTCAAAATAATATCTGTACACTTTCTAAAAAAGTAGAAACAATAATAATAGATGAATACAAGAAGCACCCATCATCTACTGCACTTTTCAAAAATTCTTTCCCTCTATTATTTACTTCCATTCTCAGGAGCAAGGTCGTGCAGATATTATCCTGCTCAATTTACAGTTGTAAACAAGGGCATAGAGACCCCAAACAGCTTGAATAAAATGTTAAAAAGCTAGTCAGGTGGATGAGCAGAGCTCTGACCTCTATTTCCTGAGGGAATAATAGTGTAGGGGCTCAAGGTACAGACTTTGGAGCTTCTTACTTTGTCATCTTGGGCAAATTCCTTAACTTCCCTATGCCTCATCTCTAAAATGGATATAATATTAGTTGTAGTGAGGACTAAGTAATTAAATAAATATAAAATGCTTTAGAACCAGGGACTGTACGTAGTAAATGATGGCTATTCTTATTTCCAAGTCCCAGTTTGGTGATGTTTCTCTCACAACACTGTTCAGCAATACATACCACTGCATAACGTAAAAGTCACTGTTCTCTCAAAGCAATTCAAGTGAAGCAATGAAAACAGTTCATATCTAATTTTATAAATGCAAAATTTTACTAGCATTAATAACATTAACTGCAGCTTTAGCTGGATATTATTTAATACGAAAAGCCAATCTCAAACTGTGAAACAAATCACTAATGAAAGACTAGAGAATGCATAAATGATAAATAATATGCTTTTTTTTACTATTAATTTATTGAAAGAAAAGTGGGGTTTAGTGTGTTGTTTTAAAAAATATTTTTCAAAGGTGCTGGAAATTCAATTTCATTAACATTTATTCATAAATCTCTCAAATTTAATGCATAAAATAAGTATTTGTCACAAACACTTAGATATATTGAAGGCTTTAGCGGAAGAGAAGAAATATTACAATAACAGACATTTTATTTCTTTCTAGAATTGACAGAAGCAACAATCTCCCAACCATCTATGGAAAGACTAATCTTATCTCACAGAGTCACAGCATCTTCGAGCTGGAAGATATTATACTCCTCATCCTACAAATGAGGTAAGTGAGGCCTAGAAGTCGTGTGTATAGCCAAGCAGTGACAAAGATCAAACTGGACCTCACGTCACATCATAGTCAGTCAATAATGATTTCAACCCCAAAGAAGTACTGTTTGGAGAAAACACACACAAAAAAAGAAAATAAAATCCACTCTTAGAAATATAAATAAAAAATGGAATGATGAAGTTTTTTTGTTTTGTTTTTTTTTTTCCGGTACGCAGGCCTCTCACTGTTGTGGCCTCTCCCGTTGTGGAGCACAGGCTCCGGACGCGCAGGCTCAGCGGCCATGGCTCACGGGCCCAGCCGCTCCGCGGCATGTAGGATCTTCCCGGACCGGGGCACGAACCTGTGTCCCCTGCATCGGCAGGCGGACTCTCAACCACTGTGCCACCAGGAGAGTCCCGGAATGATGAAGTTTTATCATCACTAAAAGATTATGGAAAATATTTTCAACTCACCCTTCCTGGTCTTTTTCTTCTCCCTCTAGTTCCCGTTGTTTATTTAAAAGGTAACAATAAAATCTCATTTAAAGATGCATATAAAAGTCTATAGAGATGTTTATTTGCACAATGTGGCACTGTAACCATAATGTGGTTACAGTGGAGAAATGAGGCTACGTTGTCAGGAATCTAACTCCTCTGAAGTAAATAGTACACTGAGCACTTCTAATGAGGGCTTCAAAGATTGCATCACAAAGGTTAGGTCTGTCAATCAATTACAAATGAGCAGAGATAAAAGAGCAGACAAGGTCCCTGGTCTCATGGAGCTCATGTTTGAGGAGATAAATAAAAAGCAAAACAACAAATAAATGAGAAGCAGTTAATGATCCACACCAAATAGTGGTTTAAACTGGATAATACATGAGTGATTGAGTGGGTAGCCTCTGGAGGAAGGGAGAGGAAAGGTCTTTCTGAGGAGGTGACAGGTGAGAGGGTGTTGCAAACAGAAGTACCAGCCAGTGCAAAGGTTCTAAGGCAGCATCAAGGCTGGCTGCTTTCAGAAAACAGAAGCAAAGTCCGTGAGACCCAAGGGTAATGGGCAAGTGGGAGAGTGTTAGGGGGAAGTAAAAGGGACTTGAAAATAGAGGACAGGGTGAAATAATCCTGTAAGGAAGCAGAGTAAGATATCTGGAAAGTACTGAATGACATTTTAAATTTGGGGTCATGAATTTAAAACAAGATGAGAACCAATCATATGTTTCTCTCTAGTGAAGCTGGAGACCTAGGGAAAATGGCTGCTGGAGGTACTGAGGGGATAGGTTCAAAGTTTTCTTCAGCCAATGTTTTTATACAGCTTACGCCCAACTACTGAGTATGCTATTAAATATACTTATGATAGAGTTTCCGCTTCCTGGAAGCTCACGGGTACATTACTGTCTCTCCTGAGAAATACGACGGGTGAAGTAAGATGGGGGAACTGGAGTTTACTCTAGGCCCAGGGAGTCAGAGCACATCAGAGGGCATCTCTGCCTTGAGTCTTTAGGAGTGAAGAGGAGTTTGCTGGCAGAAGCGACGGCGACAACGAGATAAAAGGCCTGGAGCGGTGAGGGGGCACCGTTGGGTGAGGGGACAGTGGGCACACCGCGTGGCAGAAGAGGAGCCTGTGTGAGGGGGACGGTGGGAGGGGACAGGCTGGGGTCAAACTGATAGGGGCTTCGTGGGCCACACGAGGAGTGGGTGACAGGGAACCACGAGGGAAGTTTCTAAGGAGAGGAATAACATAATCTGGCTTGTTTTTTAGGACTACCCTGGAGTGGGGAACACATTAGATGGGGACTGGAAGAGATTCCCAGCAGAGAGACAGGGTTGGGAGGTGCAGTAATTTAGACAAGAGAGGGTGAAGGTGTGGCACCGTCTCTGGCATGCACGAGGCTGCAGATGCCAGAGCTGAAAGATTTTGGAGGCAGAAATGGTGGCATTTAGTGCCTGCCTGGATGTGAGGGAGTAAGGACGTTAGGCGGCAGGGTGGCTTCTAGGGGGAGAGACCAGGGGTGTGACTGTTAATTCCCAAGACTAGAATATAAGAGGTACATGCAAACACATCTACCTTGTAAGTGGTTGCAAACATAAAGGTTTCCCCTTTGAAAAAAGCCATGAGGGTACTTTGGTACTAGAGAACTTTTTAAAAACCAGCCCTCTTGCTTTTTGACTACCTTTACTGCTTTATAATTTACTGTAATGCTTTACTACTGGGCACGCAAGCTATCTAACAATTCATTATTCTCTCTGGATAAATAGTCTTAATTACATAAATAATCACTATATATTTTAAAAATCCATTGAATAGTGTAGACAAAGTTTTTTTTGTCCATATAATTGAAGACAAACATTTATTATTAAGAGAGATTGTTTCTGAGATCCACTAAGAGAAGAATGTGTGAGCCCTGAGTTATTATATGGAATTAATTTCAGAACCAAGAGAATAAGCATGGGTTTAAACTAATACTGTCCAGAGCTGAGCAGGGCAGGTAAGTTCCTCTATAAGACACAGCATTTCCCTAAGTGATCGTAGACCTCTCACGAATTCACTCCCTCCCTCCCTCATCCAACACGTATTTATTGGGTGCCTATGGTCTGGGTATGTAATGGCAAACAAAGCAAATGTGGTTCCTGTACTCATAAAGCTTATCGTCTAATGAGGGAGACCAACTGTTAACAAGCAAACAAAAGATAAATATATATTGTGACAAAGGCCAAGAAAGGACTCAAACAAGGTGCCACAATAAAGAGTAAAAGGGAAACATACTTCAGGTAGGTGAATTAAAGAGCCCAATGAGCAATGAGTTGCAGTGGGAGGGTGGGTAGAAAGACATTCTAAACAGAAAAATTAAGCAGCAATTGAGAAAAAGCCAAGGCTAGAGTTTAGGAAATGGGCAAAGAGTTAGAGAGGTAGACGCCGTAAGACTTATTCAGAATACCTGTTATGTGAGCAGCACTGTGGGAATATTTTTTCAAGGATTATCCTATATTTAATTAAATGGTATTCTCTGAGTGCTTTTAAACCCTCCCCCTTTACTGTAAGTTTAGACCCTTTCCTAAAACTAAAATTAAAAAAAAAATAGCGCATGTGTAGTGGATGCTGTGTTGTGCCCCCCAGACCCATCTCTTCAGGAACGAGATGCTTATTCCCATATCTGCAGGGCATGTTGATTGAATGAAAGATCTCAGTTGACTTCCTCTTTGGGAACTGCTGCTAAGAGAGCAGACTCACCCAAGGGCATACCGTGGAGGGGCAAGGAAGCCAGCATCTGATGACTGCTCAGCACAAGAGGAGAGAAACCAGGCATGTGCGTCTTAGGCAGGACAACTCTGAGGGGGTGGTCCAGCCTGAGGCTGTGGCACCTTCATCCCCATCCTACTTGTCCCACTCTCCCAGGTGTTGATCCCAAGGGTTCTCCCCCATTCAGCTTCCTGCATGGAAACCTCTGTCTCAGAGTTGATTTCCCAGAAAACCTAAGACAGCATGTAAATATTACATGTCTATACACATACCACTTTTTATTGTTAGTGCCTCAAAGAGTTGCTTCCTGTTTCGTATCTACAGGGAATTTGAAAATGATGATGAAACTATACAGCACTTACCTGTATCAGGTTCTGTGAGGACAAAAACTTTACATGCATCATATTTCATTAGACGCTCACAACAACCCTTCAAGATAGGTCCCATTATTACACAGTTTGGTAAATTATGAACCTGGAGCTAAGGAGATTAAACGACTTGCCCAAGGTCACACAGCAAATAAAAGGCAGAACTAAGAGCTAGAGTCTAGTTGCTCTTAAACCAACATCTGTGCTCTTTGTCATCCTAATGTACTCTTTTTTCTAAGACTCACTCACTTTAGCAGTACATTAAATTCTGTACGCTGTTACTGTGGCTACCTATGATGAAAACAACAATGACAACCTTGGTTTTGAATCTGTATGCTCATAATTGAATTATATGCTCATCATCAGCCTGTTATAAGAAGTTAGGAATTTCTTCTACGAGTCTAATTCAGTAAGAATGATAAGGGAAACTAAACTTTCTAAGGTCTAATTTTAAGAGCTAATAGAATTAAATGTTTATTTTATCAGCTACAAGGTCACAAATACGATCACTGCTATCGGAGGAGCCTAAGAATAAGAAGAAGCCAGTCAAATGCAGATGGTTGTCCCCCAAATGGTCATAATTGCTGAGACCTTATCAGAAATCAAGGTAATGATCTGCTAGATGTTTCCAAGCTAGCTACATAGCTACAAAGAAGGGAAGATAAATTTTAAACATCAAGATTGTGTGCTGGTGTCCCTATATATAGCTATCTGTAAAGCAGATGGATGTTAATTAAAAAAATAAAAAGATGAGACCTTTGTGGCTGAGGAAACCTTGTGTTGGACAGTCTTAGATTTTCATTTAACCATCTCTTCCTCTATCTTTTCTCTTGATTGTCCTGACATTACATAAGAATTCACAATTTGATCTATAAAGAAAAGAGCAGAGAGAATTGGAGACCTTACCTGTCCAATAATGAGGGGAACCACAACAGTCATAAAAAGCTGAGAAAAAATAGATGTAAAAGGCACAGAAGAGGAGGAGTGAAGCTGTAAAACAAGAATACGAGGAGTTAGAATCACTTTAAATCCGTTCTCAATACCGCTGTTAACTAGTGTAATAAATGAATTCTCTCACATGCACAAAAATTTGGTAGCTATATACAAGGAGCAAGTGAAGTTACTTTTATTTTTGAAATTTAGCACGAAATAGACTGAGTAGTTTAATATATAATTTTTATTGGGAGACTAAGATTGAAGAAAAATAACTATTGTTTTGCAATTAACTTAAATTTCTTATTATTAAATACATTTCTGAATTGTAAAGCCATTCTGTGTTCATACTGTGTGTACTCATATGGCATATTTCACCTGTAATCATAGTTTATGTGATTTCTATTTCACCCGTCTGCGGATACCTAAAACAAACAAGTGTGTCTCATTATTTTATTAACGAGATAATATTTTTATTTATGTAAATGAAATAGTTTCTAACTTTCCTACTCCTCCAAAACAAAGGCAATGATTCTCGTATCCTTTAAAATTCATTCTTAAACAAAATCTTGGAAATGGGAAATCCTGAAATGGAACTTATTTTTCAACTTAAAATTTCAACTTAAAATTTCCTAAATTTGATGTCTTAACGTTGTTCAGAATTCCTGTTTTGACTCCGTCCTCATTTTCTGATTCTTTCTTTGCTAATGACGGCAGTCTCAGCTTCAGAAAGATGCTACTGCCAACAGCACAAGGCAGTGTTTCTCTGTGAACACAGTCGCACACTCACATTAACCTCAACTGCCAAGACCTGCTGTCTTCCTATTAACTTTCTAATGTTTTCTCAAAATCTCCTTTCTGGACAAATAGTAGCCTGTTCCATAGTTGTTTATCCCTTTCATGAGTCCCTTCTGCAAACAGGTTCTCCCAAGCCATCAGTGATGATCCCCCTGGCCCTTGGAAGTTACTTTCACCTTCCGCTGCAGACTACACCTCAATTTTCATATTCACCTAAGTTTAGTTAGACTTGGAAATATCTTTTGGAAAGTAATTTTTGTGAAAGATGTGGAGGAGGTAATGATGGAGGGCAGAGAATATTTAATAAAACATATCAAATATTTAGACAAGTGAAGTCAATAGCTCAGAATGAAGTGATGTGGGACCAGTGTTTTCACTGATTTCTGATTTCTGTGTGAACTGGCTTACCAAAATCTTTTCTATGCCCTGGTCTATTTTATAAAACTCTGTCCCCCATCCTCGGCCCCAATCTATACGCACTCAGAAGATCAAGAATGTATGCCCTGTCCGTCAGTGGCCTGCCTCCACTTAATACTGCCTTCACCACTGACCACTGGCTGTCAGTTTCACCCACAAAAAGTGTAGCCTCTAGCCTTTTCCTCCAGAACAAATATAAACGAAAGAAATGCAAGCAGAAAA
Organism: Mesoplodon mirus; assembly: GCF_964341445.2. Taxonomy (NCBI): domain Eukaryota; kingdom Metazoa; phylum Chordata; class Mammalia; order Artiodactyla; family Ziphiidae; genus Mesoplodon; species Mesoplodon mirus. Next base: position 8,910,864 of record NC_138977.1, on the reverse strand, counting down.
AATGAAACTGGTGAAGAACACACAGGCTTTGTGGTGTGTTAAATGTTACGTGGCCGTTAGATATTTCTTTTTAGGCAAAACCAAAGTATTAAAAGCTAATGATTACACCCTATTTTAGAGCAACGATGTCTTTGAAGTGCAAGGTATTTAACAAATATATTCTCTCCACAAATATTAACCCTAAGGATGCTCCTGGGGCAAGGACTGAAATAAGGAAAAATATATTTTACAAAGAAACTGAGGCACTGGATAATTAGAAAAATAAACTTTAAAGAACAAAGTTTTCAAGTTCAGAAACATTCAGGTCAATGCTCTATCCATAGGTTTCACAATGTTTGAAGATAGGCAGTAGGGGTCAAGGTGACAACCCTCAAGTAAAAAGCCTTAATTCTTGCCTGAAATCTCATGGGTGATCTCACATATCTCTGTTCCTCTTTTTATCTCAACTTTATTAAGTTATTTAATGTATTTTTTAAATGTTTTCATGAATAATCATATGAAGCTATATTCCCTCTGTCAGCCGAGTGCTTATCCCAGGAACTGGCACAGAGAATATGTACGCAGAAAGCATAAACCTGTGCAGAATGAACAGATGAACTAATTTGTAAACATGGGGTGCTAAAAAGACACAAACTCTTATCCAAAATCATATCCCTGTTTTTTCTAAGAAAAACCACACAAAACTTAAGTATATCTAAAAATCTCTTATTATCACATAGCATTACAAAATCAGTTGGTATTATTCTTTTCACTGCTTGTTTATCACTAGTAACAAAATGAATTCGAACGTGCACCTAGAAACTAAAGGCATCTATTCATGATAAAAACCTAGTGAAGAAAGGACCAGCTCACATGCACGTGTGCCCGTGTAAAACAACAGAGCGAGCCTGGTGGTGCATGTTCCCTCCCTCAGTTCTCCTCCACCCCCTCCTTAGCTCCTTAATGCTGCTCTGGAAGGGAAGACCTAAAACGGATAGAATCCTAACCTGCAAGAGACTTATAGTCCCATTAGCTCTTTTTAAAGATTGAAAACTGAGGTCCAGAGAGAAGCAGCTTGTAATGAACACTTCTAATACCTGTGTTATGATGTGAAATTGGCAGTGCTTCTCAAACACATGCAAGCAACTCTTCAGCCAGATCTGCTCTGTGATAGAAGCCAGATCCACACCAGGAAGGCTGGTTAGTTTAACCATAAAGTATTACTGCAGAGCAATAAACTCAGATCAAATGGAGAGAAAAGTTAAAATGTGATTTCATGTATTGAGTCCATTTGGGGGGTTCTTTTTAATCCTAATTCAATCTAAAAGGGAAGTAGAGGAAAACCCATTTCAACTTTGGTGTTGAAGAATATTCTGTGTTTCACTTTCTAGATCCATCACGTAATAGACCACCTGCATGTTCAGTGTTTGGGAGCCTCTTGTTCCTAGAAGACAGTGGAAAAGGCTATGGGGTGAGGGGGAGGGTGGGAGGTTGTCCATGATCCCCAAGGTCCCTTTGTCCTCGAAACCACCCATGATCTCTGATCCACTTGATTAGGAGCACAGGTTAAAGCAGCCCTCCTCTGCGGCTTTGTCAGATCAGAGGCCAGAGCAAGCTAGCCGGGGATGTAAGTAACTGGGTACACGAAACCAGACTAAGTACGGTGGAGATGTTGGGGAGGAAGTCCTGCAGGGTGGCTTCCTTAGAAGTGGCTCTGAAAGGAAGGAAATCTCAGTCCTGGGGTCTAACTTGGCATAAGTCCTTTCTTTTGAATTGGTCACCAGACTTGTCGCTGTGGTCATTTTGAAATGCAGAGGTCCCCTTGGGGAGGTTCCTGACACTATGAAGTATGCCCTGGCATCCATAAGAAAGAAGAGTGAGCATCTGCATTTGAGAGCATGACCAGAAAATTACAAGACCCAATCATTTTGCATGCAGAGTTGATTTTAACTAAAGCAGAAGGAAATACGCTGCCTGGGCTATTTGGTTCTTCACATTTTAATGAGGAACCTCATGTAGTTTCTATTTCAGAGACCAATGTGTTTGGTCTCTGAAGCATCAATTATTGAAGCATCAATAATTTGCATGTTTGGATAAAGTTGCGGGTTCAGCATAAGCTTGTGTCAAGCAAGTGCTCTGGGCTTCGCTGAGCCACCCGGCAGGTTTAAAGGTTCTACGTCTCACATTGCCAACCCGTGCTTTAAGATATCGCATGTGAAATAAACAAACCAGGCATTGGCTAATCTCTTTCAGGAATATAGTGCTTTAAAGCAGAGAACTCACAATTAGGTTTATTTGTTTTAATCTCATGCTGCGAAGAAACGTTTCAGTGAAAATTAAATATGTGGGAATGTAAGACCTTTGTGTTCAATCATTCAAATGGTAACCGGTGCCTCGTGTGGGCCAGAGGCATGTTCTCAGCCCCAGGGATCCAACAGTGAACAAAAAACCAACCCCCACCCCCACGCCCCGCTCCAGGAGCTGCTTTTTCAAAGTTGAGGTCTGCGGGTCCACCCATCACCAAGTGCACACTCCTTTCTTTCCCCCGCTTATAACTGGAAAAGTTCTAGTCTTTTCCTAAGAATTATTTCAAGCATCCCTTCTTTGGGGATTATTTCCAAACCCTCCTCCCCAAATGCAGGCTCGGCCACCCCCTCTTTTGTGGCTCTGTGTTGCCACTGTACCGCTCAGAATCCTTGGTTGTTCCTGTTTACACATCTGCCTCTCCCGGTAGACTGTATGTTCCTGAAAGTCAGGGACGCGGTCCTTTTCATGTTTATGTTCCGGGTGCCCAGCAGAGTGACTACGTTCTACATCTAGGGTGGTGGTTCTCAAACGTTAACATACCAGACACACCTGGAGGGCTTGTGGAAACACCTGTTCCTTGGTCTCACCTTCAGAGTTTCTGGTTCATAACACCTAGCAGGAAGGACGAGGGGAGGATGGGGAGAATGTGCACTTCTAACCAGACCCCAGGTGATAATGCTGCTACTGCTGGGCTGCGGTTTACCTTTGAGAACCACTGAGTTAGTACACAGTATGTGCTCCAGAATGTGTGTTCACCTAATGAATGGCCACAACACATAGGTAGAAAGAGAGGCTTGACAATGTTTCTTCTTCTTTCTATCCTTCCAGCTTTCGGTAAGTTACAGAGCCCTGCTGAATTCACAGCCCCAAGAAAGGACCAGGAGCCTCGCACCCAATCGTCTCCTATAATTACAGATGTGGTAACATTTATTGTGCACTGCTCTGAACGCCTCATGTGTTGAATGATTGAATATAGCGACCCCTTGAGGTGGGTCTCATTAGTACCTCCATTTTCATAGGAGGAAACCGTGGCACAGAACACTTGAACAGCTTGGACATGGTCACCGTACCTAGAAAGTGACGGAGCCGGGATCTCAACCCAGAAGGCTGTCTCCACCGCCCTCACACTGAATCCTCACATTCCACCGCACATTAACGACAGAGGCGACAGAGCAGTGAGATGGGGGAAGGGGGCAGGAGTGGAGGCCAAAGCTGGCCTCCCCTTACCTCGTCCATGTGAGAGAAAGAGAAGAGCGTCTGTGTGTCTGTACGTGTGTTTTGTGAGGGCTGCGAGGAGACGGGGAGCTGGAGGGCAGAGGCAAAAAGACAGAGGGGAAAAAAGAAGAAAAGGGGATGGGAGGAGACTGGATAAGCAGGGGACGACGGTGCAGCCTTTCTCACCTGGGTGTCTGGATTCGAACCACAGGACACCAAAAATTATTTGAGCAACTCTTTTCTTAACTCCCTCAAGGATGGCACATCACTAGTGCCAGGGTAGATGTGTCAGAAAGAAGTTAATCCAGTACATACAAGGCCTGCTTTAGGGCATTAGGGTTTCACTTTCTAACCTGGCAGAGAAAGGCTGAGTCAGACGAAGCAAGATTGGCGCTATGGATCCATTCAACTTAGCAATTGTTTGATTAGCAAAGAATCTGGGGGGGTCCAGCCAGTGAAACTTTACAGGGCCAGACTAAGCAGACTCAGAAAGACAAATAACTAAATACTTGATGAAGAGACACTGACCGTCTGTAAAATCATAGTTATCAGCCTACAGTTATTAGAAAACAGATGGTGCGTTTTAAATCACTCCTGTAAGTGAGCTGACCTGTAAATCGTCATTAACGCACCAGGTCCTCACTTGCTCTCTGTGTAATCAGCCTTTTATCTCCTACCAGGGAAATCCATTAGCCACAGGCGTTGCAACTATTTGTGTCCCTTCTCAGCTATTAAAACATTATTGTATTCTATAATTCACCCTGGATGATCGGTCTTTGCTTTCATGAGTCCCACATTCAGAGAAAAATGAGAATAGATATTTATAGTTTATACTGTAGAGTAAAGAATGTTAAATCTCCTTTGTGAGGAAATCAGGAAGAAGCCACTTCAGACCTTTATAGAAAGCAGGATGAGTTCCCTTCCAGCCCAGTTCTGGCCCCTCATCTACATTACCCAGAGCCCAGCCCCAGGCGAGGGAAAGAAGGAGGGGACTTGCTTACTATTGGATCTAACTTTCTTGTACCCACACATAGACATTCTGGATGTTCATAAATACTATCCCCTTCCCGTCACAAAGACAAGGCATTCAGACATAAGAAGGGAGAGTGTCCCTAGGCCTTGATCCCCTGAGCCCTTCTACAGTCCAGTCTTTCCCCAGAATCTATAGTCCAGTCTGTCTTTCATTCCATGCGAACTGAACGGATTACTTACATGAAATCAATGACTTAAAGGTATACCAGGCTGACAGGCTCAGTGGAAAAATGACTGTTATTTTTATGAAAATTAAGAATATGGTTGTTAAAAAGCCATATTGATTTGGCTGCATGTATCAAACTAAAGATGGGTTACGGCATGGAACGTCTATATGTAGTTGAGGAAATGATTGCTTTTATTTATTATTTATATATCTAGATGCATGGTATTTTTCCTTCTCTGAGCAACAAAGAATAAAATAGGTTTTAAATGATTTTTTTAAAGATTAAAAAATATGTAAAACATTTCTTTTTGTTATCTGCTAATTTAAAACGTAAGATGAAAAGATTACTTTTCAATAACTGATGGAAACTACATACAATTGTAAGTTCTGTTTATTCAAACAACACAAGAATTGTAGTGAAATGTGCCCAAATGAACTGTAAATCAGCTTATCGCCCACAGAGGAAAGCTGTGCGGAGATGGGCTTCCAGGACATGGCTGGCTAGAGGCAGAGATACACAGAGGCATCTAGAAACAAGCTTTGTCCCTTATTCCCTGACCACAGGATTGGGTCTTGTCAATCCTGAGTTTGGTTCAGGAACCACAGAACCTGCTGTTGCTAATAGTCCCTTAAGGAGACAAAGATTTAAGTTCCTCGAGAAGACGGACCAACAGGCAAGGGTGGTGTAAGGAAGCAGTGTCCTTCTCACTTCAGCCAGATCATAACTGCCTGGGGAGCAGCCGCTGGTGTTGGAGCAGGGACCAAGGTGCAAGGAGAAGCCTGGCTAGGACAGTGCTGCACCTGAGCTCATCCCTTCAGATAAGTCTGCCAAGTCCCAGAGCAGCAGTGGACTTGGCCTCTCTGGGTCAATGGTCCTTGAAAGGGGATGGGGGTGGGGGAGTTTATCAATGTTGCTTCTAGAGCATTTGACAGTGGCTAACCAGGTACTCCCCTGCTTCCCCATTATTTCAACAAGGTCTGGGGGAGCCCCAGGAAGAGCATTTACAAAAGACTCCACAGATTATTTTGCGTTACAAAATTCTCCCTGCGTGAGAAGCATCCCTGCGTGATTTATACACGCAGTCAGAAGATAAGCTGCTCTCAGGCTCGAGGAGATGAGATCCGTCTTACTTGCTTTAGGAACAAACGCTCCTGGGCACATGGTGGAGAGCCCGGCTCTGGGTGGAACAACTGAGGCAATCAATAGGATCATTTCTCTTCAAGTGCTTTATGTTTTATCATCATTTTATACATCGCACACGTATGTGACCATCAGTTATGTAACCATCATTGGGAACATACTACAAAAAATAATCAGAGTACTTGTACATGACACTAATGTCTGTATTTGTTGTTTTTGTTTTTATTGATGGGATCAAAAGTTGAAGGACTTTCTATCACAGGTAGCCAATTACTAGAGAAACTAATGATGACCGTAGCCTTGAAAGCTGCCACGTCTCTCCCCGACCCGGACCTCGCGCTTCTGTGAACTCCTATGAAATTCAGTCTGAATCACATAGTTTAGTAGTTAATTCTTCCTCTAAAATTCTTCCATAGTCTTTATTCTTCTTTACCTACATGAGGTTTAAGTTTCTTCAAGGCAATAATTATGCCTTATTCTGTTTATCTTTCCTATGTTACCTAAAATATATATGTCCAGGAAGTAGTAACTGAGTGCTGATAAAATGTCTTAAAATCACCTGTCTCCTAGGAGGCATGCTTTGTAAGCAAAACCTGGAAGGAACGCTCTCTGAAAGCACCCCGTGTTCTTGACTAGTCTTTGAACCTAAGTTTTCTCATATAGGTGAGGATAATACCTACCTCTAAAGGTACTCATGCTATTCACATGGGAATATGCATAGAGTACCCATTATACCTACTCAATAAAAATTATTTTCCCCCTCTCCCCACCATCCCCCTCCCCTTCTGGAAAAACAAGGTTTCTTTTAAAGTGTCCTGAGAATTCAAGCTGATTGGATTTAAGAACTGCTAAAATGGAAAGTAACAGAAGAGACGGTCAGACGAATGGAGCATACAGTTAGCCTACAAACAGGGCCTGGTGTGAATGCATGGGGGTGCGTGTACATGTTTGCGTGTTATGCACATGTGTGTATATATGTCCAAGTATCACAATGCCTTCTAAAGATCTACTTGATGAGGGGCCAGATTTCTAAGAAATCAAGTCATATAAAATCAATTGATATAACATCAGAGCTGGTGGTGCTCCCACTTACTTAAGGGGCGCTTACATTACTATTGAATGGATAAGCATGAGGGTGAATGTTTTTTATTTTATTTATTTATTTATTTATTTATTTATTTATTTGGCGATACACGGGCCTCTCACCATTGTGGTCTCTCCTGTTGCGGAGCACAGGCTCCGGACACGCAGGCTCAGCGGCCATGGCTCACGGGCCCAGATGCCCCGCAGCATGTGGGATCCTCCCAGACCGGGGCACGAACCCGTGTCCCCTGCATCGGCAGGCGGACTCTCAACTACTGTGCCACCAGGGAAGCCCAGGGTGAATGTTTATTAAATATCCTAAGCAATTGATGTGACCATCCCCACATATGAAGATGGGCTGATCTGTAACTCTGAGAACATGACTTTCAGCAGTGGTCCAAGTTTCCGCCCTTTGTGTTTCCAGGGGTCTTGATGTTGAGCTGACCTTTGTGGCTGGGGTGGAAGTGAGGCCTTGATTTGTTGTTCCAATGGCACAAGCTCAAAGCCCTACTGACTCTCCCCTGCCACGCAGGAACTTATTTAAATAAAAGTGGTCGTCTACAGGATTATGGGGCTTCAGGCCGTGACAATACCAGCTAATATGTGGTTTCCTTAGATCATAATTGCGTAGAATTAGACTGACCTGATCCACGGTGTGAACACAGTTATCTTACCTTCTTTGTCTTAACTTTAGAGGGAGTAAGAGAGAAGTTTAGACGTTGCTTCCTTTCATTCCACACAGTTGCCAAGATGTAGTTGGGAAGAAGGTGTGAGGGAGCTGCTAAGGAGACTTGGGGGGACAGGGGTCTACAAAGGCAGGAGCTTCACGCTGCCCAGTGGACTGTCCCTGACCTCACAGCCTAAGTGCTTGACCCAGCACCAGGGCGTCTGCATCTTCACTACCCACAACACTCCATCTCAAGTTTTCAAATCTCTCTTTTTCAGTCTTCTCTATTATTTGCTGCCAAATAAAAACTGTAATAATGTTTGGTAAACAGAGTGTTAGTGAGAAACCACATCAAAGGAAAGGAAAGATCTGCAAGTTTTAAGTGATGTTAGATATGACCGAGAATCAGAACCACGCACATGAAAAAAACTTGAAGTAAGTAGGAGACTCCTGGAGAAATATTAGAAGTTTCCATCTATCTCTCAAATTAAAACTTTTCCTCAAATTAAAAGTTTTCTTTCAAAAGGGAGCTGTGCTACACTGTTGGTGGGAATGTAAATTGGTGCAGCCACTGTGGAGAACAGTATGGAGGTTCCTTAAAAAACTAAAAATAGAGTTGCCATATGATCCAGCAATCCCACTCCTGGGCATATATCCAGAAAAGACAAAAACTCTCATTGGAAAAGATACATGCACCCCAGTGTTCATAGCAGCACTATTTATAATAGGCAAGACATGGAAGCAACCTAAATGTCCATCAACAGATGAATGGATAGAGAAGATGTGGTATATATATATACAAAAGAATATTGCTCAGCCATAAAAATGAAATAATGCCATTTGCAGCAACATGGATGGACCTAGAGATTATTATACTAAGTGAAGTAAGTCAGACAGAGAAAGACAAATACCGTAAGATATCACTTATATGTGGAATCTAAAATATGACACAAAGGAATTTATCTACGAAACAGAAACAGACTCACAGACAATAGAGAAGAGACTTGTGGTTGCCAAGGGGGAGGGGGAGGAGGGAGAGGGACGGATTGGGAGTTTGGGGTCAGCAGACGCAAACTATTACATATAGAAGGGATAAACAACAAGGTCCTACTGTACAGCACAGGGAGCTACATTCAATATCCTGTGATAAGCCATAATGGAAAAGAATATGAAAAAGAATGTGTGTGTGTGTGTGTGTGTGTGTGTGTGTGTGTGTGTGTATAACTGAATCACTTTGCTGTACAGCAGAAATTAACATTATAAATCAACTATACTTGAATATATTTTTTTAAAAAGCTTTCTTTCAGTAAAAAATTATTGTAAAAAACCCCACTTCTCCTATTAAATAAAATGTTTTCTTTTTTAGTAATCTCCTTTGAAATATTATGATACTTGTGATACAATTTCTACCTTGGATTTTAATTATCTGTGAATATATTCTATTTTCTCTGTTAAATCATAAATTCTTTGAGGGAAGGATCAATGTCAGACTGATCGTTGTAATATTGACAGTGCACAGTAGGCATTCAACACTGAATAAAAGAATGGATGTTTTAATATTATTGAAAAAAATTGTAAGTTATTTGTCATAGCAAATATAAAGTAAAACTTTATGGCTCAGGCTGGAATCCTAACCTTTGAACCACTTATTTATCATTTGAATCATTCTAATCACTGTTCACCCATCTTTCTATGCCCCTCCTTCCAACATTTATTGAATATTTGGCACCAGAGATAAGTTAATGAATAAGATATTCATGGTTCCTGGTCCAGGAGGACAAAATCTAGTGGCTGCTTACCACTGGGAACATTGATTCAGAAGGACAATTCACATGGGATTTCAAGTAATGAACTTATAAGTATAGTTTTTAGCTAGACAAGGCCTTTATTTACCCTTACAGATTGGAACTTCATGGTCTGATACACATCCACTAACAAAATAAAGACAATAATTTCTGCCCCTGCCAATAGCAAAGGTATGTTATCAAGGAAATTGAGGTGATATATGTAAAAAACACTTTGAGTCTTAGGAGTTAATGGTGCTATTTCAGGACGTTTCACTGCACTCATTGCCAGCCATGGTAAATATTGGATTCATTTATATACAAGTTTATAAGATGATTATAGAATCTTAAAGTTTTAAGACTCAGCCCATCATTAAGGTCTGGACTAGCTGGACCATCACTGCATTTCATCAGATAAGTGCTTTTGCAAAACCTTGACATCCTTCCTGGCATTATTTTCTATTTTCCTTTATTAAGTGTCAAATTTAAATAACTAGCATCTGCTGGTTCCTTACAGTTTACAACAGGCTTTCCCATAAATGAACTCATTTCATCTTATCATAATTCTCACTTTACAGAGGTAAAAACCGAGGCTAAGAAGGGTAAAAGAAAATCCACTCTTCACAACAAATACTGGCTGCAGATTGAACCAAAACGGGATGCTTTCTCCCCATACCATGCCACCCCTGCACAACAGACTGTGAGGGAAGTGAAGTCGGTCCCTTCAAAATGGCTTTACAATAAGGAATGTGGCCCTGAAGGTAGAGCGTGTGATGAGGACATACGAGTCTTAAAAGTGGTCCCAGCCTAACTCTGAACAGAGGCACCTGTCCACCTGTCCAACTGTGATGTAGTGATATAGTAAGAAATATATATTTGGTCTTTGTCCCCAATTCCTAGCACAGAGCTTCTAAAACCCTCAGAACTTCCTGAGGGATGGGATGATAAGAGTGTCTTTTGTTACATTATTTGGGTTTTGTCCCCAGTACCTGGCGCAGAAGGGTTCAGAGAGCTTCCGGGTTGGTGAATGCACCCATATGCAGGGTGGGTGGCACACCCCAAACTCCATGGGACAGAAACTCCTACACTTGGGACCGTTCTGGACCTTGCTCTATGTGCCTCTTCATCTGGCTGTTTATTTGTTTCCTTTATAATTAACCGGTAATAATAAATAAAGTGTTTCACTGGGTTCTGTGAACAGTGGTAGCAAATTATTGGACCTGAGGAGGGGGTTGTGGGAGCCCCCTGATTTGTAGCCAGGTCGGACAGAAGTGTGGGTAACCTGGAAACCACTACTTCTGATTGGCACCTGAAGACCTGAAGTGAGAGGCAATCTTGGGAGACTGAGCCCTCCACCTGTGGGGTCTGCATCACCTCTGGGAAATTAGTGTCAAAATGAATTAAATTGTAGAATACCCGGTTGGTATTTGCAGAGAATTGGAGGATCGTTTGGCATGGAAAACCCACACCTTTGGTGTTCGAAGTACTGTGAGAAGAGAAAACAGTTTTTCTTTGCCGAGCATCCATTCAAAAATGCTTTCAAGTGGCTTCCATAGCCAGGCATTATTTTGAGCAGTGGGGTTTTAGCAGTGACCAAAACATAAAGTCTCTACTATCTTGTATTGCTTTGCTCTAGTTAGGGAAGATGGATAATAAACAAATTAACCAGTGATTAAGATGTCACGTGATATGTGCTAAAGAGGAACAATTAAGAATGGTAGGTGGGGAGAGAGTGATGGAATATATTATTCCTAAATAATAGGAATTATTATTCTTCTCCTCTAAAATGACATCTGACCAGAGACCTGATGAAAGTGAAGGAAGGAGCCGTGTGGATACCTGGAGTGGGGAGAATCCAGGCTGAGCCAATGCCAAGTGTAAAGACTCAGGATGGTCCTTGGTGCTGCTGGACCATAGCACTGCACTTGCCCATTCCATTCACTCTGCCGCATGACTGTTTCATGTCTTTGCCTTTCTCATCAAATCTCCAATAGCTCCTTGCCTTTTCTTGTCCTCTACCCCTAACCTTGCTTGCCACTTCACTGAGAAAACAGAACCAGAAGAGAACTTAACAAGCTCCTATAATTACATCATCCAATTTACTGGCATCCCTGCCTATATCCCATGGCTTCCCTTCCATGACTCTGGATGAACTATCTGTGCTTAGGAGGCCATACTCCCTTTACACACTAGAACTCATCCCCTTCTCCTACTCAAGGACATGGGTCCACGAATTCTCCCCTCTTTTTTTCTGTATCAAATTTTCCTTCTCTAACTGGATTAATCTATCGATACAAATGTGCTAATAATCTTCCCAACTTAAAAAAGAATCCTCTCTCAGTCCTTCATTAACTTTGTTGCTCTCCCATTTTCTGCACACTTTACAGCAAAATGATCTGTCTTTAACTCTTCTTTCTTCATTTATTCTTGAACCAACTTCAATAAGGCTTTTACCTCCAAAACTCTGCTGAAATAGCTCTTGTTAAGGTCTCCAGTGGCTTCCATCTTGTTACAATCAATGGCTAATTGTTGGACTTCATTTTATCCGAATTATTACCAGCATTTGAAGTAGTTGACCATGCTCCCCTTTTTGAAACACATGCTCTGCTAGGCTTCTAGGACATTAAAATCTCTTGGTGTTCTTCCTTGGTCTTCTTTGCTGACCTCTTAATATTAGAATACCCCAAATTCAGTCCACTGATACCTCTCCATCTCTATTCTCTTTTGCTGATCTCATCCAGCCTAACTCAAAATCCATCTCTATGCTGAATTCTCCCAAATGTGTATCTCTAGAGATACATACACACAGAAAGTCCAGACCCTTTCTCCTGAATTCCAGACATATAGTCAACTGCTCACTTGACTTCTCTACTTAGATGTCTGAAAGGCATCTTAATCCAGACATGTCCAAGACTGAATTTGTTGTGAGTTCCATCAACTTGTTCGACCCTACAGCCTTCCCTATCTTAGTAAACAGCAATTCCATACTTCAAGTTGCACAGGTGTGGAGTCATCCTTGATTCTTATCTTTCCCTCATAATTTTCATTCAATCTCTCAGTTCTTTCAGGAAAATAAAGAACTACCTCCCACCAGATTTATTCAACCACGCTGGCCCAAGCTAACGGCATCTCTTGCACTAGCTTTCTAACTGGTCTTCCTGTCTCCACCATGATCCACTTAATGATCTACTCTCAACCCAGCATCCAGAGTCACCCTTTTAAAGGGAATGTCAGAACATGCCATTCCCTTGATCAAAACTCTTTCAGTGGTTTCCTGTCTCTCTTGAATTACAATTCAAAATCCTTACAGAGGACTTTAAGGTCCTCTATCATTTGGCCTCTGCTATGTCTCTGACCTCATCTCCATCTACTCTCTCCTTGCTCACTCCATTCTAGCCACACTGGCCTCCTTGCTGTTCCTTAGGTACCAGGCACACTCTCAGGACCTTTGCACTTGTTGTTCCTTCTACCTGGAACATTCTACCACCAGAAAGCTCACTCCGTTATCTCCTCTAGGCCTTTGCTCAAATATTGTTTCTCAGTGAATCCAACCTCCCAACCCACTTCCCTTCCTTACTTTATTTTTTCTTTAGCACCCATCTTACACAATACATTTTTACTTACTTGTTGGTTGCTTCTTTCCACTAGTATATAACCTCCATTAGAGCAAAGATGCATCTGTTTTGCTCACTGCTATATCCTTGTCACCCAGGAAAGTGACTGGTATATCGGAAGAACTCAATACGTATTACTGAATGAGTGATGAGTAAGTTAAAATAACTTTTTGGAGGAACTGTGCCATAAAAGAGTGCACAGAAATGGACTACAGGTAGGATAAGGTGAAATTTAATTTTTACAATGTGTAATATTACAGAATGCTTACATGCTGATAGAAATGATCCAGCAGAGATAGAAAATTTAATGACATAGGAGAAAGAGGGAAATTTGTGTGGCTCCTATTGTTAAGTAGGCAATAAGGGATGGCACAACTGGAGGGACTGGCCTTAGATGGGAGCAAAGATAGTTTATCTATGGAAGGAGGAGAGAGGTGAAAAATATAGATGTAAGTAGGCGGGATCTTGTAAATGTCTCTGATTGCTTCTGACTTCCCCATCAGCTGGTTTCCTTTCTGCATCAGCTGAGATGAAAAAAGAGAAGAGGCACTGGAGATTTGAGAAGCAAGGAAAAGGTGTGAAATGATTCTCTAGAGATTGGGGATGTGCGTCAGTTCATCAGTTTGGGGAAGGGAGTAGGATTGCCAGGCTCATTTACAATTAGTTGCCATGAATTTCGACTGAGATCAGTCAGCATGAGAGTGGGTGCTCCCGCGTGTTCAGGTACAAATACAGAAAGGTGTAGAGCTGGATTTAAGCAGGCCTGGCACTTGCCAGACAAATAGCAAGCAGTAAGAGATGAGCGAGGTTGTTGACGGTGTATGTAATAAAGTAATTACAATGATGGACCATGAGATCTAGGCTAGGTCAGATGGAATCTTAGGGTAAGAAGGTGAGGGTAGGGTGGATTCGTTAGAAGCATTGAAGGTGATAAGGTAAATAAATGAGCCCTTCTGGCGAGTTTGAAGAATTCTTAATCTGGGGAGTAAGTCACAAAGATAGCAGCTGCTAGGAGGAGAAGACATTTGAAAATAGGATTATGGAAGGATGCTATCATTGGCAGTAATAAGTCAAAGGTCTGACTGCAGGGGTGACTGGATGAGATGAGGGAGAAGGCAATCTCACTGGTGAAAGGGGTCAAGAATTTAGAGGCCAGCGTATTGGGAAGGTCAACTATGTGAATACTGAAAACACCAAGAATCAATCCAAGTGTATTGTTAAAAAGAAGACAATGGAAAGGTGCTAACATTTTTCTGGACTCTTAGAGCGTGACCTGGTGTTCCACTGACAATTACAACAAAGAGCAGCAGCAGGTAATATAGGTGTACTGGCATAACCTTTAAAGGTCATAGGGGATTTTATGGAGAAGGCATGGGAAGTGATCTGGGATTGGTAAAGAGGAACAAGAAAGACACCTTATCCCATTTCAAGGCTCAGTGATATGAAAGATGCCAGCAGCAAAAACATGAATAAGAAGACAGGTTTCAGTTGGAGCAAGATGGTAAAGGGAACATTCTGAGAAGATGTTAAGAATACAGGGAACTGAGTCTCCATCAGCAAAAATGGCTTTTACTAGCTACTGTGCCTGACTATCCAGAAATTTACACTTTCAAGATATGATTTTTAAAAAAAGACAATTCAATTTTCAGGGGTTGTATTAGCTTTTTTGACTTCTGTAATGAAATATCATAAACTGGGTGGCTTAAAACAACAGAAACATATTGTTTCACAGTTGTGGAAACTGTAAGTCTGAAATCAAGCAAGGCCATGCTCCCTCTGAAATCTCTAGAGGAGAATCCTTCCTTGTCTCTTCTAGCTTCTGATGTTTGCCGGCAACCGCTGGTGTCCCTTGGCCTCTAGACCCGTCTCTCTAATCTCTTCCTCCATCGTGATGTGGCATTCTCCCTGTGGTTCTCTGACTCCTGTTCTTTACGGACAGCAGTCATATTGGATTAAGGACCCACCCTGTACCACTATGACTTCATCTTAACTAATTACATCTGCAACACCCCTATTTTCAAATAAGGTCACATTCGGATGTACTAGGGATTAGAACTTCAACTTATCTTTTGGAGAATCACAATTTAAGCCACAACAGGGGTGTTGATGAAAAACACTACATCTTTAATGAAATGTGTTCCTATTTTAAGTCGCTCAGGCTTTTCTCTCCTGCTAAGTGAAGCCTGGTCACCCAAGTATTTAAGCAACTCCCATTGTTCGTAAAATGAACAGGCAAAAAATATTATATACTGTGCATGCGATTTCAAGTCATGTAACACAGAAGTAACTACTGATGTCATGTGACAGTGCCATTGAACCTAGTGGGACAGCCCAGTTAGCTCAAAAGGGAGGCATTAAACTTTTAAGTTGAGGGTCTTGGGGTCTCTTTCACTATTCCTGTAGCTCGATGATTTAAAAAGGTTGAACCAACTAAAGCTCACAAGTCTAGGGTCTAAGAGGGGAGGCAAGTTTGCATGATGCCATTAATATTAACCAGCTGGGAATGTCTTGTTACGGCATGGAGATGTGAAGAGAGGGAGAAAAGTACGCATCTGGTTCTTTTAGTCACAGCTGAAACAGTGTCTCAGGAATTCCAGACTCTGAGATACTCAAAAGTGCCACCTAGGTCTTAGCCCCCTAGTTGTGGCTGTGACTTCTCTCGTGATCTTCTTTGAAGAGTCCTCTGAGTAGGAGATGCTACTCTTCTGCAATGGACAAAACCTAGGCTACGTAGTCACTTATTGGACACTTTCTATATGGCCAGCTCTATGCTACTTCTCTGACTCACTGCTGGGGGGAACCCCAGGCTGGCCTGCATACTGTGCCTGCTGAGTGCTGCTCCTGGGAAATTACGATCCCAAGGCTTGGAAAAAACACTGAGGGACGATCCCAGGTCCTCACATCTAGTGAGCAGGTAGGTACATACCAACCAAGTCTTTTTTTCCCAAAGAGACATTCACTTCAGTTTCAATTTGACTCACTGCAAATTCTGAATTGCTGAGTCTAAATTAATGAGGTTTGTGATGCTGTGGGAAGTGATCTGATTATTTGACTCTCCTTACCTTGTTAGGATGGAGCTAGCATTTCAGAAGGGATGGTAAGGCTGAGGGTTATTACTGGAAGGTAATGTCTTTCATGAAAGATGCAAAATCCAACTGTTTAGTAGGGCATCTCTCCCTCTCCACTTCCTACACAGCTTGTAAGAAATGAAGTCCCACATTCTATTATGCTAATTGAATTTCAACTTGGGTAATTACCCTATAATTAAATAAATTTGCCCCATAGTTTTAATTCACTGACAAATAGTGCTAATCAAACAGCTACATTTCACTCCCAGAAATGCATCCCTACTCTATTTCAGTGATGAGTGGAGTGATTTATATTTGGGAGATGTGTGTATGAAAAATGCACAGTTCATAAAATATTTTAGGTATCATTCATGGTTACATATGCTTTTCTCAGCATGAGATAACATTAATTTCTATAATAATCTCTCATCTAATTTCTCATATGCTTAGTGCCAAAAGAAATAAGACAGCTAATTAGCATTTCTTATTTTCAGAACAATTTTTAATTGGTTTGCCAGTAGCTTGTATTTTTTCTTTCTAAAACACATTTCATCATCCCTGGGAGACAGACTGGGGTAGGTGTTATTGTTTCCCATTTTACAGATGAAAACACCGAGGCAGTATTCCCCGAAGTGAGGAAGCCAGTTCCTATCAGTACCAGCACAGGAAACTAAACTTTGTCTGGTCCCCTGGACCAAGGCTCTTTCAATCAAACCCTTGGTCACTAGCAATCACTTCAGTCTCACTAGTGAGAAAATAAAGTGCAGCACATTTTTGACCTACGTCACAGGTCATTAATTTGTAATAATTAATGATTTAGCCAGGAGTCAGAGGCCAAAGAACTGGGTCCTGTTGCTCTCCTTGGGCCATGAGACTACAGAGATTCTTTGTGTCTCCATGTTATGACTTGGTACAGCTCAACTAGAAGAACAGTTCAAAATATGATGCAAGATTCAAATTTCAATTTACTTCTAAAGACCTTTCTTAAAGGGTTGTAGATGGCTGTTAATAAAGGATATTAAAAACAACATCAAAATACTCACAAAAAGCAGCAGTAGCAGGGGTGTTACAACGATGCCCTGAAAGAAATGAAAGAGATGATGATCATTTATCAGCCTGGAAAGCAGCACACTTTCTTTGCCATTTTAAACTCTGATGCATGGAAATGCTTATCCTTCTCATTTCTGTTTAATAAAATCTAGGAGATAAAGAAGAGGGAGCCCCACTCTTGGCTCTCCCAACCATAAAGCCTTAGCATCTCTAGTATAATTATTCATATCTGGCATCATTTAAAGTACAACCACCAATCTTCCTTAAACTCGTCTTGCCTTTTTTAAGCCTAAGTTCCCTTCCACGTTGCATATGCATCACTTGGGTGGAAGCTGGCAAGATTTCTCACTCCAAGGCTTTCAACTCTAACTTGGATAAAATGCCCCTTTTCAAGAGAAGACAGGTGGTTTAGTCCCAGTTGGGGTCCTCTCCTGAGCAAAGACCACGTCAGTTGTGATGAATGGGATGTCATGATTTTGTAATGTGAACTGATCTCCCCTAGGAAATGAGCTGAGATCTCAAAACTCATTTCACTTGATTGGACTCATGTCTCCATGGTGGAAAGCAAGTCTTTCATCTAATTCAGCCACCCAGGACCACCTCAGTCCCTCTGCCTCCAGAGGCAGGAAGGAGCAAAAGATTTGTTTTCTTCGATGACAGGGAACAGTTTGAGGCTGTTGTTGATGAGGCAGGATACAAGCTTTTAGGATTCTTGAAGGTAAATCTTTAAAACTAGGTGTTTGAGTTGGGAGTTAACATGACAGGTCTCGGTTTTACAGCAGCAGCTGATGATTTGCCCCCTTAGTTGTTCCTTTATCTCTCAACACTTTATTATGATTTATACAAGAAAAAGCAGTTCATACTTTTATTAATGACTTCTACTTGGAACTTTAAAATTCCAAAGTCTGTGTGTGTGTGTGTGTGTGTGTGTGTAAGTGAGAGAGACAGAGACAGAGACAGAGATAGACAGACAGACAGACAGAGACTATACTGTGCCCAGGATCGAGGTCTGGGACCACTTCATTACTTTTGGGAAAAAGTCCTTTTGCTATTAATATATGGAAGCCCTTTTGTCATTACAGTAACTAAATTCTTTTGGATGTGGCCCAAAGGGAACGGCTTACCTTATATGAATATTGCTACCATAATTTTCTTAGGCATATACACATGTGAATATCCACACAGACTTGTTTTATTGTTAAATAATAGAATAAATGCTTCTTTATTGTGCAAACTTTCACAGCTAGCTAGCAATAAGGAATACCACATTTTTATTCAAGTGTTATATTTTAAAATCTACTTATTAAAACATGTATTGTGGTTTATCAGCTCCACTGGTGCCTCTGAAGCAAGGTCTCATCAGCACCATTTAGAAGAGCTCAATGTGCAAAATGCCAAAATAATTTTTAAGAGTTACTGTCCTTCAATAACATGGAACCTATTCAGACTCTAGAAGGAATTCTGAACTTTGTGAGGTCATGTAGAAATGGAAATATCTGGCTGTTTCAGTCTAGGTGGGAGCCATCTGATTTCAAGTCAATTTGTTTAAATGTCTATTGAATATCCACTTACATGCCAGGCATGGTTCCAAATAATTAGAAGAATTAATGAAAACTGATCCGGTAGAAAGGGTGTTAGGATATTGCAGGAAGAAGGAAGGACATTTGCAAAGCTATGAAGTTGAGCAGGGAGGGAAAAAAAGTATCAAGTGGAGAATTCAGATACCAGATCATCAAAGGCCTTGGAGGCCAGGAGAGGGAGCTTGGAGTTGATCCTTCCAACAATGTCAAACTATTCTGTGGGCCAAAGGTTTGTTTGGGTTTTTTTGTAAGATGGCTCTAGTAGTACTTAGTTGTCTTTAACTTCATTTGAAACAATTTTGTTAGATTGTATTGTGACAGCTGTCATATCAGCGTGCATTTTAAAAGAGACATCACAATTGGTGAATTTTTGTGTAGCCATTTTAATATTGAAGATGGAAGAAAAAAGCAACATTTTCTTCATATTATGCTTTATTATTTCAAGAAAGGTAAAAACACAAAGAAAGATTTGTGCAGTGTATGGAGAAAGTGCTGTGACTGATTGAACGTGTCAAAAGTGGTTTGTGAAGTTTCGTGCTGAAGATTTCACGCTGGAGGATGCTCCACAGTTGGGAAGACCACTTGAAGTTGATAGCGATCAAATCAAAACAATAACTGAGAACAATCAATGTTATACCACGTGGGAAAGAGCCGACATACTCAAAATATCCAGATCAGGCGCTGAAAACCATTTGTACCAGCTTGGTTATGTTCATTGCTTTGATGTCGGGGTTCCACATAAGTTAAGCAAAAAAACCCTTCTTGACCATATTTCCGCATGCAATTCTCTACTGAAACATAATGAAAACGTTCCGTTTTTAAAACAAATTGTGACAGGCGATGAAAAGTGGATACTGTACAATAATGTGGAATGGAAGAGATCATGGGGCAAGCGAAAGGAACAACCACCAACCACACCAAAGGCCGGTATTCATCCAAAGAAGGTGATTTGTGTATATGGTGGGATTGGAAGGGAGTCCTCTATTATGAACTCCTTCCAGAAAACCAAACAATTAATTCCACCAAGTACTGCTTCCAATTAGACCAACTGAAAGCAGCACTCCACGAAAGGCATCCAGAATTAGTCAACAGAAAATGCATAATCCTCCAACAGGATAATGCAAGACCACATGTTTCTTTGATGACCAGGCAAAAACTGTTACAGCTTGGCTGGGAAGTTCTGATTCAACTGTCGTATACATCAGACATTGCACTTTCGGATTTCCATTGATTTCGTTCTTTACAAAATTCTCTTAATGGAAAAAATTTCAATTCCCTGGGAGACTGTAAAAGGCACCTGGAACAGTTCTTTGCTCAAAAAGATAAAAAGTTTGGGGCAGACGGAATTATGAAGTTGCCTGAAAAATGGGAGAAGGTAGTGGAACAAAAGGGTGAATATGTTGTTCAATAAAGTTCTTGGTGAAAATGTAAAACGTGTCTTTTATTTTTACTTAAAAAACCGAAGGCACTTTTTGGCCAACCCAATATGAAAGGGGGGTATAATGAGTTAGTAAATGGAGAATGAATTTGACTTTGCTTCTAACCTAGCCACTTTTACCCTTGTTATCTATCAGTTCACCTAAATTCAGATAAAAGAAAATAGAAACTTATATTAATGTTAATTATGGAATTTCAATAGCACGAATAACACTTCTGAGAAACAGTGTGGTATCTGTGATAGGATAAGAATTTTCCCCCAGGAAGAAGGTTGAGCATTGTCACCACTCTGGGAACATCTGTCTTGTATTAAAGGGGTCGAACCCACACTGGTGTCATATAACACGTGGGCACCCATATTCTTCCTGGTGCCCATTTCATTTTCCTTTGCAATAGTGGGACAGTAACAGTATGGTAATAATATCAGTACTACTAATGGTATTTTGCTTCAGTACTTTTATGAACGTTTAAAAATTTGACCTTCCTCTACTGAAATAGTTGGTTTCCATAATAGCCCCACTTTATGGATGACGAAACAGGTTCAGAAAAGCCAAGCAACTAGCTCAAAATCACACAGGAAATAAATGTCAAAGCTTGGACTAGAGCCTCCTTTGTCCAGCTCCAAATCCTGAACTGACTCCAGTAGAGCACTGCTCTCTGGGTAGCAGATTAACCAGTACAGTTTCCTACAGAGTTCTGCTAAGGACACATATGTCATGATTAGTTGCTATATGACCTTGGCTTCCAGCTGATCACCAATTCTTAGAGATGGTCTCGTTCTGGAAGGGAGAGCACTATTATCTCCAGATTTTCCTGCTTGAATATTTCAAGTATACGGTCACCAACACACAACAGTTCTTACAAGGACTTACGATATTTGTTGCTAAGACATTAAGTTTCCTAGTGAATAGGATGTATCTTCTAATTCTAGATTCACAATTCCTCATTATTTTCTCTAGAATGGCTGTTCAAGTTCATTAACTAAGAATGAATTGTTGCACAAAGCTGAAACTTGCTTTTCAGTTGTATTAGGAAATGAGTCAGCCATGGTGCCGTTAATCCTGACAAGAGCACCATAATTAAGTTTTGGTGAAGTTGTTCTAATTATTATAAAATAATACCAGCTAATATTTATGGAGTACTTGTATTAGATGACGCGCTAAGGACTTTATGTGTGTTATCTTATATAATCCTTACAACACTATACAGTAGGTGCTGATATTATCCCCATCTATTAGGGAAGGAAACTGAGTCTCAGAGACACTGAGTGAATCAGGAAAAGGCAATGTCAGGAATTCAATCTCTATCTCCCTGACTCCAGAGCCTGTGATCCTGAATTATGTAAATAAAATCTTTGCAATCTTACACTATTTCCCAAGGTTTATATTTTAAGAGTAAACCTAAGAGGAGCTTCAAACTCAGTATGTCTTTTTGATGACATGAAACAAATTGAGATATAAGCCTTTGTGTGACATGGCTGATACATTTTTTTAAAGTAGCATTTTTGCAAATATCCATGGCAAATAGCAATGGTAAAAAGGGTAAACTAAAAAGTGAAACTGTAACTGCAATAGTCACTGGAAGCTGGAAAATCAAATAAACATGCTATTTGCTCTTAAATATATCTGATTCCTTCTCCTTTCTCGTTCCCAAGGAAATTCTATACAGATGGTTAAAACCAAAGAAGTGGTAGACAGGCACTTCTAGCAAAAGATGTTACCCAACTCCTTGCAGATTCAAGGTCAAGCATAGTTTTAGCATCCTTGCAATTGAGACGGTGTGTTAAGCTTTCTTTTTGCAATACCTGAAGAAGTCAAGTCACAAAGTGTCTGACTTTGATTATCTCTTAAAAACCTTTAGAAAATCCATTTACACCTCTGATGTGAATGACCAGGTGAATATATTTCAATGACTTTAGTGAAAAGGAAAAAAAAAGTGTCAAACCCGAGACACTGAGATTTAGTCACATTAAAATACAAACCAGCATCACTCCCCAAATAACAACAAAATCAACGACAAAACTGTGAATACACTTCTCTCGGGACTAGGGCTTGTAAAAAAGGCAAAACTGAAGTAAATTATCAATTTTTAAAAGGAGAAAAAATTATCAAAAGGCTTCGCTGCAATAACTGTTGTGATCACAGAGCTACTAAAACTAACATAAGGCTTCTGTCTCCAGGATATTAAATGCTGAGCCTTGGAAATGGTGCTTTTTATTTTTTAATTAAACAGCAATAACTCAATTTTCACAAAATAACAGAATCTCAGTTTTGTAAAGGATCTTAGTTGAGGCTGGTCCAGTCCTCATCTGAAACGGGACCCTCCTCTCTCTCCCTCACTTGCTCCTGATGTGAGGCTGTGATGGCCACGCCTTTGCCAGAGGACCTGCAGACAAGCAACTGTTCCTGCTCTCAAGGCAAACACTGCCCCGGCTGACGTTCTTTCACAGTGAGAAGCTCTTTCTCAATCTGAGCCCAAACCACTTCCACTGATGCCCTGTCTTTCCCTTGCAGCAACTTAGGGCACATCTCACCCCTCCTTTCTTGTGATGGCCTTTTAGCTGCTGCTTTTAAATGGTGTACATAAAATCTCTGCACTCAAACTATTTCCTCAGGCCTGTAGTTTAGGAGTAATGCTGCAGTGAGCATTTGGGTCCCCATACTAAGTCTTGTCCAGGCTAAAAGTCCTCAGGCCCTCCCACTGTTCCTCCTGGCGGGGAAGGGTGGTTCCGAGCCTTCTTTTAGACATCATCTTATCCAGATGAATTTAAGAGTCCACAGCACTTGCTTAATAAAAATTGACCAAAACTTGGAAATAAGGCCAAATGAGGACCGCATGTCCTTTCAAAGTCACCCTGGAGATTTGTCTAATGGGCCAATCCAAGGATTACTTACTTAATTTCCTAGAGGGATATACCTTTGTTTGACTTCTACTTACTAGTGATTAGGGCCCAGACTATGAAATTACATGTTAACTTACAAAGCTTTGTCCAGTAGAGATGGAAATAATTTCTATCTAGTAGAAGAACAACCACAAAGGTTATGGTTTTATTACCCTGCAGAAATTAGCTGGTTTCATCTCTAACTCAGCAAACTTATTTCGGTATGCTTTTCTGATGGACCAAATAACCCCTATTCCTATCATTTCCTTGAAACCATCTTTATTATCCTGCCGGCTCCCTCATTATTCAGTTAAATAAATATTTGACAGACGTCCATTCTATATTTATAAAAAAAAGTCATGTTTTCAACTTTTGAAGATTATGCTTTGACAACTCCTTTACTCTGAACCTTGCTTTTACGTTAATGCAAAGATCACTTTTTTTTTTTTTTTAAGATTAATACTAACTTAAACTCGCAGGTTGTCTTCATATTTTGTTCTGTGGTCAGTATGTAGTGATATCTTAAAAAGTAATAGTAAAGTTTAATCTTCAAGAATGAAATTGTGGGCTTCCCTGGTGGTGCAGTGGTTGAGAGTCCACCTGCCGATGAAGGGGACACGGGTTCGTGCCCTGGTCCGGGAAGATCCCACATGCCGCGGAGTGGCTGGGCCCGTGAGCCATGGCCGCTGAGCCTGCATGTCCAGAGCCTGCGCTCCACAATGGGAGAGGCCACAACAGTGAGAGGCCCGTGTACAGCAAAAAAAAAAAAAAAAGAAGAATGAAATTGTATCAAACCAATATGTAATGAGTGACATTGGCCAACACATCCTAAGGAATAAATTTAAAAGGGGTGGTATGGGGAATTTTGGAGACACCTAAATTAAACAAAATGGTCAGGTTATATGGCCTCAGGGAATATGACCTTATAAATATGGATCTCAAAATATGTAGTTGAGGAAATTTTGTAGAGGAAAGAAAAATGCATTAGGAATCTAAGGAAGGGAAGTTGGAAAGAAAGTGGTGGTTGATTGGTAGGTGAGGGCCTCTTCCCTCCCCTCTGCCTATATTTTCCTCTTTAAAACTGGGCCTTCACAGAGTCAGTACCTTAAAATGCCCAGCTAAACATTTCTCAGTATGTTCATAGCTCTGTCAGGGGACGGGTACATCTTAGCAGCTGATATGAGCGTTCTGGTTTGTTCACCAGGCACAGTGCACTATAGTAAAGTCAGATGCATCAGACTATTTGAGCTTGATAACACCAGCCACCGAAAACATCCAGTTAATTCTCTCTAGTCGGAGTCCATGCTTGCCAAGAAAACACTGAATAATAATTTTGTTTTCCACGTAGTATTTCTGATAGGAAGAGAAGACACTGACTAGTTGACACCAGTCTCCTAGATCACAACCACATTGGGGTGTGCTCATGATAGTTGAGTTTCTGGACCTGCAAAGCCAAGGGTCTATTCCTGGATTCTGGTGACCCCATAAAGCAGCGTCACCCTGTGAGTCCTCGCAGCAATAGCAGTTGGCTTGTCTCAATGGCATACATTTAATTAAACAGACATTTACTGAGTGTCAACTGTGTACAGACATGATGGGTGCTGAGGGAGAAAAGATTCCAAGTCTCCTAAACACATAAAACTTTATAGTCATTTTAAAGTGGACTTTTACCTAAAACTCCAGAAAATAGTTTCTGTGAAGTCCTTGGGGTTGTCTTTAAAGACTGTCTTGGAAGATCTTTGTTCTTTCTTTTCTGTTTTTCTTTTCCTACAACCACTGTTAAGCACTGCTTACCCTCACTAATATACTTAGAGTGATTTTTGATTTTTCAAGCCAAGTCTCTGATATGTACATATTTGATCTTTCATTGATGGTCCCTGCCCATAAGGAGCTGCCATTATAGAAAGCAGTTCTACCTTGTCCTTCTGTAACTTCAATGCTTCTGTTAAGAAATGCCTCTACCATCTTATTCTCAAAAGATTGAGACTTTTTTTAAACCAAAATTAAGATATATATATTTGTATATATATATATATATACACATTTATATATGTATATATATACATATACATATGTGTATGTGTATATATATATATATATATATATATATATATATATATATATATATATATATATATCACCACTCTGGTTATAGTTTAGAGAAGAAATTAAAGTGGTGAAAAATTAAAGGGAGGGAGACTAACTAGGAGGTTGTTCAGTAATCCAGGCAGGAGTTGATTTGGGCTAAGGAGATAGAAACTTACAGATAAATTAGAGAGACAACACATTCAAGAAATATTTGAAATGTAGACTGGTAGATTAACTAAATATTGGGGGAGTGGTGATGAAAAGAAAGGAAGGATAGTGTCTTAATCTTCTGAATTAAGGGATTTTTAACCAAATAGGTAGACTGTAGATCCAATTACTGAGCCAGGAAAGAACTGGGATGTATAGGTTAATTTTTTCTTGGGGAAGATGATGAGTTGGAGGTGTCTACAAGGCATCCAATTAGAGATATTGTAAGGAGTTGGATATATGGGACTTAGGCTCCAAGTACTCTGGACAGTGGCTACAGATGACTGAGTCCTCAGCATTTGGTTGGTGGTTTACTGTTACAGTGAAGACAAGCAGTTTAGGAATATAGAACATATATTAGAATTCAAAGGATGCCTAGAAGAATACAGTTTCAATGGGATGACTAGAATGAAAGTTAAACTGGAGTAGATTGAGGACTGAGAAGGAAGAGGAGAAAGAAAAACAGAGTTTGGACAATTCTTTCAAGAAATCTGGCTGTAGAGAAGAGGAAAGAAATAGAGCTGAAACTCAAAGGGGAATAAAGATGAGGGAAAGGAAGCTTGCTGTTTGCTTTGTTTATGAAAGGAGAAACTTAAGAATTTTCAAAATTCATAAAAAGGGGGGTGGGGGATGGAGATTTAGTAAAGAAAAGGGGTTATACTTACTACACCTAAGGAAGCAGCAGGGAGAGTTCCAGTGCACAGCTGGAGGGCTTAACTTTGGAAAAGAGGTAGGGCCGACACCTCTTCATTGTAAAAGGAGAATAAAGGATAGATTAGGTACAGATGAAGATAGACTTGTATGCTTGATGTTAGAAAGTTGAAGGGACTTTCATTTAAAGCTTCTTTTTCCTATATTAAGTAGAAGATGAAGAGTTTTACTAAAATGAGGTGAAGACAGGTTCAGAGAAAGGGGAAAGTCAGTGATTGGAAACCTGGGCTGTGACTCATGGGAGAGGGTATCTAAAACTGTGAAGGGGCTGAGATTTTACCAAACTTGAAGATCACATGTTAGCCTGCCATAACTTCATGGATGCTGGAAGCAGACACAAGACTCCCGGGTCAGAGCCAAAGGACTGTGTCAGTCACACACATCAGAGTGAGCAACCTAGCATGATGTTAGTATCAGTTCCCCTTGCCCCCAAGTCAAGGGGGTGGTACAGATGGGCTTGGGTGGATGCCTGCACCTATAGTGGGTTACATTACAGGAAAGGAATACTGAGTTTAGGGAACCCAAATCTTTTTAAATGGGCAGTAAGCAAACTTGCCAGTTGTTCCAGAGGGAGATACTATTTGTATCTTTCAAGGCAGTTCACTATACAAACATCCTTGAAAAAAGAGTTGGGTAACAAAGAGCAGTCAGGGCACAAGATGGACAGAAATGTAGGAGACACGTGGAGAACTGTCTTCCAACAGAGGAAATGTCCAGCAGACCAATCCAGTTGATACTGGACATCTAAACATTTGAGCTATTGAGTTCATTATTGCTCCCTTCAAATATCATCACTGAGCCAATGTCCTTATACAAGGAAATGATCAGTAAATAATCATTTTTTTAATTGGGGTATAGTTGTCTTACAATGTTGTGTTAGTTTCTACTGTACGGCGAAGTGGAGTTCCCTGTGCTATACAGCGGGTTCTCGTTAGTTATCTATTTTATATATATTGGTGTATATATCTCAATCCCAATCTCCCAGTTCATCCCTAGATAATCATTTTTAAATGATCAGAAAAACTTCTCTCCAAGTTAACACTGATCCTTTAACAGTCCTTGGGCACTATGATTCAAATAAGTAAGAGTCGAACCAACTGAACTGACTTCCAACTCATAATTCACTCTCTTGATTTTCCTAAATGGGGAAATTTTAAATCTTTTTGAAATCTACATCCTCGCCAGACTGAACTGTGGTCTGTAGACCAGCAGCACTCACCTCACCAGGAAGCTTGCCAGGAATTGCTGAATCTCAGACCCCACCCCAGACCTACTGTACCATTATCTGCATTTTAAACAAGATTTCCAGATAATCTGTCGACACATTAAAATTCAAAAAGAATTGATTTAGGCTCTAGAGCAGGTGTAGGCAAACCTTTTCTGTATATGGTCAGATAATTATTTTGAGCTCTGCTGGCGATACAGACTCTGTTAAAATTACTCAACTCTGCTATTGTAGCCAGAAAGCAGCCCAAACAATAAGTAAACAAATGGACATGGTCAAATTTGGCCCAAGGGCTGTAGCTTGGACCCCTGCTGTAGGCATTGTTTTAGATTAGCAATTACATTTAAAAAAGAAATAAGTTATTGTAACAAACTTTTACTTTTAGTGACTTGGTTTTTAGTGAACCCAAGCTGGCTTCTAAGCATCACAGCAGTTCCTCTGTAACTGCTTATAACACACTATTTAATTATCCGGTCTTCCAACTTTTCTCCAGACTGAAAGCAAAATTATCAGTTAATAGTGTGTAAAATCTACTTTTTTCCTCTTTTTGGTATTTGCAGTGACATTTGCACATGGTCAGCTGCTGCTTCTACTCCTTTTCTTTATGATTTGTCAAAGACAGAGATTCTGTAATCTCAAACATTAGTTTTCTCAGGACCCTACAACGTAATTTGTCTGGGCCAGCAGATAGAGTCCACTTATCTTGAGCCTACTTTCCTTTTACCAATATTTACTTTAGCATTTCTAATCTTAAGATGGTTCTCTTTGCCAAAGATGATGGAAGCAAAGGGAAGGGTCAGCAGGGAGGGAGAAATTAATTAAGGATGCTGAACAGCATGCATAATGTGTGGCGTTTAGGGTCCTAATATCCAGAGCTGTATAAGAGAAAAACAATAACACAAGAACACAAAAGGGTAAAAACATGTACATTGCTAATAAGAACTATATAGTGATATACAGTAAAGCTGAAATACGGTGTTCAAATTCATGATTTTTCCTTTTCCTTTTTAACTGAAAAAGTCAATCTTTTTTTCAGACTATGTAAACTCATAGACCTGTATTAACACTATTAACTATTAAGTTGGATTTTTCTGACCAGATTAAGAGTGATAAGAACAATTTGAAATTCACCTAAAGCCCACAGCAAGATGCATATGGGAATTTTCTGTATTTTCCAAGAACCTTTCAGGTAAATGACTTCTAAGTGCATAGACGTAACATGAAATAAATATTTTCCATAGGACTTTCTTAAAAACGCTTATCTTTAGAATATATATTAGACCAAAAATGCAGCAAAAGGAAATTAAGTCAAAATTTCTTTTTTGATGACACAAGCTTTCATAGCTGAGGAAGGACTTGCCAGGGTTCACTTTGGTTTGCAGGTCTCCACTGTGGGTACACAGCTACAAGCCAAAATGTTGAAGTTTTATTTTCCCTGGGAATGCATGTGGCAGCCTATTAAGGGTCATTGTAGCACAACAAACATTTTACACAAGAAGCACAACTCTCACAAAATGTCAACAGGATGGTCCCACGTTACCCAATGGTCAGCCCAAGTTCCTACGATCTGAATCTTATACATAGGAGCCTGTAGTGTCACTTACTTTGGAATCACTGCTTCAATAATACCAAATACCACCATCACAACAAAGGCCAATATTTATTAAGGTATGTTATGTACTAGAAACTGTGCTAAGGTCTTTACAAACATTATCTAGCTTAAAATTCCAATAAGTAAATTGATTATCGCAATTTTTTTTTTTTTTTTTTTTTTTTTTTGCGGTACGCGGGCCTCTCACTGTTGTGGTCTCTCCCGTGGGCCTCTCACGGCTGTGGCCCCTCCCACCGCGGAGCACAGGCTCCGGACGCGCAGGCCCAGCGGCCATGGCTCACGGGCCCAGCCGCTTGGCGGCATGTGGGATCCTCCCAGACCGGGGCACGAACCCGCATCCCCTGCATCGGCAGGCGGACTCTCAACCACTGCGCCACCAGGAAAGCCCGATTATCGCAATTTAATAGGTGAGAAAAGAGGCCTATAGAGACTAGGAAATACCAGGAGGCAGAACCCCAGCCAAAGGAATAAAAACAAAAGTTGAGAGGTCAAGAGATAGGCCAAACATAAGAAAAGTTTAGAAAAGAAAAAAAAAAAGAGCAAAGGAGGAAAGAGGAAACTCAAAATAAAAAGATATACAGGAAATGGACTGTCAGAAACCAATACAAAATATGTAATATAAATTAAAAATAGGGTCAAAGATCACACATACAATCTACCAGTGGTGTATGAATATCTGAAAAGAATGCACCAAGTAACTCTCTCAGGTGACTAGGGAAACACTGAATATTTACTACTCACTGGCTTAAAAGATTTAATGTGTATCTACCATTATGCTTGTTGATGCCTATAAGAGAATAGCACCTGGCATATATTAGGCACTCAATACATTTTTGCTGAACAAATGAATGAATGAATGAAAGTATGTCCACAAGTACTTCTCTCAGGGAGCAGCATATCCATTTGATGAGAAACACACACTTTCTGAAATGCTTTAAAACCCTTATGTTTGTAATAATAACAAGACTAATTGACATTTATTGAATGCCTACTTTGTATGTGTCAGGAACTATTCTATGCTCTTCATATGTACTAAATTGTTCAGTCCTCACAACAAACCTATGGGAGGTGCTGCTATGATTCCCATTTTAAAGAGGAGAAAACTGAGGTGTACAGCAGAAGAATACAAAATTCCCAAGCAATAAGTGGCAGAATGGGAAGCAAGCTATGCATCTGGCTCCAGAATCCATGGTCTCTATCATTATATGTTTACATAACGGT
This sequence comes from Mesoplodon mirus, assembly GCF_964341445.2. Lineage (NCBI taxonomy): Eukaryota > Metazoa > Chordata > Mammalia > Artiodactyla > Ziphiidae > Mesoplodon > Mesoplodon mirus. The sequence continues at coordinate 8,880,796 of NC_138977.1, read as the reverse complement.
TAAGAGTTCTCTGAAAATTTAGAGATATCAGAGAATTTTAGCTGAGAGGAATATTAGAGATAATTTGCTATCTCATTTAATAGATTGCAAAGTTGAGGCCAAAGGTGGCACTGTCTCTCACCCATAGCTTCAGAGTTGGTGGAAACAACAGGACTGGGACAGGAAGTGTCTCAAATTCCCTGCCCAGTTCTTTATTTCTGACACCACACTGCCCCTTACAAACCACCTGAATAGAACAAAACTCACATATGGAAGACTTGAAAGCTATTATATTATTAAATATGAGTAATTATTTATTATTTTTATTTATCATATGCATAAGACAAAAAAGACATAGATAATGAAACTAGAATGGACTATAGAAGGGTTTTTTGAAGGAAATCAAATCTTGAAATAGATGCTCTTCCTGCCTCCCAAAAGGCCTATGAATTGTCAACATGGCTGTGGAAGAACATTTTTGCAAAATGTTGCAAAAGCAAGGAAGAGATGTGGAAGACGGAGAGAGAGAGTAGGAGGGTCAATGAGGATGGAGAAGGGAGGCAATGTAAGGCGATTTATGGGAGATTTGGGGAAGGGGCTTTTAATTAAGGTCTCTGGATGTTAAAATAAACTTCTAGAACAACTGTACATTGATTTTCTTTTTTCTTTTTCTTTTTTTTTTTTTTTGCGGTACGCGGGCCTCTCACTGTTGTGGCCTCTCCTGTTGCAGAGCACAGGCTCCGGATGCGCAGGCTCAGCAGCCATTGCTCACGGGCCCAGCCGCTCCGCGGCATGTGGGATCTTCCCGGACTGGGGCACAAACCCGTGTCCCCTGCATCGGCAGGCGGACTCTCAACCACCGAGCCACCAGGGAAGCCCCATTGATTTTCTTTTAAATAAGATATTCAAATTAATGGTTTAGTCAAAAACAGTGTTCAAACTTATAATAGACCTTTATCATAAACAAACAAAAATCCCAGACCATGTGTACACATGTGAAATGAATGGTTGGCATAGCTCATCCATTTCTTTTGGATGTGTCTAAATGACAGCACACGCTGCCACTAGATCTAGCTGTGACGATCAATACTGAGTGTAAAGATGGACAAAATGAATGGAGACAGCTGCAGTCCACTTGCCTTGTCTCATATATCAATGGTCTGATTTACTCTAGTTTTTATAATATTCCTAAGCCAGAGCCAAGTGGCCCTGAACTTTATGACTCAGAGAGCCTTCAGCTCAGGGATGCAGGTAGATTAACTGATGGCCCCTAAATAATGTCTGTTCCTCATGTAAGAATCCTTGGTCCACAAATCCTCCCACCATCACCAAGGCAAAGGCAGTAGAATCCTGATATTCAGACTGACTTTTGGGAGTCTTTTCTTTCCTAACACAACTCCCACCATCCATGTTTATTTTAAACAGGTTTCTCCTTAATAACATGTTTAGTTTTATTAAATACCAGCGGGCAGGAGAAGAAAAACATACAATGTGATACTGGGGTCTGAAGAAGATGGATCTTAGACCCTGATCCTCTCTAGGGCAGTGCTATCCAAAGCCTGACAGGATTTCTGGAAGCAGATAGAAAAGCACTGATGAGGTGAGGAAGAACATTGTCATACCAGCTTATAAGAAGTGGTATATAGACCTTGCCATTTTATGATCATATGATTTTTTTGGTATAAAAATTTCAATAATTAATACAATAAGTAAATCACTTCTGCACAATTAAATTTAATCTTAACACCCCAAAATGAGAATGAGCTAGCTAAAAATTTTTTAGAGTGCTTAGACTTTTATCCTCAAAATTCCTATGGTGAGTTGCTAAAACAGTCCTGACTCATTTTTGGTTATGTAATTATATACAGCTAATTCCCCTTAATGCTTCAGTGAAGATTCATCTTATACAGTTATTTCTGGAGCTACACTATTGGGTGTTGTCACTAAGGGGTTTTTAAGAAGGAAAAGCCAGTGTTTTCACTCAGAAACGGCTATAGGTATCTTCACATCAGATATTTATCTTGAAATGTATGCTGCTAATCACTTCAATATCTTTGGAACTTAAAAGTGCCTGAGAGCAAGAAGTGATCATCGGGTAAATCACATCAATGAACTTAACCGAGTCTTTAAGAACATTGGAAATCTATGTCAACATAATTTTTCTAGTTCCCCAGTAGAGGGCAACTTCTACACACTTTGACAGTCAAAAAAAATCTATGCACACCACATCAGTAAGAACCACTGTATGTTTAAAATAATACAATTTGTGTCTGTGAATGGATTTTCACTAACAGGTAGCTATAAAATGTCATGAAATTTTAAATATGTAATTAGAAATTGAATATACTTAATGAGTAATTAGCATTTTATGATTAATATAAGTGTTATTGTGGGAACTTTAAAGTAGCAACCATTTAGGTCACTATGATAGATAGTAAGTGAAATATAAAAGGTAAATGATGAGAGTATTGTTCCTTAGTAAACATTTTGATTGAATTTCATTATGACTGATATAGCTAATGTGAATGCATGAAATCTAAGAATAGGCAAAAAAAAAGCCATAAACATCTCGAAGTATAATTAACTTCCTTTGTTACTATAAACTTTGAAATAATACTTATCAATGTTCATATTTTAAATGATGTCAGATATAAGAATGCAACTATACATGCGTATTTATGTATTTGCAAACAGTAAAATTCTACTGTAACACATCTTATTACTATAGATATTTGGACATAATGTATTATGTTCTCATTCATTCACCCATTCAACATTTATTTACTGAGCACTTACTATGTGCCAGAGACTAGAAGTCAAGAATTCTAGAAGTCAAGAATACAGTGTGACAAATCTGACAAAATTCCTTACCTTCTTGGAGCTTATACTCCCACTAATAAAAAATACTATATCATGGAGGCTTCTGAAAAGATAAGCTTATAAGATAGATGCTTACCATGGCTCATAACACTAGTTTCATTTTTTTATTAGAAAATTAGGCTTTGTTTTTAGAGAAATATTACAAGGAAAAATGAAATGCTTCATAATCTTAATATTCAAAGAACACTTGTTGACCTTAAATAAAGTAATAAAGTTGATTAGAAAAATATTAATTGTATGGAAAAGTACAAAATGAAAAGTGACATTTTCCAGCACCCCACTCTCCCCAGAGATGTTAACAGTTTCTTGTGACTCTTTCCAGAAAAGATTATAACAGTACTTATCCATTGTTCTTCCCACCCATTCATCTAGTCTTCTTAGATTATTCAAATTTATACCGTTTTCTTAAGACAATCATATAATCAGACAAAAATACTTACTATACTCCTACTTCACTATATTTCTTGGAGTGCTTTCCATAAAAGAATGTATAAGTGTACCTCATTCTTTTATTTGACTCATTTTATTTTTTAATGTAGAAGTATTTTATAACATTCTATCTCTAAAACCCTCAAAATTCTAGTTTTAAAAGTGGTTATATAATTTTGCCTGAAACTGATAAGGGCTATGGAATGTGTTGTTACTTAGTGTGTTTTAATTTGTGGAGACTGGGAATTTATGGATTTCAAAAAGAAGCCTGGAAAAATTACCTTTCCTATAGAGCAGCAAATGAAAAAAAAGGAATCAACATCTGTTTTGGGTAAAAAGCTTACCAATAACTCCATTAGATCACACACAGTGTAACATCTTTAGTTGTGAATTAGAAATTCTAATACTTTTTTTTACTAGTCAAGTTTTATAATAGTTCTGTGTACACAATCATCATTTTTTTGAGTTCCACTTAAAATTTTTCAATTAAACATGTAAGAATTACTTTCTCTCTTTCTATTTATAATACTGCTTAAAGCATATATTTATTTCAGTGCAAGATTTGATATTAAAATGTGATCATCAGAATTTTTTAATTTATAAAAATATTATGCAAAATAAAATACAGGGCACTAGGTGGTGCTGTGGGACCTTCCAGATAAACCAACATTGCAACCTGCACTTGATTAGCTAGTTGTGTGGTTGATTCTATATATTTAAATGTATATTACATATCTTTTTCTAGATAAACTAATGCCATGTAAACAATAAAAATAACATAATAGAACAGCAAAGTTTTGATGATGACCTCTTTCAAAAAGACGACTCCCTTTCATACTCTAACTTCTATGTTAAACTACTAAAAAAATCTCTATATTATAAATGTCACTTTTGAGGCATGCTTCTTAATCAGTTATTTTTCATTTATCTTTAATGTTATTTTTTCATATGTGTGCAAGAATAAAAAAATCAGTGAACTGATGAGGATGATTATAAGTTTTGTGACTTCGTATGAATTAAGAAAAAAAATCCCACAAGGACTCAGAGGCAAAAAATACACAAATCAGTTTTCACTGCAAAGTAAAGGAGCTGTTACAGTGGAGGATTACTGGACTGAATGTCAATATTATGACATAGTGTGAGTGTGTTTCGTGTTTGGTAATTGCAATCATTGTTGCTTCTGTTGTGGTCATCCGTTTACAATGCTTGGTGTCAGTTTATTTATCTCCTGTAAAACTAAAATACAGTGTGTGTGTGTGTGTGTGTGTGTGTGTGTGTGAAAAAATGAATTAAAAAATCAGCAATTATATATTTTTATCAAATAATTTTCTATTAGGCAATTTCTTATTTCACAGTACACATTGTGTTCTTGGGTTCTATTTTTCTATTCTCCCTAGATGTGACTGCTTGTTGTAGAGCTGTTAATTCAAATGCTGACAGTGGTCAGACTGACAAGGTAAATGTCTGAATCAGGCCACGTGTAAGATAATAGGGAGTGAGGGCACCCTAGAAAAAACAGAGTATAGGCATTCAAATCCAGATGAAAAACAAAACCAGCACACGTGTGCACACACTCACACCCCGACACCCCACTATGCAGGCCAAAGAAAGCACATCTGTGGCCTGCATGAAGTCTGTGGGCCACTTATTTGTGACCTCCGACCAAGGCCAACACATCCCTAACCATTAATCTATGAGTGACATATTTGAAAAGAAAATCCAATTTCAGTTCGAATGAAGGAGTGCCAGTGGTGTTTCAGCTGTCCTTCTAGAATGTTTACATCGCTTGTATATATATCCCTCCTTAAAGAAGAGAAATCACTAATGATTCAAGAGATAAACTGTAGTGGTCAAGAGGGTTAATTCTCCACGACAAGCTACTGGTTCAACGAAAAGCATAGATTTAGCAGCCTCCCTCTAGGGGCAGGGTCTTCTCTCCCTGGAACAACTTGTATGACCCCTCTAATGGGCTGCGGGTGGAGGGGTGAAGCATTTACTATTGAATGCATAGAAATATATGATTAACATACATTTTAAAAGGGTAGATGGTGATGGTGGAATTTATATTATGGTACAAGGTGTGATTAAAAGGAACAAAAATAAATTTTTGACAAAAGCAACAAAACTCATCTAAAGGAATGTGGTCCTTTGAGCTTGTTATTGAGAGAAGCCAAACTCATTTTTAAATGATGCATCATTCCAAACATTTTTAGCCGTCTTCAGAAAGAGTTTGTGTGCCACATAAGAAAATAACATAAAATCACGTCATTCCTGAACTGGAAGATAGCACAGAGATTAACAATACTCTTGTTACTTTAGCTACACCTCACATGTCAGTTCTTCTTGAAAGATAAACATGGTGAAGCTGCGGTCTCCAGGAGAGGCTATGCCATAGAAAACTAAGTGACCTGATGCTCAGAGGAAGCCAAGAGGGAATCACAATTTACTTTGTACGGGGAATAAGCCTTACACCAGAAACCAAGGCAAACCCAGCGTGTTTCAGGAATTTCAAATATTGTCTAAACATCCACGAGAGTCTCTACTAACACTAAAAATAATTTGGAATTTTTAGAGAATTTAATGCGTTCAAACCCAGATGTACAGAAGAGGTGATGAAAGGCAGAAACAGATTAGAGTCACACTGCTGAATTCTTTTCATTCACTTTTTAAATTGCCTGAAATGCCATCTCACATGAGCATCTTTTGACTTAATAAGCATCTTGGTTTTCTTTTAATTGCATGCCTTCTTCTGGAGCAGCAGTTCCCACAGTGTGGTCTGGGGACCCAGGGGTCCCTAAGACCATTTTGGGGGCTCAGTGAGACAAAACATGACTTTCATGATAATACTAAGTAAGACACTCTTTGCCTTTTTCACCTTCATTCTTTCACAGTTGTACAGCGAAGTTTTCCAGAGGCCACCCAACATGAGATACTGAGAGATTTTATACAGAAACAGATATGAGACTCCAGCTGTCCTGTATTAAGCCAGACATTAAAGAGATTTGCAAAATGTAAAATAATGGTATTTTTCTCACTGGTTTTTCTTTTTGTTTTGGAAAATAGAGTTATTTTTCATAAAAATATGTACGTTTGCATATCACGGGGTTTACTGTTATTTAAAAATGAATTAATAATTTCCCAGATTTAATTTCAAACGTGGTAAATACAGATAGATCTAACTGATACAAATGAAAGCTCCTTGCAGTTTTCAACAAACCTTAAGAATGTAAAGGGGTCCAAAAAGCTTGAGAATGCTGTTCTTGAGGTAATCTGCTCACATCTTAGTCTAAATCAATTCTGTTAGGGTGTTTTCCTCTAAATATTAATATGAATGTAAAACTTCTATCGAAATGAGCTTTGTTAGAAATCAGGGAAGGTAGAGCATCTGGGGGTAGGAAGTACTCATCTGGGCAAGGTGATCCTGCCAAGCTTGATGCAGAGGGGTAAACAGAGGCAGGAGAGCTAGGGGCCCAGGTGAAATGACTCAGGTAGAAGAGGGAGCAGAGAGGGAGTCAGGAGGGTGCAATGGCAAATGTTTGGATTTCAAAACGTAGCCTGGGACCAATGCTACATCTAGAAAGGGGTCATTGCTCTTCACCTTCTCTTACCTCTTATATTTTGGGAGACTCCAATCCAGTCTCCACACTGAAATGCAATCCTTCATTGGTTTCCAACTCGTCTTTAAAGACCAGGCATGACCTACAGCATCCTGTATGATCTGCTTCTGCCGACCTCTCTATTTCCATCCCTCCTCATTCTGCACTGGGCTCTCCATGCTCCAGCCCCGGGGCCCCTGGTCTGTTTCCTTGACTGGGCTATGTTCCCTTCCACCTGCAGACTTTGGTTTCCTTCAGCCTTCAAGGAAGGCTTCCTGCCAATATCAATTTCCCCTGAACATGCACTCTTATGGTATCATGGATCTCCTTTGTAGTACTTCCCATAGTTGCAATTTTACACTTATTTGTATGATTTTTAAATTATTATCTGTGTGTCCTACACTAGACTGTAAGCTTATGAGGGCAGGGGTCATTCTTATTTTTACTCCATCTTGTATTCCCTGTACCTAGTAAAATGCCTAGGACATAGTACGAGTTCAGTTAATATTTTTGAATGGAGGAATAAATGATTTCTTGCTTATAGGACTGATTAATAATTATAATAACATAATAGGGAGTATTTACTGAGCATAGACACTATTCTATGTACTTCACGAATGTAACATAATTCTGAAAATAAGCCGGTGGATAGGTACAATTATTATCCCCACTTACAGAAGAAGAAATCGAGGCACACAGAAGTTAGACAATTTGGCCAAGGTCAAACAGTCATTTTTGAGGTCAGGATATGAACTCAACAGTTTGATTCTAGAGCCTGTAATATAATAACTATCATTTGTGGGCCCAATTTCTACTCATAAGGTTGCCATTCAAAATTATTTCCCATAGAAATCAACAAATGATTTACAAAGTTTAGGAAGCTAATTAGCAAACTGATGAGTGACTGTAATGGGGAACTGTGTAATATGTTCTGGAATTAAACGTATCTAAAAAACAACAAACAGTCATTTTTGCATTAGTGCTTTTGTAGCTTTCTATGTCTCATCGGTTAAAAGAGAAGAAAGACATTTGTACATTCTGTTTTCCAAAAGTAAAAGGGGATCCACGAAATGACAAAAATGATGTTCTCTTCTAGACCTCTAGAACTAGATAGTACACATGTTAAGATTTAGAAAAAAAAATCTCTGATCTTTGAGAAATTATATTTTTTAAAAAGGAAGTAAACCCAAATAAAGCAATGAGCCTAAACTTTCCCAATTAAATAGATACATGTCCTCCTCCCCAATCTGGTTTAATTTCATTAAAAATTTTCAGTATGTTTATTTCTTAACAAACACAGGTTTTATTTATATTAACCTGGTCATCTGAAATTACAAATTAGTCTCATGAGTCTTTAAATACAAAACATAACTGTAATTCAAATCTATTTTTTGGTTATCACAGCATTCTTAAGAACGTATGTTACTATAAGAAAAACAAAGTGCAAATCTAGGAACACTACAAATTCCGACGACTTATCATCTAAAACCTAACAATCTATTTCATCATTTTTATGTTTAATTTCAATTTTATATTGTTAGTATCTTTGTAGTTCTGTTCAACAAATAACTATTGGACACCACTCTATGTCAGCCATATCCTAGAAGCTGGGGAAACAATGTTAAAGGTGGCCTGGTCTCTACTTTACAAGAAATTACGGTCTAGTTGTGGCAAAGTAAAAAGCCAGAGGCCAGATAATGGGGGGAGGAAGGGCTGTTCACCTCACCTAACTGAACGAGGGATTCTGAAAGGGGTGATGTCTAAACTGAGGCCAGAATGATGAGTAGGAAGGGCCAAGAGACAGGTGGAGGTGGAAGGTTCTGGAAGTGACCTGAGAAGTGGGGGGACAGCGTGTACAAAGGCCTAAACACGAGAAAGTGTGCTCACGGCATTTTGGATAGGCAGGATGAATGGGATGTAACAAGCACCATTCTGGCGACAAGAATCTCACAAATTCCTCATAAGATAACCAGTTATATCTACTAGCCTTCTCACCTTCTAGTAATCAAAGAACCAGAAAAGGCAATTAGATTAAGGGATACCTCAAAAAGTGCCATTTGGAATTTTAACTTTCCTCAGCACTAAACTTTTTAAAAAATATATTACCAAAATGTTAGCCAAACCAAACATTTCCAGGGCTGCTAGGTTGAGAGATGGTTGGAGTGGAGGGTAGGGTAGTAAAGTTAGGAGCTTAAGACTGTCCGAATCTTCTATTGCTGGCAAACGTTTTGTTCTCTGAAGAATATTTATTAGTATGGTAAACTTACTCCTTCTGCAATTTTTGTTACTTGGCAAGGAGTTATTTCTATTCAAAAATGGAAAATTCAAAGACCTAAGACCCCTCACTGTATGGTAATCTATATGGCTTGTGTACTGGTGCTGTCTGCTGGGCCTCAAGTCATCAATTATGTATAGAAATGTACAGCTACAGCAGTAGCCAGTGTCGTGGGCTGGTCAGGGGTTTCCTAAGAGGAACAAAAACATTTGACTGTGTCTTCCGTTAGAAAACACAGCTAGGTGAAAAGAGGAAAATCTTTGAGAGCAAATATGAGTAATCCTCAATATATAAATTAACTTCTTATAATAACTGGAAAATGAATTTTTAAAAAGTACTTGAAATGAAACCAAAAATATAACTAGGGGAAAAAGTCTCAAAAATAGATATATGAAAGACTGACATTAATTCATTAAAACCACACACTTTAGAATACACATCCATTCCTTACATATTTGAGGAAAAGTAACTAAATGGGATCATCAAGCTCCAGGCTCTCTGAACCAAATTCAATGGATTCTACGTTTACAACAAGGAGTAGTCAACGTTATTTGAAATAAAATGTCTTGTAATCCCCAAACCTGGCTGGCTTCTGAGGTGTGAGATTCCATTCTAAATGAATGAAGCATTATTTAGACACTGACCGGAGAGCACAAGGACTATGATTGAAAATGCGATCTAAGATATCTTACGGAATTTTCCCTATTATCCCAAACACAAAAGCTTTCACTGGGATTTCAGTAAATGTAGTTCTACACATTGCTGCAGAAATTTAGTTATTCTCCCTTTCTCTAGTGGATAGCTGGAGTAGCAGCTGGTGTGTTTTGTACTTAAAACGTGAGAAAGATCTCTCTCAGTACCTACATAAATGTGCTCAAGAAAATTTGGAGAAATGATTGACTTTAAGTAAAATGACTCTATTTCCTTTCCTGTAAGATATCCGACAAGCTTTTAAACATCTAAGAGTGAGAGTCGTGCTTTCAAAAAGCATACCGATTTCTTCTGCAGGAAACTATCGTGCATAAAAACATATTTACATTTATGTAGATTTAAATGCACATGTTTGAATGTATATCCTGATTGTTCAGCACTATCTGGGTGGAATTTTTAATGCTTGACTTATAAAATAATTTAGGTGACATAAATAGTGTGAAGTAGCTAGAAAAAGATATCATAATTTTATATTACTTTAAAGAGTATCTAACAGTCTCATTTTGTCATTTCTATAGAGGTTAGATGAAATGTCATATTATTTAGCCAAATCTATAAAATTGAAAGCATGTTTATAAATCAATGCTAAGTCATTAGGGAATGCCTGAAACAGATAAGAATTAAATCAATTTCCTTATTTCTTAGATTTAACATGGAAATAATTTGCTGATCACTCATAGAAACTGTAATTTAGCAAAAGTCTCCTGTGAATGCTAAAATACCTGATTTTCTTAGCTCTTATTTTTTAACACATGATCTCTGCCAGTTTAAATGTGAAAATTCTGACACATTTAAACACGTGACATATCAAATTAACTACTTATTAATACAGTCCGTTAAAAAAGACAAAGCTACAGTTCCACAACAATTATACTTTAACTTACTGACTTCCATATTTTGGCTTATGTACAGTTAATTGAAGATATTGCAAATTCAGTGAGAAATGGAATTGAGGCCATTTAAAAAATATCTTTCACTGTAAATTTTTTAATTCATGTTTTATTACACACATGAAATGTGAAGAAAATCTCCAGTTACCGTCTACTATATGACAGGTGATTTACATAAATTATCTCAATCCTTAGAAATTTATTATTGAATATTGCTCCAGTAAGGTACATAACTTGTCCAGGGGTCACATGGCTACTGATAGCCCCTCATGTTATCCATCACTCAACAGCATATGACTTCCTCCTTCTTGAAACACTTTGTTCTTTGGCTTGCGGAATATTGCAAACTCCTCTTTTACCTTCTTCTCCTAGATCTTCCTCCCTCACTTAATTCAGGTCTCTTAGAAGACCTTCCCTGACTGCCTTATCTACCCCAACTTGCACCTACTTTCTATTCCCTTATCTTGCTTTGTTTCTGTTCACAAAATTTATCACCACTTGATATTATATTTAGTTATTTGCTTATTGTGTTTATTACCCCTACTGTTCACCTATTCCTACCCTCCAGTGAAGGTCCCCAAGGTTGGTATATTGTTTGTCTATTTCTCCCTGTATTCTCAGTGCCTACAACAGTGACTGACACAAAGGTGGCCCTCAATAAATATGCTGACTGAATGGCTAGAAGTGTGAAGCTGGGATTCAAATTCTGGTCTTTCTAAACTCTAGGGAGACGATTATTTTACCACACCTCGTTTAATTTCAAATATAGCGCACCTTTATTAAAAGTTTCCAAATAGTAAACTCCAAGGACACAATACATCTTTACAATGAATCCTAAAACCCTGTCCCTCTCTGCTCTACCCAAAGCCTATAACTAAAGAAAGATGTTTTACTGAAAGAAAGGGAGTGAAAAGTCACCTAGTCCAGGAAGAAAGAAGAAAGGAGTTAACACTTTTTGCACACTTACCTTGTTCTAAGTACTATGTGTATAATATGTGTGTATGTGCACGTGTATATCTGCATGTCTATTTCTGTATACATATAATCCATTGCTATTTTATCCTCGTGGCAATAATATAAAGCAAGAGAGTGGGCCCTGGCTCCCTCCTTGAGAAGCTTAAAGCTGAGAGGATGGGAGGGAGAGAGGCTAAAATGGGAGCGAACTGCAAGTTCTCCACTGGCCAGGCAAAGAGGTGTCAGTTTTCCTCTGGGTCAAGTGACCCAAGGAAGACCCTAGTCCTTCTGACTAGGACTCCAGCCCGAGGAGTAGATCACTAAAGGCCAAGGGCTGCGGCTGGCGTGGTAAGAGGATCACTGCCCATGCCAGGCAATGCTGTACTGGGAGGTTCCTAGTGAAGCAGGATTGCTGAAAAACCCGCAGAAGTGTCCCCATAAGAGAAAGAGCTGGGCTTTGGAGATGTGCCACACTTGGAGGGCAGCAAAGCCCGATTATAAGCCAAGACACAGCACTGTGTCCATTCCTCTCTGGTCCCTCCTTCCCCCATGTACCTGATCCTGGAAGGGACAAAAACAGTGGCTCAAGAATGGGACAGGAGGTGGCCCAAGGATGAGAGAAGAAACCTATCACAGTTCTCCCTTCCTTACTGCAGATGGTTGATCGTGAGTCGATGGGGGTGGGGAAAAAAAGGGGAAAAGCTTTCAATTAGCTAAGAGACTGAAGTTTTGACATTAGACTGGACTAGGCTTTTTCTCTATTTATTGAAGCACATCAAACATAGTATAAATTTTTACATATGTATCTCATACACATACATACATACCTGGGTAACTGTCACACAGATCCAAATATGAAACATTTCTAGTAATCTAGAAAGATCCCTCATGCGTCCTCCTAGTCAAGTCCCACTCAGCCAAAGTCATCACTATTCTCACTTTCATTGCCATGGGTTAATGTTTCTCACCTTGAACTTCATATACATGAAATCATACGTATAAACTCTTTTGTGTATGGCTTCATCGGCTCAATCTTACGTCTGTAAGAGTTACCCATGTTCTTGGGTGGAGCAGTAGCTCATCTTTTCCATTCATATGTTGTGTTCTATTGTATGAATACATCACAACTTATTTATCCATTCCCTAATGATGGACATTTGAATTTTTCCCTTTTGGTTTATGAAAAAAAGCTGCTACAGAACATGCCTTCCGGTGGACATGTACACTCATCTGTTGGGTACATATGTGACAGTAGAACTGCTGAGTCAGGGGTAGGCATGCATTTAGCATTCATAGATATTGCCAAACAGTTTCCCAAAGTACTAGAACCACTTTCCACTCCCACCAGCAATATATGAGAACTTCAGTTACTGGGCATCTGCATTAATACTTGCTATTGACAATCTCTTTAAATTTTAGCCATTCTGCATCTTCCTGATGACTGATGATGTTGAGTCCTTTTTTAGATGCTTTCTGAAGATTTGGATATCATTTTCAATGAAATGTCTATTCAAATCTCTGCCCATTTCTTATTGTGTCACCTATAATTTTTATTGATTGTATGAGCTATTTACATAGTCTGGATACGAGTCTATTGTTGGATACCCGACAATGTGTGTACTCGAAATATTTTCCCTGACTCGTGGCTTGCCTTTTACTCTCTTAATGGTGGTTTTTGTTGAACAGATGTTTTTAATTTTAACGAAGTCCATTTGATCAATCTTTTCAGATATAGTTATGATTTTGTGACTTGAGAAGATGTTCTCCCGTGTTTTCTCCTAGTACACTGGACTTTTTAATACCTGAAAGTGACTGGAGAAACTATGGGTTTTTTTCTGAAATTGTATCCAAAAAGGGGAAAGAATTATTTCACAGAGCAAGTGTAAAAAAAAGTACTGAGCGACAGTAATATTGCTTTATGCTTGTACCCAATAAGAGTCTAGCACATCAATAAGTCAGTTATACTTGGCTTGACTATGAAGATTCATTTGAGAAGTTATAGCACCTTTTTTTTTTTAAAGGAACTAACCTCCCAGTGGGTGTATGAGGCATTCCTGATTTATTAGCTAAGTTTATTATAGATATGACACAGCTATACAGAATCAAGACTTTCCATTATTGAATATATATCAAATGCCTTAGGGCATTTCATACAAAGATATGTTTCCTCTCTTATAATTTGGTTTTCTTAGAAATGGTATTTGCTATTGAAGTTTAGCGTCATACTGAAGAGATGCTGGGCAGGAATTCAGAAGTGTTTCCAGTCTGCTCTGTCACTGACTGCCTAGCAGTAGCTCATCCACATCCATAGAGTTAATTTTCCAAAACTGTACATTACAAGGTTGGATTTGGATTTCTAACCTGTCTTTCTGTCCCCACCCAGTGACCCCCAAACTAGAAACCTAGGAGTCAACCCTAACTCCTCTCCCGCTCACCTGCTACATCTACACCCACCAAGGACTCTATCCCACCTCTAAAATAACTTTGCAATATATATTTGCTTCTCATCATCCAACTGCTACTTTCCTCTAGGCCAATGTTCTTTTTCTCTTGAGTCACAGTACCAGCCTCCTAATTAGTTCACACCTCCAGTCTAGCCCTGCTCCAAACCGTCTTCCACATGCAGTCAAGGTGATGCCTCTAAGTTAATAATGACGAAGTCTTCTACAGCACTTATTCTGTGCTTGGTCCTTTATAAGGCATGATCTCATTTGATGTTTCTAACAACCCTAAGAGGGAGGTACTGTGTTTCTCTTTCCTTTAAATGGAGTCATTGAAGCTTAAAGAGGAAGAGTAACTTCCCCACGATGATTCAGACAAGGAAGGAGTCTGCAAATCTGATCAGGTTGCTCGCCCCACTCGCCCTTAAGTTCATCAGATGAACGAGGCTTTCTCTGTGCTGGCCCCTGTGTGTGCTGTTCCCTCTGCCTGGAACATTTTTTTTTCCTCCTCTCTACTTCCCACCCCCCTTTTCCCTGACTGACGCTTCATCTTTCAGGCATCAGCACTCCTGAGGTTCCTGAAGGTTGAAGTCTCTATTTACTACTCAAATAGTTCCCTATCTTCTCTCACAGCATTGTCCACATTTTATTTTGATACTTGTTTAACTGTCTTCTCCACTAGATGAAAATTCTGTGAGGGGAGGGATGGTGTATCTCGTTTATTACTGTTCCTGCAGGCCTCACCACGTGCTGCCGAACTTTTAGTAGGCACTCAATAAAGGTTAAAAGAAAAAAATGTCAGCAAAATATTTTGTGACTTGTGGATTGTTCACTGAGAAACACAATGGACCACAAAACTGTGAAATAAACCATCAAATAGAAATTATATTCTTTTCTCAAACAGCCCCCAAATAGATCATCAGGAAGTATGTAAACTTGCTATAAGTTCCTTGAGTGCAGCGCCTGTATCTTATTCATTTCTGTAGTGCTTTCCACACGATGGGCATTTATTAAGTGACTGTCAAGCAGAATTACTTGCAATGCCTCTCTTTGGATGATCTTCCCTATCCATTACTGAAGACACACTCAAGACTCCCCTCATATGAAAATACAGACTAATATGAATTCTGGAACCAGACTACTTCTGTTCAAATTCCAGCACCATCTGGTGTATGATCTTAGATAATGATTAAACCCTTATGTACCTCAGTATCTTCATCTGTAAAATGGACATAATAATTGTACCTATGATGGCTGTTAACATAACTGACGCCATCTTGGGCCCTTACAGTTTCTCCCGTCCTTCTGTGAACCTACCCAGTAATTCAGTTTTCCGTTGTTGAGAGCTTTGTAGTTAATAGATATTGTTCAATAATCATTAGGATCAGGTGGCCTCTATGCCATTAGCCCCCAAACAATGATGAAAACCGCTGAGGAATTCTCAGTGCCCACAAGATTAGTTACTCATTCATGAGTCTTGACTTAGGAGTGCACATCCTGTTTCCAAGCACATACTCCATACCGTAGGTTAACTATAAAATTATCTCAATGGCCCCTTGGCAGTATGGAGTGCAGCTGCGAATGCTTCTGCGTCATGGTCTGCCC
Organism: Mesoplodon mirus; assembly: GCF_964341445.2. Taxonomy (NCBI): domain Eukaryota; kingdom Metazoa; phylum Chordata; class Mammalia; order Artiodactyla; family Ziphiidae; genus Mesoplodon; species Mesoplodon mirus. Next base: position 8,865,036 of record NC_138977.1, on the reverse strand, counting down.
AATCTCACCCTGTAAGTTACCCTATAATACACGGATCCATTGATTACATGGAGCTGCCTGCCTCATTTTTCAGTCTCAAGATGTCTTCTCAGTTCAGTGGGCACTTTTTGTTCCCTCCATCCTCCAACATACCTACTTCATAGGGCTGATACAAGGATTACACGAGTTTACATAAAGTATTAGAATAGTGACAGACAGACAAAGTACTATGATACTCCTGCTACTATTTATACTACTACCTCTGCTACTACTGCCACTAAAACTAATCCTCCTCTTCTCTGAACTTCTTGAAAGCAAATGTGTTAACTATCTTTTTACCTCCATCCACAATGCCAGGTATAATGCCTCACACATCATTGGTCCGTAATGCATATTAGTTGGGTAGGTTGAGAGATTATTGCATTTCTAAAAAGAGCCAATGCCAGAGAGTCAGATGAAGGGTTTTTTTTAGGTAAGTCAAATGTTCACTATTTATTTCAAGCTAAGTCAAAACTGTGCTTTGTAGGTAAGTTGGAAGAATGGGCTTGGAAGGCTTTAGAAGAGTTATTTTGATGGAGCCAATTAATATGAGGCTGCCACAGCAAAATCACAAAGAGGATTTAGGTCAGTGATTCTTGCTTCTTGTCCAAGATCCTGACAAGTACACAGTTTAAGAAAAAAAAAAAAAGCCAATACACACAGTGGAAGCCTCTTCCATTTCCTTTTTAATACTACTTTCATTGGAGAGTATCCAACAAGGTAAACCGCCCCCCACCCAAAAAGCAGACTGCCAGTCCTTGGCAGAAACTGATGTCATGAGATCCATGGGCTGAGCAAAGTATCAGGGGACTCTGTAATTCTAACTCTGCTTATTATATATTAAGATCACATTATTACAGCATAAAATCCAGTAAATATAGAAAATATAAAATTTTGCCAAAAAATTATGGTTCACTAATAATATCTTTTGTACTCCTAGAAAGCACAAAACACTATCTTATATTTATATAAACACTGAATTAATCAATAATAAGTCAGATATTTGCTTCCTTTTTTCAAATATCTATATATGCATTTTCAATTTTAATTTTTAGCTGGATTTTTTTAAACTGTATTTTACTGTGTAAAATACAGTAAAAATCTCATATAATGATTTAAAAATCACAAAGGTATGTCCAAATATTATTTTAGTGCCTCATAATTGATGGTAGCTGACTTTATGACTACGTTTAAAATTAAAGTTTATCTTTACTTAAAGCACAGGTAACAGAAGTTTTAAATTAAATTAAATTAAATCATTAAATTCAACCTCAGATATTTAATAAACCCAAATTTTCTTATTATTGATAAATAATGCTTCAGAATTATAGGGATGGTTACCAACTTATCAATATCTGAAAGTTCTGCTCCAGCTCCAAAAGGTGGGTAGGGATATATTTACTGTTTCTCAATATAGAGTAATTTTATTCAAATGAAGCAATGCTTTAGGCACTCAAATTCTGGAATCAGAGAGTCTGAGTCTTAGCTCTGTTTCCTAATAGCTATGAGGACTTCATCAAGTTATTATTTTTCTTTTTTTAAACTTATAATTTTGAGATCATTGTAGGTTCATATGCAGTTATAAGAAATAATGCAGAGAGATCAATGTACCCTTCACCCAGTTTTCCCCAGTGGTAACATCTTGCACAAGTTTAGTATTGACAATATCACAACTGGGAATTTGGCAGTGATACAATCCACCCGTCTTATCCAGAGTTCACCAGAGTTTACTATTTTTAGAGTAAAATAGTTTTATACAACTTAAGAAAATACTTATTCTCCCTTCATTGAAAAGGGTCTACTTTCTTAAGTATTTCCTTCCAGATTTTCTTGGTCTTGCTTTTTATCATGCAGACAAAAATTCTTCTGAGTATCCTGTGTTGAAAATGTACTTGGGTTATAAATACATTAGGGGCAAAGAAACTTTATCCTTTGACTCCATATTCAGATCTTTTCCTCTTCTGAGCAACCTATAAGCAAGGCTTTTTTTTTGCTACGCATCATAAAAAACATGGCTTAGCTAATCTACAAGGTATTTGTTCAGTTCCTGAGTTACTGGAATAATGTATGTATAGATCTGTGAGCTGTTTAATAGCATAACACTGTGACACAAAGATGAACACAAAGTTCTCACACTAATTCTCCTAACAGTTATAGTCTCTGCCTCTATATAAAAAATATGTTAAAATGATAACTAAAAGCCAAAAGCAAAACCAAGAAAACAAAAGAAACAAATGAAAACTTATTTGGCTTTCCCTAGTATTGTCCAGTGCAGTGCTGTCCACTAGAACTTTCTGCAATGATGGAAAAGTTCCAGTCTGCACTGTTCAACACAATAGCCAGTAGCCACATGTAGCTATTTAAACACTTGAAATGTGGCTAGTGCAACCAAGGACCTGAATTTTAAATTTTATTTAATTTTCTAATTAATTTAAATTTAATTAGCCACATGTGGTTAGTTAGTAGTGGATTAGATAGTGCAGGTCCACAAACGTCAATTGTTCATGAATTCTTCAGTGGAGACACTGAACGTCACTTCTATTTTTAAATGATTTGTAATGTTATCCATTGGATAAAATTTGGGAGCTCTTTTCTACAATTTTACTTGAAAAGAATCACTGAAAATCAAATTATCAGAGCCTGCACGAATAAAAGTTTCTGTTTCATTGTGCTAGGTTGGTGGGAGTTGGCTAAAGAATTCATCGCTTTATCCAACGTTTGTCTCCATCTATTATTCTCTGGTTCTTTAGGCTGGTCTATCCGCCCTGCATTACCAAGTGGCTTCAGGCAGACAAACATTAAAAACAAAACAAAACAGACAACAACACACATAGTTAATATAGCAAATGAGTCTGCAATCAGACAACAAAAGTGTCAAGTGATAAAAGCCAAGTCTCTACTCAATATTCTGTAATAACCTATATGGGAGAAGAATTAAAAAAGAGTATATATGTGTGTGTGTGTGTGTGTGTGTGTGTGTGTGTGTAACTGATTCACTTTGCTGTACACCTGAAACTAATACAACATTGTAAATCAACTAGACTCCACTAAAAAACAAAACAAAACAAAAAAAACCTATAACTGTCAAAAAAAAAAAACACTTTAAATTCCACCACAGTACACTGACTCTATTGCTCAGTATTAAAAACTTTACTCAAGTTTTGAAAACCTCCAGAAAGCTTTGGTTTCAGCAGTCATTATACTGAGGCTCCCAATTAACACTGCCAGACTCCTCTCTAATCAACTATTCACTCAGATGTCCAGCATTTCTTTGGAGCTCCTTACCTCCATGTCACCATGGTTTAGGAGATGACACATGCCTGTGTACTTTTCAGAATGAAGGGCGGGCTTTAAGCGGGTTTTAACACTAAATGAGAACAAGGGTAAGAGAAGAGAAATCAACCCTTTTAGTCAAAGTTGAGCTTCCGGCGAGCTGCAGGCAGTGCACAGCGTGAGAGAATCTGGCTCCAGAAAGTGCCCATGTGTTGACAGCTGAATAAGAGTTTGAAGGCTTAATGGTACAAATGTTCTGTCACTGGTACAGTTACACAGGGCTTTACTTCACCAGAACCGCCAAAATATGCAAAGCTGTTGACAACCCATGATGTGAAATTAATTCACTCTAGACTCTGACATTAAATTAGCAAGTTATTTTTACATAGGTAGTCACCCTGCACTGACTTGATTAACTGAAGAAAAAGAAGGATCATTTCGTTCAGCCTAAAACTTTAAAGGAGTAAGACTAGAGACTATGAAAGAATACAACTAGTACCTGTTCCTTCCTTCTGGAGCAAACCCACTAGATAGCAAGTTGGCATTGTGTAACATTTTTGTCAGGTGTAAATTCAATTTATTTCACAGGTGAGAGATCTACAAATGCAAGGTTCATCCCAAAGTATAAATATTCAAAATAATCTGGGAATAAATTAAAATCACTAAGAGATACTCCTACCAGTATGTAGAATCACGTGTAAAACATAAAGATACTGCCGTCTACAAAATTACTTCCAGTATTAACATTCAGTGTTTGGGAATTTTAAAGCTTTTCTAGGCATCTCAGTTTTAACTAAATAATGATAAGTTGTTCTGAATGATACCCAGCCTATACCAGTCCTTTTGTCTTCTTGAATTCCTGCAGCACCTATCTGGGGGATGTATTCTGCAACTTAGTAGTTGATCTTTTATTATGACTTCCTGTTCATGATTATTATCACCAAAATGAGAAATTGAGCCACCGAGGACAGGGACTAAACCTCTCACACATGCCTCCTGCAGGTCTGCTATATTAGTTAGGAGCATAGGCCCTGGGGCCAGACATCCTGGGTTCAAATCCTGCTCTACCACTGGCAATCGGTGCGACCCTAGCAAGTTATCTAACCTCTCTGGGCCTAGATTTCCTCAGTAAACTGGGGATGAACACAGTACCTACGTGCCTTTGTGTTATTGTAAGGAATGAATAAACTTATACATGCTAAATGCATGGTGCAGTTCTTGGCACTTAGTAAGTATTCAAAAGATGTTGGTTTACATTATTAGTAGTAGGTTTTTCTTGGACAAGTATAGTTAAAAAAATAACAAAACAACTTTTTTTTTTCTGGATTGTGGGATGCATTATGGAAGCTCTGATGTGAAGCATAAAACAGCTTCATTTTTAAACATCCAATGTTGGGTAAATAGAAAGAAAGGCTTATAAAGGAAATGAGGTTATCCTTTTGAATAGATCATTGTTGGTAATACTGACAGGTAAATTCTACTATCCTAAATGATGTTTCTATGAACAGTCACCTTGTGATTCGTATAATATGAGGGCTCTACAGCAGACAAATGAGGCTTATTCCTAAGGCCTGATTACTGATAGGCCATAAAATGAGTAATGTTAGAGGCATTATCTTTGTTATTACAGTGAATGATTTATTCTACACCAGAGTGCAGGAATCCTAATATTAACATATTTCGCAGCAATCAATCATATTCAATTTTGACTTTCAAATCTTTGTGAAACATCAAATGATACTGCTAAGCATACAGCTTAATTGTGGAGACTGCTGATGTGGACAATAATGCAATTAGTGGGCCCAAAAAGCTAAATCAGCAGTATCGAGCCTGAAAATAAAAGAGGTTGGAATTCTGAAGAAAAAGAGTTAACCCACCAATTTAAACAAGATAAACACACTAAAAATAATTTGCAAAACAATTTTCTTCCTGCATTTAATAAACATATGTCAGAAGAAACAAAAATCACAGAAGCTGGAAGTAAAAAAAATCAATTAAAATAAAGTCACAGGGCATGGTAGAGAATTCTTTCTGGCAGTTATTTGATATAATGTGGTTAATATTTCCAGTCAGTCAAATTAACGCCATTTTGCCACTGTAGATTTACAGTCACAAAATGCACACTCCCAAGAGGCTTATTTTATTCCAAGAATCAGAGTAACAAATTCCTTTTAGGCATAGAACAACTTGACCATTTTCTTCTGAACGTAAGTAATGAAAGAGAAACCGTCCCGCAGAAAAAAAATTAATTTGCTATACATTCACATTTGGCCATCATCTTGTCCCTCCCTGATTTCCCCTTCAAAGTCCTTGGATAGAAACCCGTCCATTTATCGCTCCATTTGTATCAACAGATATGCTTTTATTTCTTATCGGCCTGCCTATTCGTATCATGTGTACTCCGCCATGTTATTGATTGAAAGAAACTCAGGCAAGGTGGTGTCAGCTCATATTCCTAAAGGGAGTCCCCCGAGTAGATTGGTGAGGCACTTAAGGTCAAGTCAGAATTGTCTGCTTCTACATTAAAACTGCAGGGCACAGACACAAGAAGAATGTAGATTTCTCAAGCATGCCAAACAAATTCCAACATTCAACCTTCATAGTTTTATCTTCCCCCACAGAGTTCAGGGGTACTTTTCATGGAGGAAAACTTGGTTTTGTAAAAACAAAAATTATTTTAAACCCTTCTTCCTACTTTCCATGATTTCTTCTTCCTTTCTTTCATCTCTTTTATTTATCTATCCAAATGGTTACTCCAAACAGAGAGAAATCATAAGGCAAATAAAGTCACTGAAGCACACAGTGGTCGGAGAGAGAGGATCTAGTAACTCCCCTAATAGGTTAATTTGGTGTTTTCCTGATGACTTGTGAGATAATCCTTTTCTCCTTTGAGCAAGGAGAAAGTAAAGTTAACCATGTTTGTCAACTATATGCTTAGCACCATAAAAATTCCCAAGATCTGGATTATTGGAAGAACCTCAAAATTCATTCATCAAACACTTTTCAGAGTACATATTATATGCACAGCACCTTTTCTGGAACAAGGGTTTCAAAGATGGATAGAATATGCTTGCATGATATGTGCTGTGATAGGACATAAACCACATGTCAAGGGAAAGAACAGCATATCATGGCCTAAAGAGCTAGAGTTAGACAGACTGGGATTCAAATTTGTCTTTCTCCACACATAGGGGGGCTCTGGGAAGTCACCTACCTTCTTGAATTTCATTTTGCCCAAATATAACATGGACATCGTATTATTTATCTTACATAGTACTCTTGGTAGATGGTTAATAAACAATAGTTTGCTTTTCCTCCTTGGATACAAATTCAATGACAATTCATTTGGTCTAAGGGCAGAGAAGATAATGGGACAAGGGGCCAAAGAAAGGGCAGAGTTGATGCTGGCTTTGTAGAAAAAGTAGGATTTCAATAGAGAAAAATGGGAAGTAAGGGATTCTTGGCAAAGAAAGCATCATGAGAGGAAAAAAATGGAACTGTATAAAGTACATGTTTTTTTTTTTTTTTAAAAAAGCACATGGCATGTTTAGAGGGAGAGAGCAGAGTGGTTAAGAGTGGGGTTATGGGGTCAACCTGCCTGAGCTGGGATCATGATGTCTACTTGGAATAACCTGGGGTAGGTAGCTTGCTTATTCAGTTTCCTCCTGTATTGCCCACATATAACAATACCTAGGCCATAGGGTGTATTGAAGATTAAAAGGAGGAGATATATATATATATATATATATATATATATATATATATCTCACCTCCATATATATGTGTGTGTATATATATATATAAAACAGGGCCTCCTGTAAAATCAATGTTACCGCCATTATTGTTAGAGCTATTACTACTGAAGACCTATTATTGTTAGAGAAGTCTCAGTGGGTTGGGGATGGCTCAAGTTTAAGGAAAATGGAAGAAATATGGGTCATCAGAGTGGTATTTTTCATTCTTCCTTTTGACTACCAGGCATCTGATTACTTACTACTCTAAAAGCAATATTTTATCTCAGTTGGGTGAATGGGTTACTTCTATCGATATCAGGCTACTCTATGTCTCCTCCCATTGCTAAATATATTCTGGTCCAGTGGTTGCTAAACCTGGCCGTGCATCAGAATTCCTTGGGAATCTGATTTAAAAAGAGAGAGAGAGAGAGAGAGAGAGAGAGAGAGAGAGAGAGAGACACTCTTGGGTCTAAACCTAGAGATTCTTATTCAATAAATTTAAGGTGGAGCTGAGAAAATTGCAGTTTTTAAAAAGCTTCCCTGGTGATTCTGATAAACACCTAAATGTGGAGACCTTCACTGTAGTCTACTCAGAAGCCAGGTCAATATGTTTTACTCTTATTGCCCATTGAATAAAATAACATCCAGCTTATCTAATAATATGAGATTCATAAAAGTGCTAGCCTCCTTTTAGTTTTAATCTTACAAAAACACTCTGATTCATTGAAAGAAGGCATTAATAAGAGTATAACTTCTTTGTTAATTAGTTACTGAAGCATTTTGCAAGGATGATAGCATGAAAGAGCTTGGAATTAGAGGTAAGTTAACTTTTCATCAAACACTAAAAACGAAAATACCCTTTTCTCAGATTAAATATCACAACGCTTCCAAAATAAGTTGTTTCACCATTATTTATTCTACCCCCAGATACATTTAGGAATGTAAATTATGAAATGAAAATCCAAGGAATTCATGATGGTTTCAACATTACTACTAGGAAGACTCAAATTTTGATTGTCCAGAGTCCGTTTGTTCTTTCAATAGATTTGTCTGAAAGAATATCAGTCAGCCATATCAGAGAGCCTTATTAGCTTCACAAAATAATTGTTTATTTTATTAAGACCATTTATAGCTTCTTAGTGCACCTAAGGGTTTATTGATCATTATTGGATAGGAAGTCCTAGAGGAAGAACATTTTAAGCAAAAGGCTGATTTGGAATACAAATAAACATCCCTGAGGTTATAATTTAAAAGTATTTTTATGTGATTTATAAATAAATTCAAGGGCAGGGCAAGATACAAGGGCTGGCAAGGTAAACCCAGGGACCAGGTCAAGAACTGCCATATTAAGTCCAGATTTTATCCTGAGAGAAAGGAGGAGCTACTCAGGGATTTTAGTGGTAAAATTTACATTGTAAAAGGGTCTAATACCGTAGTTCTCAACACTGAATACATATTCGAGTCACCCAGGAGTTTTAAAAAATATCAGTGTCTAAACCCCCCTACACCAGATTATAATTTAATTGGTCTGGAGTGGGGCCCACACAGCAGGGATTTTCTTTAAAAAAACTACCCCAGTTGTTTACTATATGGCCAGAGCTGAGAACTACTGCTCAGACTGGAAGCCAGGAAATCAGCAGGGCTGTGGAGAGACGATGGCTGAACAAGGGCCCTGGTGGTGGAGACGGAGAAATGTGAATAAATTTGACAAATACTCAGGTGATAAAATGAACAGGATGTATTGATTGGTTACCTGTGGCAAGTGAGGGAAATACATGAAGTAAAAAATATGTACAGGCTACCCCAGGAAAATGGGCAAATTGTGATGCTGTTCATTGGCCTTAAATTCTTTTGGACCTGGGTTTGGATCTGGCTTGTCCATTTTCTATTTTGAGCCTTTGGCCAAGTTATTTAATATCTCTTTGACTCTTCATACAAAATGGAGTCAATATCACTTACTTCACAGCAGTAGAGATTATACAAGATAACATATATAACGGACCTAGGACAGTGCCTGTCACATAATAGGTGCTTAATAATTGTTTTTCCCTTCCATATTATAACACAGCTACTCCAGGTGTCTCATTTAAATTCCTAAAGGAACTAAATTTGTTTCAATACACGAAATTATTGTAACATAGTATTTAACAAATACTATGTTTTCTACTTCTCAGAAGATGCAAGACATTTAAAAAGGATGTCTTGGATGTTGGGAAATAGTTTACTATCATTTCTAGAAACACAGATACATTGAGGGAAATCTGCTTCTAATTTTGTTAAGTTATTTCAGAAACAAACAGTAAGGATAGAGAGAGCTTGATAATGAAAGACTGATCTTAGGGAAATCATTCTAGTTTCAATTTATAAACACAGGGTCTCAATACCTGGAAGGATGCTCTCACCTTGTGACCTTTGTACTGGCTGTTCCCTTTGCCTGGAATGTTCTCCTCCAGAAATCTTCATAGCTAACTCCCATGAGAGCCCTCAAGGTCTTGCTCTCCCTAAACGAGGTCAACTTGATCACCCCACTTAAATCACAACCTCCCCACCTCTGCCTCAGCACTTCTGGCTTCCTTTAACCTTTCACTCTTCTTCTTTTTGTTTGTTTCTGTAGCTCTTATCTCTTTTTAACAAACTGTATAATTTACCCATTTGTTTATTCTTTATTGTCTGTCTATTCCCAACAGGATGTAAACTCCATGAGGGAAGAAATCTAAGATTGCTTTATTAACTTATTATCATTGTGCCAAGGACCTAGAATAGTGCCTGGCACAAAGTAGGTATAAAATTAGTATCTGCTGAATAATAAAGGATTTAAAAATTGCCAACAAAATTCAAAATTCATAGAAGTATATGTTAGTATTGTAAGTAGGCATGCGACTAATATAATATCAAGTCATCAAAACTGATTAAAAAAGAAAAGGATAGGTGAAGGGGTTGTTGAAACCAAAAATTTTTGTTCACTAGTACCAATCAGTGCTCTGTTCTTAGAGCATCTGTGCCAGGACTAGTGGAAAACAGGAAAGAGTATGTGTTTTAGGGGGAAAACTACCTCTGGAAGCAGTACTTTGGGAGTGAGGCATGATCTAGTGATGAAAACAAAGATTAGGATTTAAGAGTTTGCCATTTTGCTTTTAAGTTTGCAGGGATGCTTTCATATGCCAAAGAAGGGCATAAAAATACACTTTCTTATTAACAACTTATCAGGGATACTACCTGTCTAGCTATAGAGAAGATTATAACTTATAGCAGGCCAAAATGTCATTAGTGTTCTCGCTCTCTCTCTTTCTCACCCCTCCATCCCTCCCTCCTTCTTTTCTTATGTCCCTTTCTCTCTTTGTTTCTGAAAACAGGAGAGGATGATGATAATAGTCTGGTCTTTGACAAAAACATAATTCACAATCCAGCCCTGATTTCCTAATCCACAGAAAACTGTGACTCACAGAGAACCAATCTTTCTTCTGACTGAATGACAGCTGCCTTGAAGAGCACAAACAAGCAAGATTACCAGGGCACCAAGGACAGCCGAGGCGGGAACGACTTTATGAATTTCCAGATAAGAAATTAAATTACATCATAATGCTCTATCTACATTACAGAGAACACAAAAGAGGGAAAGGTGTTGGAGTAATTCCATTTTGCATGGATTTCATGATACATCTGTTCTCTAGTCTAAAGATTTCTAGGAGATAAGAGTAAAATAAATGGGGTTCAGGCAACTCTAGAGAATACAGATTAAGACAGAGAAAATGCCAAAGCAAATAAGCCTGAAGCCATTTAACAAAGCAGTGCCTGTTGATTGATTTATATTTGGTTTACTAATGGGATTGCACACAGAGTCCACTGTGCCCAACTTCTTGCACTTCACATTTGAGACCCATACTTGGCAACTGAAAGCCCAGTAGGGAGGCTGATGAAAGGAGATCAGATAATCTGCAAAGCAGATAATCTGCTTCTCACAATTGAGTATTAGAACAGTCTAGTGGGCCACCTGAGCCCCCGTAATATACCCTTTCCAGGCTCACAGACAGAGTCTCTCAGGTTATTGACCTGAGCCCAGAGGCATCATGGAGGTTCACAATTAAAAGGCTTTGACCCAACTTCTGACCTCAATGTCTGCTTCCTGTGGAGAGGGTCTGCACTGGCCTAACAAAATTGCAGACTTAGGAATGCTGCCCAAATTACTTTCATTCTGTCTTCTAGTTCACCAAACCATTAGGATCCTATTTGTTCAGATATATGCTGGTCCACCAGCTCAAAACACAGTCCATATTAGTCTTTGTTGTAGAGGGCTTTGGTGTTCTCAACAATTACTTATCCTTTACTCTTATCAAAAGTGACCATCCTTAACACGTGTAATACGTGTGTTTGCAGCTTCAGCTCTATGCTTGATCGATGAATACAACATCTTTTATTGATGCAGATTTATCAGAAGATTTAGAAAGATCATCAGAACAAACAGGTCTTAGAGGAACAAGACCTCCAATAAAAAAGTTACTGGTTACCTTAATTTTGTAATTGCTGCTGCTGATAGAATAAATGATATTCAAAACTACGACACCTGGTCTAAAATGAAACAAATATTTCACCTCATTTAATTGCTTGTGACATTGCCTGAATAACTAAGAGGATCAGCCCAATGGGGAGGCTGAGAAACAAGCATTTTCAGAGATGAAAATCCCAATCTTGACAACCTCTCGGGCAGAAGAAAAAATTTTATATATACTATGTTGATACTAACAATTAAGTACTTTGCTCAAAATCACTGTATTCTTTCTATATTTTTAATTCCAAAGAACATGGCCATAAAAGACTATACTCTTTCACTGTGTACTTCTAGACCATCCCACCATTTGAGCACTGAGTCAAGGATTACGCCTAGCTGAGAGAGGTAAAATTCCTGAGAGCTTGGAGAATGGCCCTAGCTCTTGTCAAGTTTTGTACTGATAACTCAGAGTTCATTCAGTGATTCAAACTATACAAATACCTGCTTGTCAAAAAACTATCTGTGTGTGTGAATTGCTTGTGTGCATGTGTGTGTGTGAGAGAGAGAGAGAGAGAGAGAAAGAGAGAAAGAGAGAGAGAATGTGTGTATAAGAATATGAGTGAGTAAGCAAAAGACAGCTAACTTCCTCTGTTGTAGAAAGCTGTTGCAGCAAACTTTGATATCCACTGGGAAGAAAACTGTCAAGGATATAAGTTTCAGATACAAGTATATAACTAGTCAAATAAAATTTTGTCTAAACCCAAGTATACTCCATTAGTTATCATTTCTCCAGGTCAATTTACAACCCTATCAAAAGCAGGAAAAAAATCAACAACAATAATAAAAAATAAGGAAAAATATATCCCCAGATCTTTCAGACATACATGAATTTTCAGACGAGTCATATAGGATGCCTGAGTTAACCATGGATTCACTTATCAAATAAAAATGTGGTAGCGGGTTTGTGATCTTATGTTAATTATACTTGCCAAAGGATGATTATGAAATTTCTGGTAAGTAGAGAGTTTTGCTTTGTAAAAGTTACTTGCCATCAATGTGCATACAGCTACATTTAGGTTAAGTGTTTTATTTTTTTCACATCAGCCAGATTCTGCTAGCTCTTCTTTTTAGTAAAGCAATCCAATTCACAACATACACTTAGTTTCAATTCAACAAATGCTTTTTGACCACCTTCTGTATACAGGGCACTAAATTAGATATTGCTAAAAGGTAGGAGGATAAATGGTAACACAATTCAGAATACAGGAGATCTGAGTCTTTTAAAAAATAACCCATTTGATTCTTATTTATAATTATTGTACCAGTACACAGAAATATGTAAATAATGGTACCTCTATATTATTATATCATTTTTTTTCCTACTTTTCCTTTTTTAACATTACTAACACTCTATTTAGGGAATAAAGTAATCACTGTACTCACAAAAACATGTAATTAGCTAGGATATTGTTCACCTCAACTCCCAGAATTTCAAAAACTTGATAATTTAGAGTAAACAGATATAGGTCTAAGCATTTATGAAACTTAGTTCCTGAATCCCTAAGGAGTGAAGAAATGTTGGCCTTCATTTTGGAGAACTTTTCAATTTATGCCAATCACTCGTTATTATTGGAATTTTATCAGCAGGGACAGATGTAGGTTTTGTGGGACTGGAGGCCTATACAATTTGGGGCTCTTCTTTAAGAAAGGAATGCAAAATTAGTTCCAGGGTGAGGGGTCCTAAAGTTTAAGCTTCATTAGCTTCTCAGCAAATCTGTCTCTGGTTTTCAGCCATTAGTAATAAGCTTTTATTAGTGACATGATGTAAAACAGAGCAACAAGTATCTGAAACTTAAGTTGGGGCGGAAACATATTTCTCTGAAATTTAATTATAGGAGCTATGTGGACTTTTGTGAAAATGAGCTCCTAAGGCACCGCCCAGAAACCTCTAACATTACCATGCACAGCGTCAAGAGAAGGCTCAAGGTTAATCACTCATTTCCCCTTTCAATCTGTCTCAATTACTGTTCTGGGATGCTTCAATTAGTCATTCTCCTTCTCTCCAGGGACAGGGAGAGATTGCAGATAACTCATCCCAAATAGACTTCACAATTTGAATCCCTCCACCCCGCTAAACAAAAATCTTCACTAGAGACACGCAAGATTTTCTATCATCCACTCTGTATTCTGTCAATGCCACTCTTTCATCAGACAAATAGAAGCCATAAGTCTTCTGGGATACTGGGCCTTCTTTTCCCTTCCCCCAGAGGAGTGAGTTCTTTTTCTGCCACACATTCAGCCCAAGACAGCCGTAGGCAATTGTTCTTAAAACTGCTCTTGGACGGCCCTTTCCAGAAGCCAGCCCCTGAGACAGACAACCATATTATCAATCACCTAGACAGCATTTATCCCTTTTTCTATGCCTACTCTCCACCTGTCATAAGGAGACTGTTTAGCCCTCGAGTCTAAAATCTGCAAAAGGAGATATTCCATAACTCTTTAATAAGCATGTGTGGTATCAATAGTTTACAGAAGACTACATAGAAAATAATGATTTCTAAACCCGGAAAGAGTAATGCCTCCTATCATTAGAGAAGGCATTCAATCTCTCTAAATTCATGGGGCGAGAAAAAATTCTAATCCAACAAAAGGCTTTGTTACAAAGGTTGCTTTTTCTTTCTTTGCAAACAAAAACAAACAAACAAACAAAAAACTAGGTTGTTTGGGTTCTGCTATCATGATATGGAGATTATCTACAGCAGTAGTATAAACTGACCCTAGGAAGGGATAAAGATTTCTAGTTATGTTGACATTTTGGTAATTGTTTATTTTCCTGTTGAAGGACTAAATGTGCTCAAGGACTGTGTAAAGTGGTCTGTTTCTGATTGGTCATTTCTTCCTTTATGCTATCACTGGATTTACACTATCACAGCACTTGTATCATGCTGCAATTCCTTTTTCTCAGGACTGATACACCCATAGACTATAAACTTCTGGGGCTAGGGTGCAGGGGGAACACTGGGGCTGTATTCATTTTTGTCTCCTTAGTGATGAGTGGAGTGCGGACACATAGTAGATGCTCAATGTACTGAAGGAGAATCATAGAATGGATAATAGTAAATGGCGAGATTTAAATATTTTAAACATTGACTTGGAATTGTGCTCTTCAATTAAATGTGAATGGCAGGGAGCCCAATATTTTAGGAATCAACTTGGTATTTTGAAAAACAAATAATGAAGCTACTTTATAAAGACCTGGCACAAAAGATGTTCTCTATGGAACCAAGCAGTGTTAAGTATGGAGTGATTTTTAATACACAGTAACTTCTCTTTCTGGAACAACCTTTCAAAAACTAGAGATTAAAAAATTCCAGATGTGTTTAAAATTACATCATTTATTTCAAATTTCTTATAAAATTGACACTGTAAGTCCTGACTTTCCTTTTCATAACATTTGTATTTCTGCACAAGACAAAAATACAAAACTCAGTCAACTTATGAAACTCTTCTCATTTATGAGCCCAGGATATCTCACACAGAATTATATCAATATTGAAAGGATGGAAAGAGGAGGATTAAATCTAATCAATATTGATGACACTTTCCTTTATATCTTCTAACCTCTTCTTGGTACCACCTCCTCTTTGCATGGCTCTAACTTGTTTTTGCAAGCAGGCCTCAAAAACAAATCAATGTTCAATTTGTCTCCTTATCTAGTTTGTGCCCTGCTCTCTCATCACACAATTTAAGTATTTTTATTGTATCAGTGACCATTGTAGATTGTGCTTACAATCACGGCTCCAGAAGGAGGCGGGAAACAACTAGACAAGATTAGTTGGCTCAAGCTGATTCTAGGAGACTAAGTGGTTCTATAATACGATGGGGAGGAGGCCACAGCCTAACTCCTAGGGACAGGTCCTGTACTCAGGATCCTTCCAGACCTCACTCTATGTGCCTCTTCATCCATCATTCATTTGTACCCTTTTTAATAAACTGGAAAAAAATGGAAAAAAATATTATTTCATATAATATTTACATAATTATTATTTT
Source organism: Mesoplodon mirus (assembly GCF_964341445.2). NCBI lineage: Eukaryota > Metazoa > Chordata > Mammalia > Artiodactyla > Ziphiidae > Mesoplodon > Mesoplodon mirus. The sequence continues at coordinate 8,849,475 of NC_138977.1, read as the reverse complement.
GATACAGGTGCTGCTCTGTGTTCTGCATATTAAAAAAAACAAAAAACAAAAAACTGTTTCTTTCAACTCCCTTATGAGATAGCTTCTTCCACTATTGTCCTCTATTATAGTTGAGACACCTGAGGCTCAGAAAGACTAACAACTGACTGCTAATGTCACTGAGGTTCAATCTCAGTCTGCTTCCAGAATCTGTTCTCTTTGAATAATGAAGAACATACTGATGACAACAGTGAAGTAACAATAATAGCTAATACTTAGGCAGCACTTATTAGGTACCAACCATGTTCTAAGTACTTATATGTATTTATTCACTTACGGAAGAATCAACACTAGACTGAAAGTCAAAAAAAGACCAGAATTCCAGTCCAACTTCTGGTGTGATTAACTCCAAAATTTGGAGGAAGTCTCTTCGACCAGTCTGGGTCTCATTTTCCACAGATATGCATTGAAGGTATTGTACCAGATGATCTCTGAGGTCTAACATCATACTTATAGTTGGCCCACTCAGAATAGGACAGAAGAGGCCCTTGAGATGAGTGTGGGTACTCTAATGAAATTATATTCTTGTTCTCAAAAAAGTTTTATACTAAGTATAAAACTAAATGCAAACAATATCGATGATTGAACACTAACAAAGGTCTCACACAGTGCTCAAAACTGCTATTTGGTGGATTAACACAGAATGCCATATTACACTTGGTAATTGTTATGGCTGAATTGTGTTCCCCCGACCCCAAATTCACATGTTGAGTCCCTAATTCCCACTGTGTCGCTATTTGGTGATAGGGCCTTTAGGATGTAATTAAGGTTAAATGAGGTCATAAGAGTAAGGTCTTAATCAATAGTGCTGGTGCCTTATAACAAGAGGAAGAGACACCAGAGATCTCAGTCTCTCTCTCTCCACCGGGTGAGGACACAGTGAGAAGGTGGCCATACACAGGCAAGAAACAGATCCTTCACCAGGAACTGAATCAGCTGGCACCTTGATCCTGAACTTCTTAGCCACTGTGAGGAATAAACTGATGTTTTTTAACCTACCCAGTCTATAGTATTTTGTTAATGGCAGCCTGAGCACACTAAGTAATTAAAAAAAAAATTCCTACAAGCTATAAAGGAAGAGACTGCTAAATTTAATTGCATATTAAACAACTTTATATGAAAAAAATACAGTCAAAAGATAAATGAATAAAAAAATATTTGCCACACATGTAACAGGCTAATTATTACATGAATAGCTTATGAAATCAATATAAATGACTAATGATAAAATTGGTAAAAAGATACGAACATTTTTTTATCTTTGGTGCCTAGCACTGTTCCTTGAGAGAATCCAATGGTAAAGAAGCTAATGATTAATTGAACTAAATACATAAACTATGTAATTTTATTATCCCTCTTTGTTAGGTTTCTTGAAGCACATAATATATATAGATATACATATATGGGTATATATATAGTGATTTAGATAATAGGGTTAATTTTACACATAGAATTTTATAGGAATATAAAATCACAATATTGTATTAAAAAAGAAAAAGGTAGGAAAAAGTTAATGAAGATTTTAAAAACTGTTCAACCTCACTTATAATTAACAATAAATAATATAAGTAATGCCATAATAAAGAATTGATAAATACACATCTAAACAAGATAATATTTTCTCTTAATGAATTTACAAGTCAGTAATACCCACTATTGGTGAGGGTGTGGCAAAAACCCTCTCACACTGTTGAAAGGAGGGTAAATGGTAGAGCCTTTTAAGAGGGAAATTATCAAAATTAAAACTATAAACACTTTTTGGTTCAGCAATTCTACTTGTAGGAATTGTTGCTAATAATATGCTCCAAAACCAACCAACGAAACATCAAGATAAATGTACACTAATGTTCAAGACCAGTTATTCGTAACAGTAAAAAACTGAAAACAACCTTACATGGTCATTCACGGGGAATTAGTTAAATCCATTATGATATACCTTGCCAGTGGATTCATAAGCAGATGTTTAACAGAATAAAGGACGATTGGATTGAGTTAAGAAAAAAAAAAGCAAGACCCCTAAATATATTACCATTCATGTGAATTTTTGAAAGTACGCACATAGGCATGTATGTGTACACAAAGGTATGATACTGGTATTGTCATAAATATTTTTCTGGTAGACAACATGAGAAACTTAACAACGGCTATCCATAAGGAGAGGCTGGGGAAGGATACTTTCATTAATCGTTCTATTTTGTGTGTGCACCTGTAATATATATTTAAGAACATATTCTTAAAAACAGAGCATTTATATAAGAAGTCTCTAAATTATGGGTCTATCTTTAATAATTTATAAGGATCAACCACCCTTCCTGAAAAGAATTCCTCAGCGTGTTCAACAATCAGTGTGGCAGACAACTCAATTAAGCCAGCATCTTCTCCTTTCCTTAGCAATTTCTCTTCTACAAACAAACAAACAACATCTGGAGTTTTTCCTGAGCTCTCTATCTTCCTCCTTGTTCCTTCAAATGCAATCAGTTGCCAAATCCTATGGATTTTCTCCCATTCCCCTGCTTCTCCCCTCATTCAGGTGCTCGGTATCTTCAACTAGATAATGGTAGTAGTAGAAGGAGATGTTACTGAGTTCTTTTGCGTCCCAGGTACCTCACATGCTCTTCTCCTGAATCCCTACAGCAATCACAGAAGGTTGGTATTAACATCTCTTTTTTTTCAGATACACACAATATGACTACACTTTAAAAATGCGGTGAGCTGGTGGGTGAAAAGTAATATCTCATTGCTTTGAATTAAATTTCTCTAACTCCTCAGAGATTAAACATATTTTCATTTATTTATTGGTCATTCCTATAATCTCCTGTGGCATTTCCTGTCATGTTTTGCTCATTTTTTAAGCTAGGTAATTTGTTCTTTGTTTACTGATTACAGGAGTTTCTTATGTGTTTTTATTTTTTCCCTCAACTTAAAAAAAAAAAAATTCAAACCTCAAGAAAGCTTCCGAGGATAGTATAATGAACACCCATAGACCCTTCACTTCTATTCACCAACTACCAATTATTAACACTTAGCCACCTCTCTCTCTCAAACCTCCGCCCCACAAATTCTCTCTCTGTTACTTGGGGACTTTGAGACACTGTGACACTTCTCATGGAAATACTACAGCATGTATTCTATGCCTATTAATACCTTCTGATATCCTAGCCCTTCAGAGATCCTTTCTCAAGCATGATGAATGCTCACCACTTCTGGTATAATGCATTTACTGTTTCCTTTCCTTGGAATGTCCAAATCTATCCATCCTTCAAAGTCCTGTAGTCCATGAAGGCTTCCCTTCTCACTTTTCCTTCTGATGTCTGTGCCTCTATTATACCACTTTTTGCTTTTTGCTTGGCACCACGATTAATTATGTATATGTCTCACATCCCCAAATAGTCCACGAACACCTGAGGACAAGAAGTGTGTCCAATAGCAACTTGTATTTTCACAGGGCTTAGCATAGCTCCTTGCAGATAGGAGACACTCAACAAACATCTGCAAAATCAACCAGCAGGATCACTGAATAAATCTGTTTATGAGAGAAGCAGAAGGAGATTCTGACTCTGTCAGCAACTCTTTCTGATTTTCTACAAGTCACTTAACTTTAGTAGTGATAATACTGATGATAAAATAATAGCTCTTTCTTTTTCAAGACTAGGCACTTTACATATACTGTGTCATTCAGTCCTTTCAACAGCCTTATGAGGTAGACAGTATTACCATATTACAAGAGGAAACAAGTGTAGAGAGATTGAGTAACATGTCCAAGGTCACACAGGTGAGGTGTTGGCTTATGATTTCTGTCTTGTTCATCTTTGTATTGTTTTTATTGCTCACCTGACATTTCGTATGTGTTCAATAAATGTTTGTAAAATGACTTGTTTAAAAGTGGGTATTTCTTCAAGGAGAAAACTTTTTTCTTTTTTCCATTTCTTTTTATTGTATCTATATGAGAGGATGGAGGTTAGCTAGATCTACTGTGGTAATTATTTCATAATATATGTAAATCAAACCATCATGCTGCATGCCTTAAATGTATACAGTGATGTATGTCAATTATTGCTCAGTGAAACTAGGGAAAAAACTAAAACTAAATAGATAGATAGATAGATAGAAAGACAGGTAGATAAAATTGGGTGTTTCTTTGTGCCTGCTTGGGCTTTTATGAATTCAATGACTCATGCTATTGAGCCAAAAAACCTCAAACAGATAATTAAAGAAAAACTGATACTGTTATACACAGAAAGCGACATATTGATCTTTGGGACTCTATGATAGGTTGGTTTGGCTTTTAACTTTTTTTTGTTTTGTTTTGTTTTTTGTTTTGTTGTTTTGCAGTACACGGGCCTCTCACTGTTGTGGCCTCTCCCGCCGCGGAGCACAGGCTCCGGACGCGCAGGCTCAGCGGCCACGGCTCACGGGCCCAGCCGCTCCGCGGCATGTGGGATCTTCCCGGACCAGGGCACGAACCCGTGTCCCCTGCATCGGCAGGCAGACTGTCAACCACTGCACCACGAGGGAAGCCCGGCTTTTAACTTTTTGATTTATCATGAACAGCAGCAATACTTAGAGAGGCACTGCTTGAAACATATGCAAAATTAAGGGGCTTTTTCTTTGGGGGGTTCTGGTGATGAGCTAGGTAATTTTAGCTCTGCTTTTATAATTGGCAATTCCACCAAAATCCCTCAGATGGGCATCTGTGATTTCTCTATTAAACATTTTATATTACCTTGGACAATGCTCAGGCCAAGAGCCCAGTGTCAGGGCCCTTTGTTACCAAACTGGGGATCTGGTGCCTATTTCTCACAGGTCTGAGAATCAGTGGGCCAGGTACAACCTTTCTGGCTGACCAGGGCTGCGGAACCTCAAATAACTGGGCTACAGTTTGAGTTCTCTTAAATTCTGATGCCAAATTAACTGATAGGTTTTGCTCTTTAAATGAAAAAAGAAAAAAAGTTATGTGCATAGAACCACTTGTACCAAATTTTGTTTCCCTGAATTATACAGACATTCTCCCAAACTATGGCTATGTTTTAGTTTTGAATATATATGCTTAATAAGCTATAGTAACTCTTTTAAGAGCAGTAAGTAGCCAAGACAAGTAGCAGACCAACACCTCCAGAGAGAACTTCAGCCTCCTTGTCCAGCCTTTATGGCCAAGGTCAGGGGATCAGCTTCAAAAATAGTAGCAGGGGGCAGGGAAGGGGGAAGTGAATGGCTGTTGTATAGATATAAACTCCAGATTTGGAATTGGGAAGCCTGGTGAGATGGTCTTCTGGCTCTGAGACGCTGGGCACATCACTTATCTAGCCTCTATAACCCTCAGTGTCCTCAGCAAAAAATTCAGGGGTCCACTCCTCCCTGGGGCACCTGATAGGATTTCTGATTGTGGGTGTGAGAGCACATAGCAGTTACCTAGCTTAATAAATGCTCGATAAATGTTGGTTGAATGCAAACAATGGGGACTCAAAACATATTTTTTTAGGGATTAGGACAATGAAAAGTGTAATAGCATATGCATTACTAAAGTGTATGTGTTCGAGTTTTAGTCTTTTAGTAAAATTTGTTGTAGACATCCTAGATTCTGCTATTTGAAGGATGACATATTTTATACCTCACCCTGAGCCAATAATAAATGTGTGTGTCCAGTGAATGAACAAATGAATACACGACTGAAAAATGGGATTTTGGGTTACAAACATACCAGTTCATAAGAAACTGTATTAAAATGAACAAAAGGCAATTGGAATGTTTTATGGTTTCAATTACTGATAATATTGCTAAAGCTAGTACTTATTAAGGGCTTAAATTATGCTAGCTTTGGGGAGTTGTAGGGTAAGGATATGGAATATGTAAAAGATAGTCATTTAACTCAGAATCCTAGAACTGGGAAGGTTCTGAGTAGGAAGGGCCAAGAAAACATGAGCCATTTTCCCTTCCAACTTTACCAGTTATATTACTTGTAAGTTATTTAAATTTTCTGAGTTTAAACATGCCTGCATTGCAAATACTTTTTGGCTTTTAATTCTAACTTCAGATTTAGCAGACATAAAGACACAAAATTCAAAATGCAAAAAAAGGAAATAGTGGAAATGGTGGTATAGACAGAGAATTTAAAGCAAGAAGGCGTTAGGAGGAACTGATGCTCAGAGCGACTGGAAAGGGAAAAGGAAACAGACAAACAAAGCTTGATCTATTTTCATGAAGAAGAGAGATAGATACTGAAGCTAGAAAGGGCAATATCATCCTACTAGTAAAATGTCGATGTGATACGTAATTGAAATTTCTAATTGTTTATAAAAGACGACGTATACATGTCATCTTGACTTGTAAAGAAAAGTTCTGCTTTGCTCAAAATAGGATATGTAGACCATATAAACTCATGCACTTAGTACAACAATTAGTAACGATCTAGAATTTTTATCTTTCTTGTAATTCTCATATCCACATTAATATAAAGGATGCCAGAGCTTTTAAATACTGGCCCCCCAAAATTGGACACCACAAACGTGTAAAGAGGAAAACAATGTCAGGTATCCATTTGTGACTGTGCAAATCAATGTCTCTAAAAAGAGCAGTCTGGACTATGGGTTATTCTTGTTACCAAAAAGGAAAACAGCCACGGTGACCATCAACAAGGAGAAAAAGCGCAAAGTAAAAACACTGCTAAAAGCAAAGAGAATTCTTGAACTCTTTGACCTAATTTGAGTTGAGAAATAAAGTGTGCTTCAGCCCCTCAGATCAGAGCCCACTCACATCTTTGGGGCCGTGGAGCTGGATTTCACTGAGTAACTAACTGGTCAGTGGTGGGGCTGAGCTACACAAAAGACAGATGAAGTCTTTCATTCTGAAAGTTAATACATCTGCTCTTAAGGTCTCCAAACATCCCTAACTCTAATCAGTAATTGTCATTAAAAGCTCTCATTATGTGAAGTAAGTGTAATTAGAGCATGTTGCCCTCACAGGGCGTACTGCACGGAGAAGGCTGGAAGCGTTCACAAATTAGTGCCAATTCACTCTGCCTCTATCTACCATGCATTCTGCTGTGAGGGGGAAAAATCGTATTTATACACATTAAGGCAAAAGCCCACTGGCCCTTACAAAATTAGCCTCAACGCTAACTGTGGTTATTCGAGGGACTCCCTATTTCATTATGTGTCTCAGAAATAAAAGAGATAAAGTTTGCTGCCATCAATAACGCTGAACATATCTGCTGAATCCCGCAAATTCCAAGAAATTAATTATTCAAAATCTTGTGGGAATTTTGTCATGGTGGAGATATGACTTGTCTGCAAACGGAGCTCAGGGGATGCTCAGTATGATCGAGCCCTGTATATGTGCACAACTGCTGCATTCATCACGACGTGGAGAACACAGCATTCTCCTATATCTCTGCAATTCCTGAAAACTTGGAATCTATATTATAAAGTCGTTATGCACAACACAATACATTCCCAATCTCTTATGAAGAGTAATCATGATATGTCATTATAGCTTATAGATTAAAGGGATTGGTGAATGTATTTTCTCTTCCTCATCTCTTAAACATACATGCCATAACTCAAAAAACATCGAAATTGAATGGTCAGAGGTAGAAGATAGGAGAGAAAAACATACTGGTCTGTCTCTTGGGAGATAGAATGTGTGTGTGTGTGAGAGTGTGTGTGTGTACACAAACATACATGCATGTATATTTATATGTATATATGTGTATGTATGTACACACATAATGTGTTTATATATATTTGCACATATATGCATATACTCATACATACACACGCTCATATAATTCTGAACTGCAGATTTACTGAAAACCTAGAAATTGGCAATGCCAATTTTATCACTGACTGGTATCCCAGGGACCAACACCCAAGAAGGTGACACTAGCAAAAAATCCAATATTTCCCCCAAAAGGTCCCTTTACAGATGAGCCAGACCTTCAATCCGTGATGAAAAATTTCAAACCATTGTCGATACTTAAGCCAGAATAATCTTTCTAAAACTCAAATCTAATCATGCCATTCCCCTGTGGCAATTCTTATTGTCCTTAGAATAAAGGTCTAAATCCTCCTTAACAAGGCCCACAAGACCCTGTGTGATCTAGTCACCCCAGCCTACCTCAGCCTCATTTTAAGCCATTCTTCATTTTCTGAGCTCTAGGCACAGTGGCTTTCTTTTACTTCTTTGGACACATCATGTGCCCTGTCTCGGGGCCTTTGAACATGGTGTTCTTTCTTATAAAATGTTCTCCACTTAGCAAATCCCTACTATTGTTCAGATCTCAGTTTAAAAGTCAATTGCTCACAGAAGCCTTCCCTGACCCTCCCTCTCCCCCTCAAAAACAAATAGGTAATAATCACTAAATGTTCCTATGTGTTAGGCATCATGCCCAAATATTCACAACAACCCTGTGAAGTTAGCATTATTATTATCTCCATTTACAGATGAGAAAATGAGTCCCAGAAAGATTAATAGGCAAGAGCATACAGCTTGTAAGTGGTGGAAGAGGAACTCACTGATGTCGTCCCCTTGGTGTAGTCTCTCTTCACACCCTATACACTTCGGTTAATACTTAGCACATAATCAGTTGCTTAATGTTTGCTTTCCACACTAGAATGTAACCTTCATAAAGCCAGTAAAGGCAGAACGGGCTCTACCTTGTACTAAGATACTGTGCCGGTACTGGGAATGAACACAGAGGTAAACAAATGTTTCTTGTTGCATGAATGAACGCATGACATATCAAGTCATTCTGAACACAAAGAAAAGAAAGGCTAACTAAAAATGCTCATGATAAGTTGCTACCTATGCAATTCTAGCACTGAATGTGGAATGCTGAAATAGGCATAACTTATTATTAAGTACTGTATGAAGTCAAATCAAGTCCATAGTAAATATAATTTGAATAGGAAATGCATGAAGCATGTGTTAGAAAAAGGCAAGGCAGTGTACACATCTAACTCCATACTGAAACCTACTAGTAAGACAACTACTCGGAGCACTTTTTGAAGCTTCAGTTCTCTGTAGTTTTCAGAGTCAGCTTAATAGCTCCCAATTCCAACTTCAAAGTATAATTGGTATGGCCACTGTGGAAAACAGTATAGAGGGTTCTCAAAAAGCTAAAAGTAGAACTACCATATGACCCAGCAATTCCACTCCTGGGTATATATCTGAAAAAAACAAAAACACTAATTTGAAAAGATACATGCACCCTAATGTTCATAGCAGCATTATTTACAATTACCAAGGTATGGAAGCAACCTAAGTGTCTATCAAAAGATGAATGGATAAAGAAGATATGGCATATATATATATATATTATATATATATATATATATATATATATATATATAATATATATATATATACCACATCTGAATATATATATTCCATTGTACAGAATGAAATATATTCAGCCATAAAAATGAATTAAAATTTTGCCATTTTCAGCAATATGGATGGACTTGGGGGGCATTATGCTAAGTGAAATAAGTCAGATGGAGGAAGACAAATACTGTATGATATCACTTATATGTGGAATTAAAAAAATACAACAAATTAGTGAATATAACAAAAAAGAAACAGACTCACAGACATAGGGAACAAACTTGTGGTTACCAGTGAAGAGAGGGGAGGGGTGGGGAATACAGGTGTAGGAAATTAAGAGGTATAAACTATTAGGTATAAAATAAGCTACAAGAATATATTGTACAACAATGGGAATATAGCCAATATTTTACAACAACCATAAATGAATTGTAACCTTTAAAAATTGTGAATCACTATATTGTACCCTTGCAACTTATATAATACTGTACAGCAACTATACTTCAATAAAAGCAGGTAAATAAATAAAATCACATTGAAATATTGTGTATAATTATGGTAAAATCATCTCAAAGATCCATAGAAGATTTATCTCAATGAATATAGCTAATCCTAGCATCTAAACAATATTAGTCATAATATATCAGGAAATATATTCAGAATAATTGCAAATTTTCTTGAACTTAATATGTAAGGCCAATACCACTGACTCTGGAGATTGGTCAAGGTCAGCCCTAGATTCCAAATTCTCATAATCCATGGTTATAACATGAATGAAAACCTGACTTAAGTATTTATTTCTACATTTCACCTCATTAAGTCTTTTCCTGTGTGTGTGTACATACATTTTATAAATTTTAAATTAAAAATTATGTAAGTGAGACAATGTAAACACCTAATACAGTGCTTGACAGTTTTTTCTTTAGAATCGTACCCTTATGTTACACATGTATATCAAAGACTGCATACGTTTGTTCCAGCTAAACTACATGATCAGTCAGTTAATAGATGTGGTTTTCACCTCAAGTTTATGTAATTTACACATTATAGTTCTTGTTGGTTACATTTCCATTTTCTTTATTATTAATATATTATATCTATATCTCAAATTTATGAAAGCAAATCAATAGCTTCAAAGCAGTTTTACAGTATTAAATTAGTGACAAAAATATTAAAAACAATATAAATATATATAGTAAACAAAACAAATGAAAATATAAAATATACATGCTGGCATAAACACATCTGTAAGTATAAAAATTGGTATAAGCACAGCAAAAAAAAAAAAAAAAAAAACGGGAAGAAGAAATTTGGAAACTAACTGATTTGAGCCACAGAACCCAGGAAAGCCTCCGTACTTGAGAAAGTAAGCATAAGAAGAGGGAGAATAGGAGAATTGGTTGAAAGCCTGTATAAGAAGCAATTAGAATTCAAGATCCCATTCCCCATCCCATATACTCCCTGGGACTGAAAACAAGATTTTTATTTTCTATGGAACTGAACCAGAAAGGTTCTAGTGCAGGGGATTCCATGTACAATGTAGAGTGAGCAATGACACACCATACTGAAAACAAAGGGATTAAATGAAATTCTACATTATGAAGAATGAATAATGACCCTCAGGTTCGTTTTCCACTCAGTTTCTAGAATGTTTGCAGCAGGTTAGATACTACCCAAAAGCAAATTCTCTGAAGGGTTACTAGCACAAGAGAAAAGATGGGGTGGATTTCCAATAAGCTTTTTTTATTTTTAACATCTTTATTGGAGTATAATTGCTTTACAATGTTGTTAGTTTCTGCTGTATGACAACGTGAATCAGCTATATGCATACATATATCCCCACATCCCCTCCCTATCCCATCCCTCTAGGTGGACACAAAGCATCGAGCTGACCTCCCTGTGCTATGTAGCTGCTTCCCTCTAGTTATCTATTTTACATCTGGTAGTGTGTATATGTCAATGCTACTCTTACACTTTGTCCCAGCTTACCCTTCCCCTTCCCCGTGTCCTCAAGTCCATTCTCTACCTCTGTGTCTTTATTCCTGTCCTGCCCCTAGGTTAATCAGAACTTTTTTTTTTTTAGATTCCATATATATGTGTTAGCATACGGTATTTGTTTTTCTCCTTCTGACCTACTTCACTCTCTATGTCAGACTCTAGGTCCATCCACCTCACTACAAATAACTCAATTTCATTTCTTTTTATGGCTGAGTAATATTCCATTATATACATGTGCCACATCTTCTTTATCCATTCATCTGTCGATGGACACTTAGGTTGCTTCCATGTCCTGGCTACTGTAAATAGTGTTGCAATGGACACTGTGGTACATGACTTTTTGAATTATGGTTTTCTCAGAGTATCTGCCTAGTAGTGGGATTGCTGGGTCATATGGTAGTTCTATTTTTAGATTTTTAAGGATGTTCCATACTGTTCTCCATAGTGGCTGTATCAATATACACTCCCACCAACAGTGCAAGAGGGTTCCCTTTTCTCCACACCCTCTCCAGCATTTATTGTTTATAGATTTCTTGATGATGGCCATTCTGACCGGTGTGAGGTGATACCTCATTGTAGTTTTGATTTGCATTTCTCCAATGATTACTGGTGCTGAGCATCCTTTCATGTGTTTGTTGGCAATCTGTATATCTTCTTTGGAGAAATGTCTATTTAGGTCTTCTGCCCAGTTTTGGACTGGGTTGTTTGTTTTTTACATATTGAGCTGCATGAGCTGCTTGTATATTTTGGAGATTAATCCTTTGTCAGTTGCTTCGTTTGCAAATATTTTCTCCCATTCTGAGGGTTGTCTTTTCCTCTTGCTTATGTTTTCCTTTGCTGTGCAAAACCTTTTAAGTTTCATTAGGTCCAATTTGTTTATCCTTGTTTTTATTTCCATTTCTCTAGGAGGTGGGTCAAAAAAGTTCTTGCTGTGATTTATGTCGTAGAGTGTTCTGCCTATGTTTTCCTCTAAAAGTTTTATAGTGTCTGGCCTTACATTTAGGTCTTTAATGCATTTTCAGTTTATTTTTGTGTATAGTGTTAGGAACTGTTCTAATTTCATCCTTTTACATGTAGTTGTCCGGTTTTCTCAGCACCACTTATTGAAGAGGATGTCTTTTCTCTATTGTATACTCTTGCCTCCTTTATCAAAGATAAGGTAACCACATGTGTGTGGGCTTATCTCTGGGCTTTCTATCCTGTTCCATTGATCTCTATTTCTATTTTTATGCCGGTACCATACTGTATTGATTACTGTAGCTTTGTAGTATAGTCTGAAGTCAGGGAGCCTGATTCCTACAGCTCTGTTTTTCTTTCTTAAGATTGCTTTGGATATTTGGGGTCTTTTGTGTTTGCATACAAATTGTGAAATTTTTTGTTCCAGTTCTGTGAAAAATGCCATTGGTAGTTTGAGAGGGATTGCACTGAAACTGCAGATTCCTTTGGGTAGTATAGTCATTTTAACAATGTTGATTCTTCCAATCCAAGAACATGGTATATCTCTCCATCTGTTTGTATCATCTTTAATTTCTTTCATCAGTGTCATAATTTTCTGCATACAGGTCTTTTGTCTCCTTAGGTAGGTTTATTCCTAGGTATTTTATTCTTTTTCTTGCAATGGTAAATGGGAGTGTTTCCCTAATTTCTCTTGCAGATTTTTCATCATTAATGTATAGGAATGCAAGAGATTTCTGTGCATTAATTTTGTATCCTGCTACTTTACCAAATTCATTGATTAGCTCTAGGAGTTTTCTGGTAGCATCTTTAGGATTCTCCATGTATAGTATCATGTCATCTGCAAACAGTGACAGTTTTACTTTTTTTCCAATTTGGATTCCTTTTATTTCTTTTTCTTCTCTGATTGCTGTGGCTAAAACTTCCAAAACTATGTTGAATAACAGTGGTGAGAGTTGGCAACCTTTTCTTGTTTCTGATCTTAGAGGAAATGGTTTTAATTTTTCACTATTGAGAATGGTGTTAGCTGTGGGTTTGTCATATATGGACTTTATTATGTTGAGGTAGGTTCCCTCTATGCCTACTTTCTGGAGAGTTTTTATCATAAATGGTGTTGAATTTTGTCAAAAACTTTTTCTGCATCTATTGAAATGATCATATGGTTATTATCCTTCAGTTTATTAATATGGTGTATCACATTGATTGATTTGTGTGTATTGAAGAATCCTTGCATTCCTGGGATACACCCTACTTGATCATGGTGTATGATCCTTTTAATGTGCTGTTGGATTCTGTTTGCTCACATTTTTTGAGGATTTTTGCATCTATGTTCATCAGTGAGATTGGCCTATAGTTTTCTTTTTCTGTGACCTCTTTTCCTGGTTTTGTTTATTAGGGTGATGGTGGCCTCTTAGAATGAGTTTGGGAGTGTTCCTCCCTCTGCTATGTTTTGGAAGAGTTTGAGAAGGATAGGTGTTAGCTCCTCTCTAAATGACTGATAGAATTTGCCTATAAAGCCATCTGGTCCTGGGCTTTTGTTTGTTGGAAGATTTTAAATCACAGTTTCAATTTCAGTGCTTGTGATTGGTCTGTTCATATTTTCTATTTCTTCCTGGTTCAGTCTTGGAAGGTTGTGCTTTTCTAAGAATTTGTGCATTTCTTCCAGGTTGTCCATTATATTGGCATATATTTGCTTGTAGTGATCTCTCATGATCCTTTGTATTTCTGGGGTATCAGTTGTTAATTCTCCTTCTTCATTTCTAATTCTATTGATTTGAGTCTTCTCCCTTTTTTTCTTGATGAGTCCGGCTAATGGTTTATCAATTTTGTTTATCTTCTCAAAGAACCAGCTTTTAGTTTTATTGATCTTTGCTACTGTTTCTTTCATTTCTTTTTCATTTATTTCTGATCTGATCTTTATGATTTCTTTCCTTCTGCTAACTTTGGGATTTTTTTCTTCTTCTTTTTCTAATTGCTTTAGGTGTAAGGTTAGGTTGTTTGAGATTTTTCTTGTTTCTTGAGGTAGGATTGCATAGCTATAACTTCCCTCTTAAAACTGCTTTTGCTGCATCCTATAGGTTTTGGGTCATCATGTTTTCATTGTCATTTGTTTCTAGGTATTTTTTGGTTTCCTCTTCGATTTCTTCAGTGATCTCTTGGTTATGTAGTAGCATACTGTTTAGCCTGCATGTGTTTGTATTTTTTACAGTTGTTTTTTCCTGTAATTGATATCTAGTCTCATAGTGTTGTGGTCAGAAAAGAAACGATATGATTTCAATTTTCTTAAATTTACCAAGGCTTGTTTTGTGATCCAAGATATGATCTGTCCTGGAGAATGTTCCATGAGCGCTTGAGAAGAAAGTGTATTCTGTTGTCTTTGGATGGGATGTACTATAAATATCAATTAATTCCATCTTGTTTAATGTGTCTTTTAAAGCTTGTGTTTCCTTATTTATTTTCATTTTGGATCATCTGTCCATTGGTGAAAGTGGGGGGTTAAAGTCCCCTACTATGACTGTGTTACTGTTGATTTCCCCTTTTATGGATGTTAGCATTTGCCTTATGTATTGCGGTGCTACTGTGTTGGGTGCATAAATATTTACAATTGTTATATCTTCTTCTTGGATTGATCCCTTGATCATTATGTAGTATCCTTCTTTATCTCTTGTCTTTATTTTGAAGTCTATTTTGTCTGATATGATAAATGTTACTTGAGCTTTCTTTTGATTTACATTTTCATGGAATATCTTTTTCCATCCCCTCACTTTCAATCTGTATGTGTCACTAGGTCTGAAGTGGGTCTCTTGTAGACAGCATATATATGGGTCTTGTTTTTGTATCCATTCAGTCAGTCTATGTCTTTTGGTGGGAGTATTTAATCCATTTACATTTAAGGTAATTATCAATATGTATGTTCCTATTACCATTTTCTGAATTGTTTTGGGTTTGTTATTGTAGGTCTTTTCCTTCTCTTATGTTTCCTGCCTAGAGAAGTTCCTTTAGCATTTGTTGTAAAGCTGGTTTGGTGGTGCTGAATTCTCTTAACTTTTGCTTGCCTGTAAAGGTTTTAATTTCTCCATCGAATCTGAATGAGATCCTTGCTGGGTAATCTTGGTTGTAGGTTTTTCCCTTTCATCACTTTAAATATGTCCTGCTACTCCCTTCTGGCTTGCAGAGTTTCTCCTGAAAGATCAGCTGTTAACCTTACTGCAATTCCATTGTATGTTATTTGTTGTTTTTCCCTTGCTGCTTTCAGTAATTTTTTTTTTGTATTTAATTTTTGATAGTTTGATTAATATGTGTCTTGGATGTTTCTCCTTGGGTTAATCCTGTATGAGACTCTCTGCACTTGCACTTCCTGGACTTGATTGCCTATTTCCTTTCCCATGTTAGGGAAGTTTTCATCTATAATCTCTTCAAATATTTTCTCATACTCTTTCTTTTTCTCTTCTTCTTCTGGGACCCCTATAATTCGAATGCTGGTGTGTTTAATGTCGTCCCAGAAGTCTCTGAGACTGTCCTCAATTCTTTTCATTCTTTTTTCTTTATTCTGCTCCCTGGCAGTTATTTCCACCATTTTATCTTCCAGCGCACTCATCCGTTCTTCTGCCTCAGTTATTCTGCTACTGATTCTTTCTACAGTATTTTAAATTTCAGTTACTGTGTTGTTCATCACTGTCTGGTTACTCTTTAGTTCTTCTAGATCCTTGTTAAATGTTTCTTGTATTTTCCCCATTCTGTTTCCAAGATTTTGGATCATCTTTACTATCATTACTCTGAATTCTTTTTCAGGTAGGTTGCCTATTTCATCTTCATTTATTTGGTCTTGTAGGTGCTCCTTCATCTGTAACATATTTTTTTGTCATTTCATTTTTTCTTTTTGATGGGTGGGGCTGTATTCCTGTCTTATTGGTTGTTTGGCCTGAGGCGTCCAGCACTGGAGTTTGCAGGCAGTTGGATAGAGCCAGGTCTGGGTGCTGAGATGAGGACCTCCATGAGGCCCCGCTCTGATTAATATTCCCTGAGGTCTGAGGTTCTCTGTTAGTCCAGTAGTTTGGACTCGTTGCTCCCACCACAGGAGCTCAGGCCTGACCTCTAACCTGGGAACCAAGATCTGCAAGCTGTATGGCGTGGCAAAAAAAAAGAAAGAAAAAAGGGAGCAGTACAATATCAAAGAATAAAAAAGAAAATAAAATTAGAAAGATAAAGAATATATTAGGATAGGTAAAAATATAATTGAAACAACTGGTCACTGGGGGCTCCTCCCATCCCTTAGGTGTCTGTGGTCCCCCACCGGTGCCTGGTAGGTGAACTAGTTGTACGGAGATGCAAATTCCTCGTCCTCCTAGTCTGTCATCTTGACTCCGCCCTCCTCATTAAATCTTTTATCTACCAGTGGTGCAACTGAAAAGCAAAATAGATAGGTCTTGGGCCTCCCTGGTGGCGCAGTGGTTGAGAGTCCGCCTGCCGATGCAGGGGACACGGGTTCGTGCCCCGGTCTGGGAGGATCCCACATGCCGCGGAGCGGCTGGGCCCGTGAGCCATGGCCGCTGAGCCTGTGCGTCCGGAGCCTGTGCTCCACAACGGGAGAGGCCACAACAGTGAGAGGCCCGTGTACCGAAAAAAAAATAAATAAATAAATAAATAAATAAATAGGTCTTGCTTCATAATTTTCCTTTCTACCTTTCTGTAAGAAAGTGGTTAATGCTTACTGACATGGCCAAAGGCCATGGCAGCTTGCCATGAAAAAATTTGCAAGGAGTGCAAATATTATACCTTAAATCACATATTATAAAGGCTAATTATACTAGATCAGCACTTATATGAGGACACTAAGACAAAAGTCTTTCACTATATCTTTAGCAATGTACCTACTTAGACAGCCTGCAGAGCCCATCATGTACACATACATTAAATATGAACCACATGAGCAAATGAAAATATGGAGGACATGGGTGAGATGCAAAGACATCTCCCTTCTAAATCCTTTTTCCATTCATGTATCTGTGGGATCACATTCCTTCATATTCTCATTCTTATGAGTATAAAATGAATTATCTGTATTTTTCAAAACACATGCCTTAGTAGACATACATGAACTTTTTTCAGCTATCAGAATTGTTTAGTACTGTTCTCTGATCAACAGCTCTACTTCTTCCATGGAGCCTTCCCTGAATATTTCTATCTTCCCTCCTAAATCCCTGAGCTCTTACTCCTTGTTACCATGGTACCTGTCCATCAGTTATATGCTTCCCTGTTAAAGCACACAGTTTCTACTATCTTGCTTTTCATATACTTATGTGTACATATCTCCCCTTTTAAAGTAGAAGCTCTTTCGGGATAGGTTTTTCACCTGAATAAAATCTGCCCTGCTTCCCCTAAGCACTTGTCATAATGGATGCACATAATCGGTAGAACAATTCACTTCACAAGTAAATGAACATGGCTGTCTGTATGTGCAGTAGAGACAGGTGCTAATATATATTTGCCCCAACATATAATAACCTCAGAGATGAGGTTATAACTTGATAAAATGTTATAACATAAGTAAAAAATCAAAACAATGTGTGTATGGATGGCACGACTATCTTGCTAGACTAGTGTTTCTACTTTGATTATTCAATATTTCAATGTATTTTCTATCCCCTGGGCTTCCCCCACCCTGTTCCTGTAGATAACCATATATGTCATTTATTTTCCTTTGCTCAATTTGGACTTTATAGAACTTCATATTCATAAAAATGAATAAGATATCCTCATAAATGTAAGCCAAGCTGGCACTGAATTCCAGACACTGATCATTCTCTTCGCTATGCATCATGGATTATTCTCATTATAGGTCAATTTACAGGGTTTTTTTCTCCCCTTTACATCCTTCCAATATTAATTATACTTTCTTCTCTCTAGTCTGGATCTACTATCCAACAGGTTGCTTAATCATTTCTATCTGAAGAAAATGGATAAGGTAAATAGACTCTGGTATTATTTGATATTCTATTCTCCAGTTTAATCACCCTGCTTAGTCCAATTCTTTGGCCACGATAAGGGATTATTATGTTGTTTTATTATAAATAAAGAGATAACTAATTAATCCAAAGTAATCCAAAGGGCTTAGAATATTGTAAGATACCCAGACAACGGTAGAAAAGCCTATTTCAATGGAGGGGGCATATTTAAATAAAAATTTTCCCTCCAGTGATGGACATTTTAGTGAAAGCTTTAAATAAAATGCATTATTTTATGCATTGTGGTGTGAAAGTCAAAAGCTCATGAAAGTAGAAAAGGTTGATAGTTTCAGATTACATTACTCTAAATAAAGAAGGAATTGTTGCTGACAGTACCTTAAATATATTGCATATTGACATGCTTTTGAAGGAATTATAGTTGTGTGGCACAAGTCAAAATCAAATTTAGTTCAATCAGCTGCAGCTTATTTTTAAAAAATAAAAACATATTAGGACACAAATATATGAAAAGGTTTTTATCAACCTTGCTTTTTACATACCAAATTTTTTAATCCCTTCTTATTTGCAAGCAAAAAATGTGTACATTGGTGAAATTGTGGGGATTATGCATATATTCATAGAAAAAGTAACTTCACACACACACATAAATTCCTGTCCACTACCTCCTCAAAAGTTCACTGAGAATAAAAAGCAGGGAGGGACCTGCCCCTTTAGAATTCAGTACTAAATGTTTAAACCCATAAAAGGAAAAGTCACCAAGATTTATACATACATAACAAAGGAAAAAAGAGAAAAAGAAATAACAGAATTAAGTCAAACACTCTGTAAACTCAATTCAGACTTTAGGGTTTTACAGGGCATTAATCTAATATATGCCAAATTAGATTTTCAAATTCCATAATATTTGATTTCTTTTCTAAAACTGCTTTACCCTCAGTCCCAGAAGTTTTTCTTTCAAAGATAAACTACAGTTCTAAGTGAGATTTCTGTTCAACTAGGAGCACTATTTGTTTTTTTTTAAGTATTTATGAATCATATTTATGATTTTACCCTCTCTAAACATTATTTTTGACTTTAATAAAGTTAAGACAGTTGTAAGAACTAAAAGATGGTTTAATGTGGATTAAATAATACTCATTTAAAAAGCAGGCCACCTGTACACTATTTGTCAACTAAGATAATGTCAGAAAAGTTTTCAGACATCTGGGAATTTCTTCCAACTTAACAACTAAGTTCCAGCAACAACAAAGTCATCCAGGAATTTCAGGATAAGATAGAGCTGCTTTCAAAACACAACCCCCCAAATATACACAATTGATCACAGGTAACTTTTCTGCTTTTGCTGTGGGACCTTAGCTTGAAGAAAAAAAAAAAAAAAAAACCAACCCATGACTATGTTTTAGTCTACATCAGGAAGAATTTGCACAGCAGCCTGGGATTTTTAGCAGTTGGACAGCTTGAGCTTTCCTTCACACCCTGCTTAATGGGGCTTTTCGCTAATATCACTCCTGAACATCAAGTCTCAAAGTGAGACTGTAAAACAGAAGTCCTTCAGTTTGGCCCATCCTCTTATGCTGACGTGGTGTTGAGATGTAACTCTGGGTTGTTCAAGAACAAATAAAAGATTGCAGCAGGATACCCAAGGATGTAATCACTGTACAGTGAGTAGGTCTGGGGTAGCATCAAGATAGGACAGCAGAAGAAACACCTTTAAGAATTCTCTGGGGTATGATTTAACAATACAAACCAGAGTAGAAACTAAAGCTGAAAGAAAAAAGCTGGATAAAGCAGTAACAAAAGAAGTTGTTCATTTTGGGCAGAGGCTCTAGGGACCAGAGTTTAAGAGGTAGAGCTGTAAAGCACAGTGAGCTCTTCAGGCAGTGCAGATGTATATAATGCACAAGTGTTCAAAGTGTTAACAATAGAGCATTGGCATTGTCTGCAACATCATGTAATCAGAACACCTTGAGATTTCTGAAAATATGTGGAAATGTGTGGACATGTACAAATGCCTGAGAAAGAGTATAACTCTTCTACTGGAACTTCTCAATCAAAAAAGGAAAAAGATTCTGTACTGAAAAAAAAATAGATAAATCTCTTTACATAAGCCAGTGTCCTACAATTTCATATTTATTTCAGCAATGAAATATCAAGATAGAATGAGCTATGTGAAAACTGGTAATAGTTACATACACTTATACACACACACAATGAATGTGTGACATCCACTACAGCTTAAATATTTGGTTATCTTTCTAGTTTCAGTATAGTAAGAGAAGGAGTATCAAAAAGATTCTTCAGCACAAAAGAAGTCAAAGAGGACGGATGAAGATCAAGAAAATCAGGAACTCCAAAGGAGAATCTATATGAGATTATACTGTAACAACAGTGGAACATTTGTTTTAAGAAAAGTAGACAAGCCTTGGACCAGTGATCAGGAAGTTCTTTAATTTGATGTAATAAGAAACAGCTTTATGGACCACTGCATGCTGAATTTACTTTCCTTAAGAAACGAATCTCTGAGTGATGTCAAAAGACCAGAAGGATGAAATGTGGCCTTGGAAAGGCTGTTTAGAGATGGAAACAAAGACAAGTCCATCCTGAAGAAGAGAAAAGAAAGGAGAGAAAAAATAGCAAGGTGGGAAAAGTGAAAGCTTACCTGTGAATACATAACGCAGACAGACTGCTAACTGGTAAGACTTGAAAATTCCCAGGCTTTTTGTTCTACTCTGAGTCCTGGAAAATGGTTAATTTATTCTATAGCTATTTAGCACAGTATAGGTGACAGGCACTATATAAACAGCAGGAATATTGGGATGAAAAGGGCAGACAAGGACCCTCCTCTCTCAGAGTTTGTACACTAGTGGGGATTGACATACAGCAGATAAATGAACAAGATAACTTTGATAATAATAACGGCTTTGAAGAAAATAAAACAGGTTGATGTGATAGAAAGTACTGGGGAAGCACTCAGGGAAGGTCAGTGAGGAGGTGCCATTTGAGTTGACACCTGCATGACAAGAAGGAGCCAATCCAGTGAAGATTGGAGGAAAGAATGTTCCAGACAGAGGGGGTGGCTAGTACAAAGGCCCTAAGGAAGAAACAGGCTTCGTGTGTTTGGGGAGAGAAACTTTGTGTTGCTGAAGTGTGCTGAGTATGGGGTGTGGTATAAGGTAGGGCCAAGGAGGAAGGCAGGGCTAGGTAATAGGACCTTATTGGTTGGGATAAGGAGTCTAGATTTTATCCTAAGGGCAACAGAAGACACCAGAGATGTCTTAAAACCAGGGAAGAGCTGGGAGAGAGTATGGTGACACAACATGAGTTTTACATTCTGAAAAGATTACTTTAGCTGATATATGAAATCAGAGTTTTAGGGGGATCAGAGTAGAAGCAGGGGGACAAATTAGGGCATAATTGTAGCATAACAGGCAAGAGTTGATGGCATATTGCATTTGGGTAGTGACAGTGAAGATGAAGAGAAGATGATGAACTCAAAATGTATTTTGAAGGTAGACCCAATAGGATTTGCTGATGACTTAGATACAGGGAGAGGGAAATGCTGAAAAGAGAGAAATCTAGGAAAACTCTTAAATCCAAGTAATGGGTAGAGCCGTTAACTGAAATGAGAAAGATTAAGGGAGAAGCAGTTTAAGGATGGGGGGGCGGGTGTGATCAAGAATTCTATTTTGCATATGGTAAGCTTGAGATGCTTATTAGATATCCAAAATGAGACATCAAATAGGCATCCTGATGTATGAGTCTGGCATTTGGGGGAGAAGTTGGAGCTGAAGACATCAATTTGGTAGCAGATGCATTTTGATGTTCCATATATCCATGAGATTGGATGATCTTTCCTAGGGAGTTACTGTAGACTAAGAAAAGACCAGGACTTGCCACCAAATCCTGACACAATCTAACATTTACAGAAGCTAAGCACAGCAGAGAACCCACATAGGATACTGAAAAGGTGCAGTAGGAACCTCAGGAGAAGGAGGTAGCATGGAAATGAAGAAAGAGGAAAACATGTTTCAAGGAGAAAATGACTGACTGTGTCTAGTAGTGCCAAGTGATGGGTAAAACAAGGACAGAGAAGCCACCAGTGGCTTCGGCAAGATGGAGGTCACTGGTGACCTTGACAAGAGCAGAGTCAAGTTCTAAGTAGAGTGCTAGGGAGGCTTGATTAGAGTCAACTGAGGAGAGGCAGTGCTGTGAGGAGTAAAGATGGGGACAGCTATTTCAAATTTTGCTTGCTTGGAAGTTGAGCAGTGAAATGGGGCAGTGGCTGGAGGGAATATGGAAGGTGTTATAAGAGCACGGTGCAGTAGAGGCCCACACTCAATCCTATTCTGGTTTCTAGGCTCAGTATAAATATCTGGGATGGAAAGCAGGACCTTGAGTTATTTACTGAGTCACTGATACAATAAATACTTGTGAAACATCCAGATGCGAGATGTGCAGTGTGGTAGGAGTCAGAATAGAACTAAGGACGAGCTTGAAATCAAAACTACGATGATATGCACATATGCATATAACTGGATCACCTTGCTGTACACCTGAAACCAACACGACATTGTAAATCAACTCTGCTTCAATTTAAAAAATCTTTTTAATTAAAAACAAAGGATATGGTCTTGGAATTTCAGCATTTGAGCTCTTGCCAGGCAGCAGAACCCTAACCCTAGAATTTGGTTCCAAAAAAAGAAGGCTAGGCTTCAGGTCCCACTGGACTTACTGTACTTCACATCTGATGACAGATGAATGGACAGTCTGTCAACAAGAGCTCCTATTCGCCACACATACATTTATCAGTCTGACCTTGCAGATATATATTTTTTCTTTAGATTTTTCAACTGAATGTTTGTGCCTTTTGACCACCTTCGCCCAGTTCCCGCACCCCCCGACCCCACAGATATTAAAAGAAGGGGAAGAATACGAAGGAAATAGAAATGAACTAACATGCAATAAAGATTGCATAAAATGTATGTGGACATTTAGGGAATATATATTTACATATAAAAGTGTAAAGAAGGCTAGCAATAAGGAAAACGCCCCAAAAAGAACAAAGGAAAAATGGAACCCATCAATGAAAGGGAAGAAACTGCAAACACGGAATGGCCGCAAGACTCAGAACAGCTAAAATTTGCTTGCTGAGTAAGGAGTCAGAGAGGAGACTCAGACAGTCATTCGGCCATGATCCATCAGTATTTTTCTTAGAGATAGTAAGCTGCTGTAACAGCAGAGATAATAGTCTCCAGGTTGGAAAGACCTGCTCTGCTTTATCTAATCCTCCTCACTGACACTGGCTGCTGGTCCCCAGGAACCCTCTCGGGCAATCCTCTCGTCCTCTCTATGCTCTACTCTCATCCTCCCCCGCAAACTGTGACCACCATCTGGCTTGGTTCATCTTCTGGATGATGATGGATGACTTAATTACAGAAATAAGGCAAGAATCAGCTACAAGGAGAGAAGCCAAATATGAACAAAAGGGCAGGGGCAGAGCCCTTTCCTATGGTCCCTTATTAATAAGCTTTGTGCTTCCCTATGCCCGGGAGGCTTGTGTGGATGCTTTTGGTGAGAGCAGGAAGAATGAAGTGAGGAAAGGCAATGCTTACTGCATGTCTCTTACATGCCAGCAACTCTGCTTAGGCTTTTCATGTTTCCACATTTGTTCCTGACAACAATCCTGAGTTGCCTATGGATGAGGAAACTGTGAACCAAAAAAAAAAAAAAAAAAAAACCATGAGAATTTTTGCCCACATTCAAACAGCTAGATAGAAGCAGAAATGGGGTGTGAAACCAAGTCTGTCTGACGCTAAATACCATTATTTTCTCATTATAAAACACCAAGGAGTGGATTGCATATGTTTAAAGTATATTAAACTAATGAGAAATTATGAACTTATATACTATTGTACATCAACTATATCTCAATAAAAAATTAGAAACAAAAAATACAAAGCAAATAAATAGAAAGAAATTATGTAAAAATAATAAGTAAAAAATGTATAAATGTAATAAATTTGTGATTTGGGGTACTCTGAATCAGTATTTTTTGTTGAGATTGCAAAGGTCAACTAAGCTCAAAACTAGATCAATAGAAACTTTATGAAACATTTTTAGAAACCAGGTTAAAGGGTTACATAGCATGCAGACCTGTTAAGAATGAAATAAAAAATTACATCTACACAACTACCACAAAAGAGGTATGAACAGGCATACACACTCGAGCACACACACACACACACACCACACACGCACACACACAATCATTATCTTCAGAACCAACTAAGTGTAAGTTGCAGACGTGATACACCATTAACACTTCAGAGCATATTTCCTAAAAGACGAGGACACCCCATATACAACCACAGTAAAACCTGCTAAATCACGAAATTATCTTGATAATGATACCACCATCTACCATCAATCCAGTCCCATCAAACTTCACCCAACTGTCCCAATCTAGAGTCATATTTTGCACTTAGTTGTCATGTCTCTTTATCTAGAACAATTCCTTAATCTTTCCATGCTTTTTACAACCTTGGTATTTTTGAAGAGTACAGGCCAGTTATTTCGCAGAGTGTCCCCCTATTTGGGTTTCTCTGTGTCGTTCTCATGATTAAATTCAGGTGATGCATTTTGACAGGAATGCCTCAGAAGTGACGCTATACTCTTCTTAATGTACCACATTTGGCGACAATGATGTCCATTTGCCCCACTACTGGGGATGTTCACTTTGCTCATTTGGTTTAAAGGTGGTTATCGTCTAGGTTTCTCCTCAGTGAAGGTACTGTTTCCCCCTTTTTAATTAAAATACTTTGAGAATACTACCACCCTGTTCCTTCATTAACTTTCAAGAGCTAGGTTTAACCTCCATGGATGATTCATGCCTGAATCAATTATGCGTATTACTTCTACAGTAGTTGCCAAATGGCGATTTCCTAACTCCGTCATTCTTTCTATGTTTATAGCCTGGAATTCTCCCCATTGATTTGTTTATTCAGTTATTTATTGGTATTAGTATGGACTCCTGGGTTCCTGTTTTATTCAGTGGAGTATAATCTTTTACAATCATTATTTATTTTGATGCTCAAATAATTCCAAATTTGACCAGTGCATGTCCTTTCAAGTTGGCTCCTGTATAACTTCTGACGTGGCCTCATCATTTTTTTTAAGTTTTTTTATTGAAATATAGTTGATGTACAATATTACATAAGTTACAGGTGTACCGTATAGTGATTCACAATTTTTAAAGGTTATAATCTATTCATAGTTACTACAAAATACTGGCTATATTCGTTGTGTTGCACATCCTTGTAGCTTATTTTACACATAGTAGTTTGTACCTCTTAATCCTCTACCCCTATCTTGCTCCTCCCCCATCCCCTCTCCCCACTGGAACCACTAGTTCCTTCTCTAGGTCTGTGAGTCTGCTTCTTTTTTGTTATATTCACTAGTTGGTTTTATTTTTTAAATTCCACATATAAGTGAGATCACACATTTTTAGCACTAATTACCCTCAATTTAGTCATATCCCCATACCTCCTACATACAATGGGTATCCTGGCCCTCTCAGCCCCGATGGCCTCTTCAGTCTTACCTTCACCCAAAACCCAGTCCCAGTCGCCTCCTCAGCTTGACCACTGACCAGCCCTCTTGGTCCTGGCTGCCTCCTCAGCCCTGGACCTGAAGGCACCCCAACCCCAGCTGCCTCAAG
The DNA here is from genome assembly GCF_964341445.2 of Mesoplodon mirus. Taxonomy (NCBI): domain Eukaryota; kingdom Metazoa; phylum Chordata; class Mammalia; order Artiodactyla; family Ziphiidae; genus Mesoplodon; species Mesoplodon mirus. The sequence goes on along the minus strand of NC_138977.1, from coordinate 8,823,480 downwards.
AGGAGGGAAGGGAACCCAAATTATTTTTTAAAGAAATGATGAGGAAAGGAGGAGAAATAGGAGGAGGACAGGAAGAAGAACTCAGCCTCACTCTTGAATGATTATTTGTCAATAATCTTGGGGGGCAGGGAGGTGGCCATTTTCCCACAGCATTTGAAGATATTCCATTTTGTTTTGTCCTCTCTTTCTGCTTTAGAGAAGTCAGCTGCCAGACTAGTTGTTGTTGCTTTAGAAAGTTGTCTTTTCTCTCCAGTTGTTTTGAAGATTTTCTCCTTGAGCACTGTGTGCAGTGGTTAAGAGCACAAACTTGGGAGCCAGATTATATGGGTTCAAATCTCAGTTGGGCTACAAAGTAGCTGAATGGCTTTAAGAAACTTCAGTCACTTCTTTGTGCCTTATTTTCCTCTTCAATAAAATAGGAAAAATTGTGAGTTACTATCCATAAATAGGCGAGTTAATACGTATATAAAGCGCTTAGATGATTACCCAGCACAAAGCGACCACTGTGTAAGTGTTTGCTGGTACTATTAGTAGTAGCTGCGTCATAGAAGTCTGTGTTGTATTGAACTTTTAGTCTGACTCCTTCATACCCATCCTACTTGGGACTTGGTGAACTTCTTCAATCTAGGGATGCATATCTTCTAAGTCTAAAAAAGTCTTTTTGGAACTCCTGTCTGAAATTAGTTTTTAGATTAATTTCTAGGCTTGGAGTTTCTGGACCCATAAAAATAGTAGAAATTCATACTCCACAACCACCTGTAGAACAGGTTTTGAGTTTCCATTGTTCACAGGAGATTCCTTTTCTTCCATTCAAACTCCCAGCCTAGGAGGACACTATCACTTATCTTGGCCAATGAGTAGGTTTTGTTCCAGTACCCCTCTGACTGAGGGGGCACCTTTTAGGTTCCCAAGTTTCTTCAGTGGTCTCAGTTCCCATTAACTGCCTTGAATATGCCCAAGCTACATTTCATGTAGGTGCATGTATACTTCTCACCTAAATATGAAGGTATGTAACATTCTTGTACGTACAAATTCGGTATTGATGATTGTCTCTTTTTTTTTTTTAAGATTTCTTTTTGATGTGGACCATTTTTTTTAAGTTTTTATTGAATTTGTTACAATATCGCTTCTGTTGTAGGTTTTGGTTTTTTGGCCATGAGGCGTGTGGGATCTTAGATCCCCAACTGGGGATCGAACCCGCACCCCCTGAACTGGAAGGCAAAGTCTTAATCAATGGACTGCCAGGGAAGTCCTGACGATTGTCTTTTTGATATAAATTCCTAGCACTGGAACTGACCCACCAAGAGCAGGCTGAACTACATAGTGGTTGTCAGTGTGGAATCTGGAGTTAGAACGATATAAGTTCAAATCTAGTCTTCATCACTTAATAGCTATATCACTCTGGGGGAAGGAGGAACTCAAACTCTTTAAGTTCTGGTTTCCTCATTTATAATATAGGAGTAATCATAATTATTGTGAGGAAAAATATAATACATGCTAAATGTTTAGCACAACTCCAAGATCAGGGTAGCTTTGATAGATGCTATTATTATTGCTGTTATTATTTTAAGTGTTTTCGATTTTGCTTCACACTGTGAAACTACCACCTAGAAAGATTGTATATACGTACACACCTACCACCAGTGTGTATTCCTAAGTCTTTCCATTCTTACCAATAATAGGTCTTGTCAATCTTGTTCGACTCTGCCAATTTAATAGGTGGAAAATATATATATATATATTTTTTTTTTTGCTGTACGCAGGCCTCTCACTGTTGTGGCCTCTCCCGTTGCGGAGCACAGGCTCTGGACGCACAGGCTCAGCGGCCATGGCTCACGGGCCCAGCCGCTCCGCGGCATATGGGATCCTCCCAGACCGGGGCACGAACCCGTATCCCCTGCATCGGCAGGCGGACTCTCAACCACTGCGCCACCAGGGAGGCCCAGGTGGAAAATATTTTTTATTTGCACTGGTCTGACTGGCAGTGCGGTTGTTCATCTTTTCATAGGTTTGTTGCTCATCCACAGTTGTTCCTCTGTGAATGGCCAGTTAAAGATCTTTGCTAATTTTCCTCCTGGGATATGTATTTGTTTCTTCTTTATCTATAAGAATTGTTTATATATTAAAGATAAAAACATCCTTGTGTATATTTTGCCCCTTTGTTATGGTGAACTTCGGATACTGAAAGCACTTTCTTTACAGAGAATGAATTCGTTGACATATCACTGTCAGAATAAACTGAAGATGTAGTCTTCACTGATGTACGTTGCAGTGGTTTGGGCTATCATCAATCTCGTTTGCCAACTGCACATGAAAAGAACATAGGACCACATCTTTCTTTCTAGGTCAGATTTGACCTCATCTTGCCTAATCAGCAAAAAATTCTGTTTCTAAAGGATGTCCCAGAGAACATGATAAAAAAAAAATAGGAGACCTTGTTTAGCACAATAACATTTACAATTACTTAGGATATGTTCAGAGTTTACAGGAAGATTTGCTACATCTTAATTTCTCTTTCGTTTGAAAATAAATTCACCCAAAGCTTTTAAAAATTACTTTTCTGTCCCTGTTAAGTAGCTCCACTTGTTATATTTCAAGAGAGTTTCAAGAATGTCCTTCCATCTTTCTGTTTCCAGATCTAGCATCTTGGTCCATGTTCACCCTACCCATGCCATTCATGATTTGATAGATTTCTACTTTCCAGGCCAAAGAGCCCTAATTTTTCACTTTGTCCTCATATGTCAATTCCTCTTCCCCCTCTCCTACTCCTCTGATCATTTTATAATGAATTGGTAACCACAATAATGAAATTTACAGGGAAAACTAAATTTTGAGATGCTGCCATAAATAATGGAGTCAGAGAAATGATGAAAAGGGCTTTAAGGAGGTTTGAGATATGGTTAGAATATTACAGATAGAAAATCAATTTGCAAAATGCTGTCAGCTTCGTCCACAGGGGGGAAATTATTTAAGCACACACACATCTAAAGGGTGGGAGTAACTTTGAAGGCAACGAAGGACTGAGAATTGTTTTATAATAGAGAAAAATAGTTCTTTTTTATATCTATCTATCTATCTTTCTATCTATCTATTACCTATCTATCATCTACCACTATTTTGCTATGATTAAAAGTCTAAGTAGGTAAATATCCAAATACATTGGGTATTCAAATTCCAGAAGCACTAGTAAATAATTAAGCATTTGACTATTATAACTAATTTACCCTTAACTCTACATAATCTTGAAGGTGAAAGAAAGAGTTTTATGGTTCCTCTGCAATATCACTTACAAAAACACTGCCTGATTTTGGTCATCTCATGCAATATATTTTATCTTCCTCAAGAGAAAAAACTGAATTTCATGGACTCAGGACTGATGAATATTTTACAGAAAAACATATCTTTTCTATAAAACCACTTATGCCATCTACTGCACATACTGTAAAGCACCATATACATCAAAGAGAAATTACTGTTTAAACAGATTATCAGGTCATAGAACAATTAGAAACTGCAGTTCTCTTAAAATAACTCTAATGAGACCTGGAAAACTGCTTCAAGCCTGGGTTATTTAAGCATTCAACGGATTCTCTGTTTTTAATCTTTGAAAATTTGATGAAAGCTATGGCCTTGCTCTCTAGAAAAATCCATATACAATTACAGAATAAATTTTGAATATAAATTTTCAGAACGTACTAGGACTCCAAGCCTTCAGGCTAAGAAACTCTTGCTCTAGAGGAAATTTGGTTTTTAAGACTATCACGAAATACCTAATATACAAACTATTCTGTCTCTACCTTAGGTACTCCATCTATTTATTTTGGAGCATAGAAGAATTAACGCTTCACCATAAGTTTCACCTCATCCATAAGCTCTTCATCAGTGCTTTGCAGAGTAAAGCCTTGTGAACCCCTGAAACTCACTTCTGATGCAGCTTCTACCTGATCTCCACTCTCAGCTACAGCCGACTTCCAAGGAGCATCCGAACTGACTACACTGGAGACCTAATGATTTGCCAGGGCAGCCGTTGCAGTTTGACATATAAGCAGCTAGCTACCACCGATCTGCTCAGTGCCTGGTTCCTAGGATCTTTCCTTACGATGCACTTCCGGTCTCTCATGTATAAACCTGGTTCACTTTGGTGATAGGCCCTTTCCCGCCCCTCACTTTCTCTTTACCACTGCCAGCATAACTCAACGTATGCAGAAGTCATATTACCGCAAGTGACGCTGAAAGTATACCTGAAATAAAGAAGTCAACTTTACAGCTACAAGCCTCCTTCACAGTATATAATAGTTTCACTATTAAAGGGGGAAAAAAGTAACTCCCGAGAGTAACAGATACACATTTATTCAAATCCAAACACAACATATTCCAAGATCAAATGTAACTTATTTAAGGAAACAGCTACTGTGCCAGACTCTATTAATTGGTTACCTAAAAGCCACTTCATCTTCTTATATGCTAATAAACCCTGTTTTCTTTAGAGCAACAATACGTCTAATCTAGGATGTGACTCGTTACTACTCTAAACTAGTCATTTCCAACCAATATGAGTCTTAAATGCACCACAGATAGCCAAGTTTTGACTCTCTTTAACCCTCAGGGCAAAAGTGCAGGACCTAGAGCCGCAGGAACACTCTTTTTACCCCTAGGAGGTGTCATGAAGGGAAGGGGTCAAGAAGCATAGTTCTAAGCCAAACTCTGCTCCCTTTGATACCCTACCTGTCTTCTTTCCTTACAGCTAGCAGTAACCCTGTGATTGAGCTCTGACCAATGAAAGATTAGAGCAAGTCTGCTGAGAGCCTCTTGGGAATGTTTGTTCTTACTTATTAAAATGACAGAGATAAGAAGAAAGCTTCCCAGCAATGCCTTTCCCCTTCCATCCTACCTTGAACAACACACAATGCCTGAAGCTGCAGCAGCCTTCTTGCTACCACGAGGCCACAAAGCATAGATGCTGAAGCTTTTTGTCTTCAGAGCCAAAGGAAAGATATTTTAAACCTATAGATTTACACAGATGGAGTCAAAATTTTAGCAGTTCCAAAACTTTGAGTCTCAACTGAGGAAGGAAGGAAGGAAGGAAGGGAGGGAGGGAGGGAGGGAGGAAAGGAGAGAGACAGAAGGGAAGAAACAAAAGCATATCTTGTTCTTAGCTTCTTCACCTTTAAAATGAGGTGTTTATGTTTTTCTCCTTGACATACATAAAACCTCTTTGGGTGTCCTGAAGTGCTCTGAGTTCACCAAAAGCAGGTGTTTTGACACTAGTATCAGTCTCTAACTACCAGTGTGGTACTCTGTAACAAGGTTAACCAGCCTTTGAGACCAAAACGCAAAATGAGCCAAAATGAGAGTAGAAATAATTCCAGGAATTGTGATATTTCCCTTAAAATGTAAGTCTGCTTTAAAATTACATATTAAATGTTTAAAAATATCTCAGTTCTACCTTTTAAAAAAACAGGAGTCTTAATTATAAGATTACAGAACAAATGGCTTATCTTTTTTTTTTTTAAATCTTCTTACCCAGCACGGAATAATGCACACACAGGGACCTGAGAAATATTTCATGGTGAGGTTGATGGTAATGACAATTAGAAAGCTACTTTCACATTTATTTGTCTTTAGTGGCTTTCATTATAACAAAAATTAGAAAGAAAAACAATTTCCAGTTTCTATTGTTTTATATCGTCCCTTAAACCTGTGAGTTATCTGTTCCTGGGTGTATTTTTTTTTTCATATAGAGATTTAAGTCACTTGCTGGAACAAAACTTACAAAATGAAGTTCATTTTGCTTGTCAAGTACAGATAAAAGGAAGAAGGGGAAGAAACAGTTTAAATGTAAAAGGCATCCTTTCCCTAACTCCTGAACTAGTTCACACAATACAATGAATAATTGAACTGCCTGAAACTTCGTATGTGCAGAACGCTGCATGCAGACCAGTGGCATTTTCACTTCAAATTTGTATAGTCTTTAGTCAGCATGCTTCATCTGCATTTCTAACACCTGCTTCAGTCAGCTGTGAAGTAGGCTGTTACTTCTATGGCTCTCTTTTATCTTTACTCTGTACCTCTAACAACAAAAAAAAAATTGCATGATGGAATATAATTACTTGGCCTAAAAGAGATAGGGAGGAACTCACATGATCTTCTGAAAGGCATTTTCCTTTACCTTATCCAAAGGTAATTTTAAAACAAGTTACTAATCATCATTCTTTATCATATACATCTTTAAACATAAATTTTGTATGGCAAAAATAACAGCATCAACACTTTTCTGCAATGAGTATCTGTTTTAGGAACAAAGGAAAGTAAAAACTTAAATGCAATGACTGATATCATTTGTAAAGTACACAAATATCTCTTCTAAACTAGTTATTATTGTGCTACTATTAAAATGATACTCTTCTAGCTTAGTGCCCCTCATGTGACCTAGATTAAAGTTTTGTGTATGTCAACATAAATATCAGCCAAATTTTGACTATCTATTAACAATGACTCACATTATTTTTCCTGTATTAAACAACTTCATATGGATGACTTAAGGAAACAAAGCTTTGTTTCCTTTGTTAGCTTTGTTTCATAAGGAAACAAAGCTAAACTTTATGAAAAATTAGATACATGGGGAAATGCCATCAGAAGGAAGGAATGTGGGTCAGGATGGAATACTGCAAAGTTCAAAGTATAGAGTATTTTAAAAGAAACTTTTACTACCTTCTATAACTTAAAGTATACTCTGGTTTAAAATGGAACTCCTTCAGCTACAAAACATAATGGAAAGCAGACTGTATGAGGAATAATAGGAACTGGATTCTAGCTGTGTTTCTTCTCATTACTAGCTAGGTAACTTTGGACAAACCAATGGACTTTTTGGACTCTTAATTTCATTATCTATTAAATGACAAAAATAATGACAACTAGTATTTATTACTTACTAGTGTGCCACTCTACTAAACATTTAACAAAGAATGTTTCATTTAATCTGCACAACACTATACAAGGTAGGCACATTTGCAATTCGCAGGGATTAGACACACATAAAGAAATACACACCCAGGAAGTTGCTCCAGAATTAGTCTCATTCAAAACTCCAGTTTCACAATACTGTGCTTGCCTCACAGGAGAGGCATGGTGCTTACCTGAAAAATATATGCACAAGAGCTCTGACATGCATAAGATACTACATACATATAAACAATCCAGGGAACAGCCTGTGAGAATGCCCAAAGCTGTAACAAGCTTGGTTCAGTAGTTATCACCTGGGTTCCAGCCGCTGTCACCTTTTGGCTGAACTAGCGCAACCATTTCCTAACTGGTTCCTCTGCTCCTGCCCTTAATCCTACAGTCCATTCTCAACAAAGTGGTCATTGAGATTATGTTACTGGTCTGCTCAGAACCCTCAAATGTCTTTCCATCTGCTATGAATTGAATTCTGTTCCCCTAAAATTCCTATGTGGAAGCCCTAACCCCTAATGTGACTGTATTTGGAGATATGGCCTTTGAGAAGTAATTAGGTTAAATGAGGTCATAAGGATGGGGCCCTAATCCAAAGGACTAGTGTCGTATTAGAAGAGAGACATCAGATCCAATCCCTCTTTCTCTCTCTTTCTCTTAAGCCACCCAGTCCACAGCATTTTGTTATGGCAGCTCAAGTTGACTAATACACCAGCTTATTTAGATTTAAACTCAAAGGTCTTTCAATGGCCCACATATAATCTGGCCCCTTGTCACATATCTGAATTTATCTCTATTGCCCACCCTACTCTGGCCCTTCTCCTGCCTGGCCCTTTAAACTTTGGAGACATTCTCTTTATATGGACACTATTTCCCCAAATTTTCTCATGGCTTTCTCCCTCAGCTGCTTCACGTCTCTGTTGAAACGTTCTAAGTGAGACCGTCACCTATCACCTTTTTAAAAAACTGCAACCCCTCTAGCTTCCTCCTGTCTTTCTCCCTTCCTGCTTCATTTTTCTCCATTTTCTCCATATGACATATACACACATATAGATATAACTAAAATATATAGATAACTAAAATATATAATATAAAATGAATATGTAATAATCACATGAACTATATATACACATAGAATATATATACATGTAATATATACGTTTAGTCGCAAACCTATATATTTTAGTTGTTATAGTCCCTCACTAGAATGTAAGCTCCATGAGGTTTTATACATTTCCATAGCCTCAATATGGAGTACGTGCTCAATAAAGTATTTGTTGGATGAATGAACTGGAGAAACTCAAGTATGTCCACATGGAAGCTGCCTTGTGGGTGAAGAAGGTGGCATGGGATGAAGCTGGAGAGGAAGGCAAGGCATAGATCATGCAGGACCTTGTAAGCCATATAAGGAATTTGGGTATTTATTCTAAGAAACACTGAAGGATTTTAAGCAGGAAAATGTCAAATCAATTTACATGGTTCAAGATCATTCTCACTGCTATATAGAAAATGGAATGGAATGGGCCAAAAAAGAGAGGGAGAAATCCAGAGCAACTTCCATTTCTGGGGTTAATGCATGTTTTGGTGTCTCTTCATGTGAGGATGTGTACACCCTTAACACATGCTGATGTAAAAAGAAGGCATTGCTCACCTTATCACAATTATATTTGCAAAGCTCCCAATACTATCTCTCAAAATTTAAATATTTCTTTCCTATATCTTTTCCTTCTGAATAAGCCCTGCAATGTACTTATATAATGACTTTTAGGAAATTCTAATTACTCAGCCCCCAATGCATAACATAGTCAGTACTTTGAGCTTACACAAAACATATCTCTGCACAAGGTGAATAAAGGTTATGAGGAGCCTAATTTTCTGAGATTCTTTTTGCTATAAATTTGGCTAACAGCTTTGGTAGTATGAGAAAGAAGATAAGTGAGAGAAACACTGGTGATTTAACCTCCAGTGTTCCCTTAAGGACAAACATTTGTCACCTTGACAGCAAGGTGAAAGGTTTGCAGCGAGTGTGCTTATAACAGGACTCTCCCCACTCTCCCCTCCCTGGGGATCTGTGATTTCTGAACAGGCATGATCTGAACGGATGATGATGATGACGATGAGCCACAGGAAAGGCCAGGGGAGAAAAAGAGGTTGAGACCCACATAACTCAGAGCCTCAAACTGAAATGCTACTCCAGGGACCATCACAGAGATTTACCATTTGCTGCTCTTCCTTCTAAGGTTCCACTTGAAGCTGGAGTAATCAACCCTATAAATTATCACAGAACATTCCAACAGCATCCAATGTTAACAGCAAGGATCCCGTTGATAATAATTATGAGCTTGTTATAAAACTGAAGTAGGTCTTAACCATATATACCGCCACTTTCTATACACATCTCTAAATTTCTAATTCGAACATGAAAGTCGGCTGCAGGCTCCAATCAGGTGCTAAAATAAGCCTGATTCTCACTCTCAATGAACACACATAACCCAAATTAGCATTAATGTCATGACACCTATGCGTCAAAAAGAATAATAAGATCTCTGTTTTGGCCTATGAGCTAAATTGTTTACTATTTTCAAAGTGAAATAGGAAGAGGTATTTAGAAAGCTAAGAACTTAAAAAAAAGAATTAAAGTTATGAATTTATGAGCATTTGTGTTCTAATTTAATTTCAGGAATCAGTGGCAACTATTTGTCTCCCTTTGAGGAATGGAACTTTGGCTATGATACTATTTTATACTTTTCCTTTGAAAAACATCTTAAGCTGAAATCACTATAAAATCAAAATTGAAGCTATCATCCATCCCATTTGAATATTTATTCATTACCTAATCATCACTGACTCTAAGTACTGTCAGATGGACCAAACTATTTTTTTTTCTTTCTTTTTTTGCGGTACGCGGGCCTCTCACTGTTGTGGCCTCTCCCATTGCGGAGCACAGGCTCTGGATGCGCAGGCTCAGTGGCCATGGCTCACGGGCCCAACCGTTCCGTGGCATGTGGGATCCTCCCGGACTAAGGCACGAACCCGTGTCCCCTGCATTGGCAGGCGGACTCTCAACCACTGCGCCACCAGGGAAGCCCCCAAACTATTTTTAATTAAAAAAAAAAAACTTTAACCTAACCAACTCAAATAAACACAATTAATAGAAAAGTAAGGTTAAAAAATGTATAGGAGTAGAGGGGAGTGGCAATAGAGAGGTGAAGGCTGGGATACGGAAAGGATGAGATCAGAAGTTTTAAAAAAAAAAAAGAGGGAAGGGCATTAATGGTCAACCCCAAAGAATCTATATTGGTTTAAGACCCATGTATCCTCCATTCATGAAGGAAAACAGATTCGAATCATGTCCATCCCTGGACACCTGCCTTTGAACGTCCCACCACCACCATGTAACTAATAGGTATCAATTCAAACTTAGTCATCTCACTCAAAATTAGTCTCTTGCTTAAATTCCCTGTTTTTCTTCACGACACCACAGCTTTAATCCTAAGATCCTTGAGTCTCCTGTCTATGTTCCTTGCATTTCCTGGCCTTTCTACCATAAAGATATCCCAAACTCTTTTGTGAAAAACTGGACCAGTAAAAGTCTGTAAGTGGGAAAACAGCATCATAGTTATGTTTACTAAAGAGAGCCCTTACTTATTAAATTCATGTTGAAATGAGAAGACGTGTGGGGTTTGCTTCAAAATAATACCTGAGAGAAGAAAAGTGGATGCGAGTGTAGAGGAAACAAGAGTGGGCTGAGTTAAGAATCTCTGAAGCTGAGAGATGTGTACACAACATTCATTAATATTATCTGACCTACTTTGTATAAGTTTCAGAGTTTCTAACTAAAAAATGTTGTTGTTTTTAAGGGTCCAGACGTTTAGGAAAATACTGTTTCTAGGGACTAGATAAAAAGTCTAAATACAGCATTATAGAGAGGGTTTTGGCCATAGGGATGAGGAGGGTCAGGGTTTCTAAAGTAAGCTGGATAATAGTAACAGCCACTACCACTTATAATTCTTGCTAATGTGCCAGACATTCTGCTAAGCATCTCAGGGACTCAATCTAACTGAATCTTTTTAACAGTGCTAGGAGGTAAATATCCTTGATTCAAAGCTTCGTAGTGAGACTCCTATGTCAGGACCTTCATACAGTAGGCACTAGGTTAATATTAGCTGTCTAAATAATTTAATAAATGGCTAAGAAAGTTTTTCCTTTTTCTTTTGTGCTTGTGGTTCTTTCTTTGTAAGAAAATTTAAAGGCTCTAGCCAGGACGTTCATCACTGTTTGTCTACACTCAGAATGGTGTACGTTCGTCTTTCACATACAAACTCACCAACAAACACACTGCTGCCAGGCCACTTATCTTAAGATACCACTTTTGGCATGATATACTCCTAGAAGATACCTCAATAATGCCTCATCTGGTATCAAGTTCAAGTTTTGCTTCCCATTCAAGGCTCTTCATTAACCTATCTCACATAATTTCTACCAGTCACCAACAAGATTTGGCTTAGTCCCATAAACACCTCTCTTTTCACTGTGTTTTACCTGCACTTACCCATTCATTTATTTATTCATTACATATTGATCATCTACTGTGTACCAGGCACTATATTTGCCATTACATCTACATATAGAGATAGAGCAATGAGCATAAAGAGCACAGTCCCTGCCCTTGCTGGGCCACATCCACTCTCAGGTTGACCTTCTCTGCTTGTGTTGTTCTCGATTTTAAAGATCTTACATTGAACATCCTCCAGGAATCCTTTCCTGATCACTTTACCCTGTCTTGCTCTCCCTTTCTGAATTGATGGTACCACACATTTAAGCACTTGATTATATTTTTTCTTGTTTTTCTCCCAGCATTTTACTTATGCCTGTTTCATTTCCTCCATTACACTAAGTCTCTTAAACAGAAATTGTGTCTTATACTTTTCTTCATCACCCAACTGAATGTAACTCAACTGAATTCATGGATATGTATACAGCATGTCATTAATCAATAGCTTTTGGTATTGAAAAGAGTTTAGAATACTAAGTCAAACTAAGACCAAGATCTAATTTATCTTTGCAAATAGAGATATAAGAAAATCTCTAGAGAAGGAACAGGTATATAAAAGATACAGTTATATAAAAAAAAAAGAGAAGAGGAACAAAAAGAAAAATTTCTCCTACATGGTATAACTGTCTCCCAATCATGTGTGATACTTTATAAGTTCTATGAAACATCAGTCTTTTTCTTAATTCATGTATTTTATATTTATTTTGTATAACATAGAGACCATACTATAGCCCAAATTTAATAGGGTTCTACTAAGATGTCAATAATATTGATAAAAGTAAATGAGGTCTTTACTTATTTAACTTTTTTAAAAGAAAAACTATTTTCAAAGCAAGCAAAGATTAATATTCTACATGTAGAGACCATTTTCATTTTCTATATATAGAGACTACTGTCTTTTATATTTACCTTAAAAGAATATTACGACAGTTAAACCCTGTGTAAAAGTGGAACTAAAAAGTCTAATAAATGAATTTGCAGGCTTTTCATGTCAATTATACCTTTCTTGTAGAAATTCAGCTATGACAAATATTAGACCAGGCCTCCTTCTATGTATTACTCGTCCCTGTTGGATTATTATTTTGTATTATACCAGATTTTTGTCTACAAGACACTATCATTATAACTCATCAAAAACTTAGCCTACTAGGTAGACTTCTGCTTATAGAATCAGTAACAGTAAGATCCCCTGAGCCTTAGTCTGGAATGAGCATCACTATATTCCCAAATTCTATTTATTCTGCAAGGCTTCTTCTCATACCAATTCCCAATCGCGCATACGGTAGCTATTCTTTTACATGTACTTTTGTATGTATTTGATTACTACAGTGTAAGCCCTCTGAGAGCAGGATCTGTGTCCGGAGACATCTTGGTCTCCCAGAAGCTACACTGAATCCATTACCTCTAAAGTACTCAATAACAAGTGACCTTTTCTAATGATAAGAACAATTGTGTATAAGAATATGGATGAATAAATATTTATTTGAGTGTATATACATAATCTCCAATAAGTTCTTTCACAAGTCCACCAAGCACATAAAAATTCCACAGGTAAAAATTATATATATATATGAATTATATGTTACCTTAAAAATATTTTTCCAAAGTACATATATTTTTCTAAAATTCTAAGTTCCTAAAAAGTGAGCTATATTATCCAAATATTCCCCAAACAGACTTTTATTTGAAAATGAATTCTTAGGTCTGCTTAAGAATTTACTTTGTCTTTATTACTTTGTTTTCATCTTCCTCCAGTTCTGGAAGAGATATCTATTTCTTCCTACTCCCTACAGACTATAACTTGGACAAACTTAGAGTATAACTCAGACAAATGAAAATTTGCTTAATAGTTGCCATGGTTGAGACTTAAATAACTTTTTGATAAATTATTACCTCTTATTAAATGTTCTGACTGGCCTGATTATATTATAGGATTTCCTTGAATAGAGACAGTCTTTGCCTAACTAATAGCATAGAACCTATATCAAAATTATAATTCAAAATAGCAAACAGAGGTGGTAAAAATATATATATAAAAAAAAGAAGAAAACCAACAAAGGTTGGTAATTTTAACAGTGAAGAGCTTAGGCATGTGACTAATCAGAATTTCTAAAAGAATAGATGGGAAAAATAAGTAAAGCTAAATTTATTCAAGGATGTCTGAAATACGTCCTTTCAGGTTTTATGTTTAAATGTCCATTCTTGGGGCTTCCCTGGTGGCGCAGTGGTTGAGAGTCCACCTGCCGATGCAGGGGACGTGGGTTCATGCCACGGTCTGGGAAGATCCCACATGCCACGGAGCAGTTGGGCCCATGAGCCATGGCCGCTGGGCCTGCGCATCCGGAGCCTGTGCTCCACAACGGGAGAGGCCACAACAGTGAGAAGCCCGCGTACCGCAAAAAAAAAAAAAAAAAAAAAAAGTCCATTCTTCCATGGATTGAAAATGATAATAAATGGTAGTTCTTATTTGGCAAAATAAAGAATTAAAGACACCGGGCACTCCCCAAAATTTCTTTTGAAATTTTACTGATCAAGAAATCCAAATGTTCGAAAATCACTGACCTCGTTAAACTATCATGTAAGAAAGACCAGTCTTACTGAGTATGATCTTTCAAATGTGCAAGGGTAAAGCAGATTTTAAAAAATTCCTAGAATCCCATGAGAACAGTTGTTAAATGCAGAGGAAGGCACACAAATTAAAAATAAAATCATATTCAGACTTTGAAAATGGATTGACTTTCAGGCCCCTCTAGCTACAACATTGTACTATTTTCCAAAGGATATCTCTTACACATTTATTTTCCTGGCACTGTCAGCATTTCTGAATGAGCTTTATTCATTTATCAAAATAGCAAAGTGTTAGAAAAAGAAAGAAATCTACAAGTCAAAATTATGAAAATTATAATATAACCATTTAAAAATGTTTTGGCTGTGCACTGGAGTTTTTTCCAATACTCCAATGTAAACAGTCCTCTCAGTAACTGTAGGAGAATTGCAAATGAAATTCATGAGCACTTATTAATAAGTAGAGTAGTTAAGTGCTGGATACATAACCAACAATTATCTTAACAACAACAAAATCCCTGTTGATCGACTTCAAATTCACTAAAGAAGATCGGAATAGTAAGTTGGACTATATCTGAAATACGTATACAAAATGAAGACATATAAAGATATCAGACACCAAATTATATTAAAATAGATAATGCAAACTATTTTGTCAATTAAACATCTCTTCGGTGTTGCCCAATAGAACTTTCTGCAACGATGAAAATGTTCAGCATCCTGCACTGTTCATTACAGTAACCAGCAGTCACATGTGGTTACTGAATCCCTGAAATGTGTGACTGGGGAACTGAATGTTTAATTTTGTTTAATTTTAACTAATTAAATTTTAAATAGCTGCATGTAGCTTGTAGCTACCTTATAGGTCAGTTTAAGCATAGATGATACAAAATGGGATTTTATATTTGTATTTCTTCCCTCTTTGAACTTGGTAATAAAGGAAATGCCTTTACAGCAAAGACAAGCAAAATCACTTTAAAACATTAGAATGGTTTCAATGTCAGCAAGATTTCACTTTAAGGTATGGTAAGTCTATAAAAAGGGAAACTAGTCAGCAATGAAAGCAGTGAAAGTACCTTAAAGTAATTTTTAAGAACACATACCTAAGCACCATCTAGGAAAGAAGATCCCTGATCCAAATGATGGACCTGTTTCCAAGGGCAACATAACCCTCGTTGTGGAGCCAGACACATTCACTTACAACAGCCTGATAGAATCAAACTTGGGAATTATCTCCCTATCTCTCCTTCCTCTAATTCCAGTCCCACCAAGTAAACTTCCTTTTTATTTTTTTTAAGTAAAATTCTTATTAAAATATCTTCTCATGTGAATTTAGCCATGAGGAGAGAAGGCATCAACCCAAGTGTCTAAGAGCTTCTCATAATTATCTTTCCCACTCTCAATTAATAAACTGGCAATCTGCTTGAAATATCATTATCTACGAGTACGATTAATGTGAGTCCATCCCTGTGAGCTGGAGACACAAAATCAGTTTCTGAAACAGAACCATAGTAAATTTACAAAGTATGTGTCCCTTAGAGCTCTGGCAATGAGGAGCTCAGTATCTTAAAAGTGGATGATTCAAATAGACAAAGAAAAAAACAGTAATGTTACTGGAAATGATTCTGCTTAAGGGTGACATCATGCCAAGAAAAGGCTTAACCCAAGAAAAGAGGTCTCAGATCTTTGAAGCAACAAGAGTGATTTCCAGCAGAGAAAGAAAAACTTCCTTTAAGACTATATGGCACCCAACTTCTTAAAGGAGAAAAACTTCCCCTTCTAGTTTGTTTGTATTTTTATAACACATATCAAAACATATATGTTAGGTGACTCACTACATATATTTCCCATGTAGAAATGAAAGGCTAACAACATCTAGAAAATCTAAGACAGCGATGCGCAATGATACTTTAGATTTCCATTAGTTTACGATATTTTTGTCACTAGAAAACCCTTAGTGATTGTGGCATCAGGTTGATAAAATTTGGGGAAAAAAGCCAGACATAATGGAAGATTCATTTCAAGACTAACGATTGTTGAGATTGCTCCTTAGGGAGATCTTGATGCTGCTTTTCAAATATATCTTGAAGCTTCATACAAAAAAAAAAAAAAAAAAAAAGCACTCTAAGAGGAAGCATTCTTCCTAATGTAGATATTTTCTACTGTTACACATTTAAGCCTTTTTTTAAGACCACTTGTCTGCACTGGTGGGAGTTTTTATTCAATTTTTTTAAGAGTTGGAAATTTAACGTTTTGACTTCAACAGTTGTTTAGCTTGAAACTACATGAGATATGGATCCAAAATTCTATAGAGACATTTAATGATACAGAATCAGGATTCAACCATCTTTGAGGGAAAATATCTATGAATTAAAGGGCAAAAGGCAGGAAGTCTCCACATACATTTCTCTAATATTTTCCATTATTTCTACTCATTTTTTCCTCTTTAGTTTAAAGAAGTAGAAGTAAATGAAGAAAAGGAAGTAACACGTAAGTCTACTTTCTTTGGTGGGGGGCAGTAAAGAAGAAATAACCTTTCCTATTGCTTTAGTTATTGAAAAAGATTGAAAAGCTGTCCTGCTCCAAATTTGTATACCTCAGCAGTTACTGATCAGGAATTCTGAATGGCTTATTAGGCTACTATAACAAATATAAATGGCACAAAGGTATTTTTTAGGTTATCGTAAGAAAATGCAACCAACTCTTCCGTGAAAAAAATCATGTCTGATTAACCATACATTGCTTCCTTCAGTATCTTAAAATTCTCTCTTCTTTATTCCATTATATAGAGGTATTTCAGACTCTCCAAAGCTCTGCTAGCTAAAGTCACATCTTCATTATTTTCTGTATCTCACTTAACAAATTTTAACCTCTGACAAGATAATAAGGCCAACATCAAAGTAATATTCTGAATCATGAACCTACCAAACTCAAGTGCAGACGGCTGTAACATGATGCTTCTAAAGAAGGAACTGCATTAGCTTTCATTTGCTGTCATATCATATTGCAAGTTCAAGCTATCTGCCTCCTCATTATCACCTTGGCTTCTCTTTCTTTCTTTCTTTTTCTTTTTTTGGTCATTTGTATTTCCTAAGTACTTCTAATGCCTCTCAGTCATGGATTTGACCTCGTTTTTATACACCATTGAATTGGTTCTTCTATTTTTCAGACTTACTTTCATTTTTACTTCTTCTCTAGGATACTGTACAATTTCTTTTTCAGCATTGTCTAGAAATTTGGCTTTCAATTGTCAATTTAATTATATATTTCACAAGTTGTGAAAGGATAACTTTAACGATATAATCCTTTTCCTGAATACCAACAGTGCAACAATTCTTTAAAATGAACTCACTTATTATAGCCCCTTATTTACAAATATCCAGCTCTTTATAAATATATATGTAGTAATCAAATGTAGCAATTTTTCATGGAAAACTTTCTGATATTTAAGATAAATTATTTGAATCATAATAGCATATGGGTTGGTAATCTATTACATAGAGACGATCTGCCCTAATCTACTCACAGGGAGTTATTATAAGAAAATCTTACAAATCACCCAATGTCAAATTTAGATGTGGGAATGAGTTTGCATCCTCATTCCAAATCAATACCGTGAATATAAAACAATATGAATTTCTATGGCTATAGCATTTCTTTTTCTTTGTTTTTATAGCATATGTTTTATTGAAACTAAAAGTTTATGATTTAAAATCACTTTAACATAAGTAAGAAAAATTTGGTGGATAACTAATTAAAGTAATATTGGGATTTTTGTCAAACTAATTTAACATATAATTAGCATGCATTTTAAGTGCATATTATACATAAGATATTTTATAATCTTAGATACATGAAGAAGAGAGGTTAAAATAACATTCACTGAACCTACTTATTCATTTAACAAATATTTTTTGTGTGCTGACCATGTGCCAGATACTACATGTGCTGTGGATAGTGCAGTGAACCAAACCACCTAGAAGAAAAATACCCACCTTCATGGAGCATTGATTGGAATAAGGAGAGACAGACAATAAAAATAATAAATATATAATGTTAGAAGATATGTATTTTAGAAAAAAATGATAAGGGCAAGATCACAGGAGGAGCCAGAGGTGGGAGACAAGATTAGAATTTTAAGCTAACTATATCAAGCAGTTGCAATCTAGATGGAAAGTCATCCCAAGAGCTAAATAACCATAAAAGAAAAGCTGGAGAACTTGCTTGAAGGTGCAGACAGGCTTTTGAGAGATGGATAGGATATGGAAAGGATGGGAATAGTATAAGCAAAGAGGTGGGAGCCCCAAGTGTTGGGGGAAAGGGAGTAAAGAGTAAATCAACAGTTAAAATGTGAATGTAAGAAGGATGCTGGAGAGAGAGGGGATGGGGTTGCACTGAGAAGACTCCAGAATGGCCAACTGGGTGGTGGGCAATAAAGAGCCACTGAAGGCATTGAGGCATAGGAGTAACATATAAAAGTAGTATGTGAAGATAGTTTATCTTACAATAACATATAGGATGGTGAGAAAGAATATAGGATGCACCACTTTGGTTCTTGAGAATAACCAAAAGCACAATAATATTAATAAACATTATCCTTCCTAAATAAATGGATAAAAAGAATATCATAAGCTTTCAAGTGAAAACGTAGGAACACTTTGAAAATAACTACTTTTAAGAGAGTTGCCTGAATAATGAAAAACTAAACCACAAATACTGACCACTAGACCAAGCACTGTTACAGTAAAACTATAAACACAGTGGACATTTTTAATTTAATTACTCTACTTATTAGAAACATCACAGAAAAAGCTACCCAGGAAAAGTAAACACGTATGTGGTTCTGTCAAAAGAGAAAGAAAATGTACAAACTGCATACTCGGAGTACAACCATCAGTGGACATGTAAAATATGAATCAATGTTCATCTCATGAGCCTGGAGAGCTGTGATGCTTTGACTTTAATTTCCAAGATACCATGTTCTCATCATGAAAAGTTTCTTTCCCCTGACCAGTACAGTTTGTTCAATTATAAAAGTTAAAATCAAATTGATCAGGGTTTTTAAAATCATATTTTATTTTTTAAAAGTCCTCTATTATTTGAAACTTTGCAACTAAGAGAGCTATTCACCTTACTCAACAATCCTCCAAGTAGAAACATTTTACTGTTAGTTTGTGTGAATATTTGCAAATTAAATTGATAGAGATCAAAATGAGGTTTCTATAATTTTTAATCACTATTCTATGTACATCTCCATTTTATACTTCAAACGAATAATTTTATCTTAGGTAATTATATTAATGTCATGGGTAATATCCTAAGATAGAGAAACCATTTTTAACAGTCATGAATACTTATCCAATTATTTTCAGGGACAAGCATATATGTCACTATGTAGATATGAGAGTATCACTACAAAGATGGACTTACATGAAAGGAAAACAAAAAACAACAGTTGGGCCATCAACAACAGAAACTGACTTCTTTATCCAATGGTACCTTAATCAGGTGAAGTACTTTCAAACTGTTATTTGTATTTGTTAACTCCTGTATGACAGGCTTTACTTTTAAACATACATTATGTATGCATTTTGTCTGTAAAGCTAAAAGAAAATACATGTGAAATTTTATCTGATACTGTGATTAGGGAAAGGCTTTATAAGTATAAAGACTATGGAAAAATCCATAAAGGGAAATATGGATACATTTGACAGACATAAAAACTTTAAACTTCTACAATTATACGCAAAATAATGAATCCCAACTCGTATAAGGCATCATGTACAAACATTAACTCAAAATGGATCACAGACTTAAATATAAAAACAAAAACTTTAAAACATCTGGAAGAAAACATAAAGAATCTTGTGATTTTGGATTAAACAAGAATTTCTTAGAGGACACAAAAACCAAGAGCCATAAAAGAAAAAAAAATGGATTTAATCAAAATTTAAAACTTCTGCTCTTCAAAAGACACCATTAAGAAAATGAGAAGACAAGCCACAGACTGGGAGAAAACACTTGCAAAATACATATCTGATAAATGACTGGTGTTCAAACATATTTAGAAATTTACAATCCAATTATAAGAAAACAACCCCATTAAAAAATAGACAAGATATTTGAACAGACACCCCCAAGAAGATACACAGGTGGCAAATAAGCACAAAAAAAGATGTCCAACATCATTCGCCATTAGGGAACTAGAAGTTAAAGATATGATGATGTATCACTAAACACCTATTAGAATGGCTAAAATAAAAAGTACTGCTAATACCAAGGGCTGGCCAGGATATGGAGCAACTAGATTCCTCAAACATTCCTGATAGAAATGGTAAAAGGTACAGCCACTTTGGAAAACAATTTGGTGATTTCATATGATATTAAACATATGCAGGTGTCCCTCAGTATCTGCAGGGAATTGGTTCTAGGAACCCCACAGATGCTAAACTCTACAGACACTCAAGTCCCTTATATAAAATAATGTAGTATTTGCATATAACCTATGCACATCCCCCATATACTTTAAATCATCTCTAGATTACATATAATACCTGATAAAAGGTAAATGCTACGTAAATAGTTGCAGCAAGTTCAAGTTTTCCTTTTTGGAACTTCCTGGAATCTTTTTTTTTTTTCCTGAATATTTTTGAGCTCAGCTGGTTGAATTCTTGATGTGGAACCTAAGGATACAGAGGGCTGACTATACTACAATTAAAATAGCTTTAAAAAAGTTAATTTTTAACACAATGTTCCCACAGAATAAGTTATATATCTTAAGGTACTTTTCTAAGTCAGCTTTTGATATACTTACAAACTGAATCTAGTATCTGATAAGCTGCTTTTTAAAAACATCTATATTGGTAGACACATAAACTTAAAATTCAGTTTTCTTTGGAATTTCAATAAAAATGAAAGAGTTTTATTTTAATAATTGGAGATGCTAATCTTCTGCTTTACTTGAAGTTATATAGTCAGAATAAGTGGTCCTCAAACTCTGTGAGAGCAAATCATTTAGGGGTAATTAAGAATCAGGTTGCCTGCATAATCACACTGTGAAAAATGACATTTAAAATCCAGGAATTTTATATGCCTTGAAGCCAAGACCTCATATACATACATATATATATATATACATATTTAGTTAGTTAGCTCTAAAACCTAACGTAAATTTAGTTAGTTAGCTCTAAAACCTAGCCCAGAGCCCAGCACATAGTAGATTACTTCCTAGAGGAAGTCTACAAATGTTTAATTAATAAAATTGATATAAGGGCAAACAATGATACACAATGAATTGAGCTTAAAAAAAAGTTTGATTTCTTAATTTCAAACTACAATCTGCCATTTCCAATAACACAGACCATTGTTTTTTAGAAGTGCTAAGTGTTTACTTGAAAACCTGAGTCCACAATAGAGTTTAGATGTCTAACTTTGCTTTCTTCCTAAAGACCAGTAATTAAAGGGAAGGTTCTTTCTGGTTGGTAGAATCCACAAGTTTAAACAGTTTATGCATGCTCAGATGCCCTCCTGCTTCTTTTCCCATGCCCAGATTTATTTTGGAATGGCAGTTCGGTCTGAATCAATGAGGTATATTGAGAATGGAAAATGATTACCTCCTCCCTTCCCCCCACCATGGGACTTGATATTCTCACCTTAAGAATCACTAATGCAGATGAAGACATGAAACTTAATTGTTTGGCTCACCACACTATTATCCCCAGATCACCCAAATATTAGCTTAATAACTGAGTTAATCATGGTAAATTTTTAGTTTGGAGAAACAGAAACAGAGAAATGAGAACTATCTAACACATTATCATCATTTAGCAGTTAGTGGGTATCTCCTACTAAAGGCCATAGACTAAGAAATTCTGTAGTTAGGTTGGATTCAAATTAAGGAAATAGTCTTGCTTTTAACCAACTACTAGGATTGTGTTTCTTAGGAGGTCCTTTACAAATATCCTGCACCCCGCCCCCCAAATTTATATTTCTTTATTTTTACCTAAATCGGTATAGGAGCAAGTACTTTTCCAGTTTGGGAATGATGACATTTTAAAAATTAATAAAAATAAAAATGAAAGTACATGGCATATGTTAAAGGGTAATAAAATAATTTCAGTCAATTGGCTAGTTCTACACCAGTAGATTTCTTTAAATGGTAATGAAATCATTGCTTTTTAAAAAATCCATCATTATTAAAATAAAAAAAAAAGTTGCCTCAGCCTCCACCAAAATTAGATTTGTAAGTTGCCGGTCATTCCTATAATTAAATCTATGTCACAAATTTGCAAGAAAAATGGTCACTGTGACTAATGCATTTACTTGCTACACAAGTCCTGTCAGACGGCATAGAGCATTATGCTGCTATAATGGAGTAGGTAAGGATTCTATACATTTTTATGAAGTAACGAAGACCATTTTTTTATTTACAGTGATTGTACTTCAGATAAGAATTTGTCTGAGAAATGAATCCAAATGCAACTATCACGGGGTTTTCCTTACTCAAGCGATATTGCATACTTTTACGTCTACAAACATGTTTGGCACACATGCATACTGCTTTTCTGGACAAGTGTTAGGTAGAAAATATTCTAATGAAAGAAACACGAACATATTCATGTTGCCAGAGTCCCTGATTCTGGGGGTTTCCTCATTTGACCTCCCCAAATGGTTTTATTTCATCTCTTTGCTGAAATGATTTGAGAAATGACCCTAGAGAACGGTGCTTCCCAGAGCCTAAGGACAGTGAAGCCCAAAGTGGAAGTCAAAGCAAACGACACAGAGACAGAGAATTAGTAATAAAACTTACTCTCTTTACAAAAAATCTTTTTCAGTCCTTCAGATTGCAGGAAGAGACAGTTCTTGGTTAGGTACTGATGCTAATTCCACTTCTTATCAAAAGGAGGGTAGGCATGGACTCAGAGCCTTGTGTAGGCAGCAGAGTACAAATTAATAATAGTTTTTTCCTATTTGATTTAACTTCAGTTACCTTCTCTTCATGACAAGATTGGTTTTTATTTGACATGCTGATGTAGAGTTTCACTTTAAAATAAAGTTAAATTTTAAAAGTGAGTTTTATTTAACTTAATAATACAAATAATATGTTGACATGGCAAAAGTCATAAAGGTGCCTGAAATTTGGAAGACACTGCCTTCAAGGCAATTCCTGTCCTCTTAATTCTTTTACTGTTACTTATTTTTTTCACATATTTATGTATTGTGCATTTGCTTCAGTATCTGGTAAAGTGCCTTGAATCTAATTGACTCTGAGTATATGTGTGTTAATTTTATATGCTATTTTCCTATTTTGTGCCATACTGCTAATTGACCCAATGGCATTTTTTAAAGAGAAAGTAGTCTGTTCTCAGCAATCCAGCTTTCATGGTGTCCATTTGCCCAAAGAGGTGAACAAATGAAAGGCATAGAATGATGATGGATTCTGCTTTATAAAGGTAGAAACTAACTTCCTTTTGTCCAAACATAGTTCAAAAGTTACTTTAAAGCCCAGGATGGGTTATTTAAAATCCTGGGTTTATTGAGTCCTTATCAATGAAAGGATAAATGTAAGAAATAACATCCTGTAAGATAATACTGAATATTGCTCAAAAATTCAGTTGTTTGTTCTGGTGTTTGAGCTTAATGAAAATAAAAACCTGTATTTTAAACAAGTCATGAACTTTTGAGGGGAAACAAAGATCTCAACTGAATAATACAGGTTGGTTAAGATTTTAAACAAATTAAGGAAAAAAATTGGCATAGTTTTCAGTATTGCACAAAATGAGTATTCCATAAACATAAACTGAATTAAAAACTGACATCCTAGATTTAGATGAAAGGAAACCCAAATTAACAATTAAACCTTGTATGGTACCACCCTTAACCTTCTTCGTTAATATTTGAGATTCTTGATCTGATTTTTAAAAAGCAGTGTTGCACAGCAATCAAACAAGTTACAAAGTTAATGTGCTTCCTCTCTAACCGTTCTGAGTATGGCTGAGCACATTTTTGTATTTACAAGAAAGGAAGAATAAAGAAAGTGATAAACATATATCCCAAGTTATTAAAACATGGCATTTGTGTTTGAGACTTCTTTTCTTTCAGCAACTATTTTCTTTCAGCATCAGTTAACTATTAAATCTTTCTACAAAGATGGGTAGTAATGGAGGATCAGCCAAAGCAAAGAAGGAAGACAGAACAGCTAGGTAAGGGAAGAAAAATATGTGCTGGCTAGTTCTTCAGCTCAAGGTAAGGAGTTTCTTTTAACCCTTGGTCTGGCATTAAAAAAAAACAAAATTATTCATCTTAGAATAGTTTCTGCTGGTTCTGGCAATGACTATTTTAAAGGAGAATTATGTAGAAGAAACCCATTTCTTGATACTTTAAATGAGGAGATTTAGAAAGTAAACAGTGACTCTTAAAGATCTTTTTTAGACTAGGTGTTATCAATTCACAAAAATGATTTAACTTTGCTTAGAATTCTTTGCTGCTGTTTCAGAACTCCTTACATTTATGTTGCCATGAATTGCTATAATGCCGTATAACATAGTTATTTGAAACTCAGTTTGACATATCGACTTTGTTACTCACTAGGGTTTCCCTTTAAGATTAGGAATTACCAAAAATAATAAAATAGGCTAAGGAATCTAAAAGGAAAAAATTCTACTTTCTCCTATTAAACTTTAACTTATAATTCTTGAGGACATGGAAACACTGAATTTAGCCTCCAAACCAAAAATGCTCAGGGTCTAACAAATCACGTGATCAATTTTTTTCCAACATAGTTGAATCTTTTTAAGTTAAAGAAATGATTTTTCAATTGGAATTTTTCAAAAAGTTGCCAATATCTAAATCGATTTTTAAAAAATCTTTCTTTTGATGAGGAAGCAACATATGAAATGGTTGAACTTGAAATACATGGTTTTACATAGAAAAAACAGATATACATATAAATTTTGATAACATTTTCATTATTCAGGGTGGTTGACTATCAAATTTTATTAAAATTTCATCAAGAGGGAAATCTCAAAACACTTATTATGCTCCACAATTATTATAAACCAAACAATTTAAATGAGAGGAGGAGATAATAACATTAACTTCTTAACTTAAAGCAATCCTCTGTGACATAATTTTAAAATATTTTCTTGGCCTGAAATTTATGTAAATTGAATTCAACTATCATTAGTTATTATCAGCCTAGCTACATTTAAAAAAGTTTTCTGTGACAATTAGTTCTTAAAAACACTGTTTTAATTAGACCTGGGACATTATTAAACTAGCTAATAAATATGTACAGTAGTTTATTTGGTATACCCAGATGTCTGAAAATCAACAAGAAGGCCCAAATAGTTCTTTCTTCAAAAATTTTTCTAGTAAAAGGCCTTCATTCAAAGTTTTAATGTAATCCAAAATAAATAGCCTTTTCACACTCCATGCTTTAAATACAAAAGAAATGGTCACTCATAACCAGAGAATAATCATTGAATCAGTGTATCTTAGAATTATAGGGCTTAGTCACAGATAACCAGTTTCTTCATTTTATGAATGTCCATGGTCATGCACAAAAAATTCATGGTAGAACTTGGAGAAAACCTAGACCAGTTATTTCTACTACATCATTCAAGCATTTTTTATAGATTATCCCATTTAATCCTTACCTCAACTGTATAGTTTAGGTACTCTCATTACCCCATTTTATATATATGGAAGGTTTTGTGGTTAGAATAGTATTCAGTGAAGTAAGGATTTAAATCCAGTCTGACTCTAGAAACCATCCTACTACCAATAATCCTAAATTTTAAGGATAGGTGAATATTTTTCATTTATAAAGGAAATTCAAAAAAAATAACTCTTAACAAGTACCACCCTTTAGGAATAACAAAATAAAACATGAAGGTTATAGTTTGGAATTTTCCTCCTCTAAAATAAGTCCTTTTACCCAAGCCCAACTCAAGCACCAACTTCTCCCTGAAGCCTTCTCATGTCATTCAACTAAGCTTAATCTCTTTCTTCAAACTCTTGACAAATGCTATACACTGCTCTTTTGCACAAAGCACTAGCTGCCTCTTATACATTCTCTTCTTCCTTAATTACAGAAATTCAGTTTATAGCTCTTACAAAATTGCCACATGTCCCAGCCTCTCCAGTGGCTAGGTAGGATCATATGACTAAGTTATGCAATAAGATATTACTGCAAGTATGGTGTTGGAGTTCCAGGAATGCTGTTTAAAGAAAGCAGACTTAACTTTTAGGGGAGCTCTTTTGTGCTTTCCCAAGGTAAAGACTTTGTTATCCAGGTTTCTTTTTGGCCGGAGCTCCAGCAGCTATCTTGGACCATAAGGTAACATTGATGAAGGCAGCTGTGTGCTGTGGATGGTGCAGGAGAAAGATGGGTGTCTCTGTACACAATGAGACCATGAAGCTCCCATGACAGCCTCCTTCCAGATTTTACATAATAGAGAAATAAACATTTATGTTTGTCCAAGCCACTATTTTTTTTCCTGGTAAGTAAGCTGAGCCTAATTCTAACTGATTTAGTTGAGACTTGCACATAGTTCATAATCCAAGGTTTGTTGTAACTATGGTGGAGAGGGAAGAAAAATAAATAAAATTGTTTCTCTTACAACATTGGAGCAAAACATTTCCAATCATAATTTTTATTCTCAACCCCTTCTGGTAATTTTCAGCTTTGGGAAAGAAAAAGGAGGGAAAGGAAGGGGAAGGGGAAACAATGGAAGACGCTTCTACCTCTCTGCCACTGTTCACGCCTTTTTCCTCTCCTCTCTTCTCGACTAGCTAAGTCCTAACACACTTCAAGGCCCAACAGCAAAATTGTTTCTGTCCGACTTTTCAACCCAGAGTTCATATCTGACAATCATACATCGCCTAGTAACATCTTTTGTTTGATTTGTTAGCTTTTACATTGTATTTCTTTTTCTATGTGTTATCTCCACAGCAGAGTGGGACCGTGTTGTATTTTTTTGCACCTCTACAGCTATTAGAAAACCACCTCTGTGTGCAGGAAATCAATAAATAATTTCGATTGACTCATTAATGTAAGAAAAAAAGGTGAAGAGAGGAAAAAGAGCAAAAAACTAAGGAGAATGCATAACGTTTTAAAAGTGAAAGGGCATAACAAAAATCCGAAAGAATCCCTAGAACAAGTTTGACTTCACTGGATCTTATCAAAGAATTGGGCCTGGTAGAACAAATAACATGATACATTTATTGTTCATACAGTCAGTCAGTGCAAAGCTCAAACTGTACTTAGCGAGCTTGTCCTCCAGCTAAAGGACTATACTTTGCTTTAGTTACTCAGACAATTGCCTCAAAGTTATTTTCTCAATTACACCAGACATTTTAAAGAGTAGGAGATACAGCTTAGGAAACCATGTTTCGACAGTGGATGTATACAAATCCAAACCATGTAAAAAAACTGTCTTCCAGCAAGAACATATCTTATAGATATTATTTTGTCAATTGTGACAACATATAGAAAATAATACTTGGATATGTGAAATAATGACAAGAAAATATCACTGAGTCTAAAATAAGTAGCTGAAGAGACCATTTGCATTAAATGGACTCTATTACCTCTCTTCTAAAACCCAATAATAATAATACACCATCAGGAATAATATTACTACTTCTTTAAAAATAAGATAGAATCTAAGCATGTATTTTGCAGAAGCTACATCCTTAAAAGCTCTGTAACACTGGGACATTAAAAGCTATATAGGACTATACAGAGTTAACACTATGTAACAATATGTTTTAAAGCTTCAAGTATATTTAAATACATACAATAATAAGTGACATAAAGAGCATTTTAAACAGAAGTAATTGATATTTTGCCTAGACTCATGAACCAGCTTATATACCTCGCTGATTTCATTCTCAATTTTTTGTAAATCACTGTAACCACATATCTGTTAATGAGTTATATATCTAAAAATACAATATTCTAATTTGTTTTCATCAATTTAGCAAAGTTTTAGGGAGGGTATAAATAAAATATTCAGTTGACAGAAAACTCAGTTTCTTTCTCATTCTTTCATAACACAAACCAAGTCTTTGTTTATATCATCTGTTTAAAAGATAATGATTAAAAAATGCTAAAATAATATTGTCCTTATAATTATATTTGTTCTACTTATGAAAGATGAACTATTTTTAATCTTTTTATATACAATTGATAGTTCACATGTCAAAAAATATTGTATTTTCTTGCAAATTACTCATTAGTTATTTCCTCATTTCAAATTTTTTTTCACATAGATTTCTCAGAAGTATCTAAGACAGTAGCTTCTTTAAAAGTGAAATGTACAAAATAAATGACATGTCAACAAGTAAATTAGCATTCCCTTTCTGACCAGCTGGGTCATGTTTCCTTTTTCAAAATCCTCAGTCCCATGACACAAAATAATAATAATCTAGAAGACCTCATTAAATGATCAATATATTGACATACCTCTATAAGGAGACACATAGTGTTTTAATTGATTCCTTGAATCCATTAAATGGAATATTAAACCCAAGCCTCTAAATTATAAGAGAACATTTCCTTTATTTATTAATTTTCTTTAGGGTATGGATAATGGTATATGGAAGGATTCAAGAACTTTTATATTTAACCAAATAGTAAAAAAAAGTCCAATTTTCACTAAATATTTCATACAAACATCACAACAAAAGTTATAAAAGACAAATTAAACCATGTTTACTTACCAAAAAACTTCCAAAGGCTGAATTAAATATTGCAGCTGCCTATAGAGAAAATAAATGGGGGGAAAAAAACTCACTGAAAGTAAATAGGAAAAGGGAAAGCAAAGACTATCATTCTCCCATCCCCCACTATTCAAAACCTTAAAACACTGACTCTGTAAAGCAAAGTTAGTCACTGCTTACAAAAATTGCCAGTAGCCTGTAGTTTACTAAGATAGATGAGCTACAGCTTAGGAATCCATAAATAATGGGTCTCAAAAGCAAGCAGAAAAGGCTTGCCATAAGATGCTTTGAACCTATATGACAGTACTGAAGAATCATCCCCAATAGCAAATTGAAACCTTGTTGTTATTGATTTTGCTACTAGACTTAAAACAATCAGAGGTTGATTTATTCACCAAAAAAAGAAAAGAAAAAGAAAAGAAAGGAAGAAAATTCATATTACTGGGAAAAGGAATACCAGAATTGTAAAGCAAACATTAGTACTCTCCATCAGGGAGCATAAGACCTATGAGCTACACCCACAAAGTGAGATCTGTAGTTCCCATACAACACACACTAGAAATAGGAACAATGCTGTTAAGACCATGGAAGTTATTGCTACACAATTAATTCTAAAGTAGAAACAGGCAAGAAAAACTTCTGTTTGGTGTTCAAAAAAGAAGAAATACTTGACTTTGAGCTTACCTAAATGTCCCGGGAATACATAGTAGATATAATATAGTCCTTAACTTTAATTCAATCACTATAGTCCATGAAGCTACACCTGAATTCTGAAAGCTTCTCACATGACTTCCAAAAGATAAAAACTCGTATAATATCCAATTTGATGAAAAAAAGAGAGAGAAAGGAAAATAATAAAAAGCAGAAGGTGGGGCAGAGAAAACCTATTGACAACTCCTGTGGATCCAGAGCAGAATTAAATTAATCATCATGGACATTAGCAGCCACATTGTAGTAAGAAGAGGATGTCAGTTTAGCAAGTTTGAATAAAGTCCAAAGCCAAGCTAAGAGCTGTAGCTGAAAATGCCTTCTGCTCCAGAAGAGAATGCAATGAGAATGCGTGGGTAATGAGATCCTTGGCTCCAGAGAGCTTAGCTCTCCTATTCAAGTTCATAATTAATTCAAAGCTTTGATAATTTCATTAGATTTCTCCTTTGCTGGCCTTATCAATAAAAGATGGCACTGGACCACAGCTCCGCTGTGGCATAAACATAGGCACAGGCACAGACCAGGGAAACCTTTGCTTCCTGACAGGGACAATGGCATATGGTATTTCATGTTGTACAGGGAGCAGTGAAGGAAAAAAAAAAAGATTCGGCTAAATAAAACATCACAGATGACAAATGTAAACTGTAGCAACATATTTAACACATCTTCCTAGAATCCGATTATGGATGATTCAGGAAAAAGTTTTATGTGCAAAGAAAAATAAGTAAAACTGTAAAAATAAATGAGTTGTGGGGAGATCGATAGGGAACACTGCCTTTCTTTTGATAAAAATGTACTTCGCCACAAACAATGTTTATTTCTAGACCCTATTTTGTGCTTAGAACGAGTTTCTCTCTTTTTAGTAAAGAAATGAGGTATTCCTGTTTGAGCTCCTCTCTTCCAGATTTGTTTCTTTCCAGTGCCTTTCACCAGCCTTATACTAGATCACTAATAGTTTTGCCTAGCATTTAAAAAAACAAACAAACATGGAACATTAGAAACAAAAAGACTCAGAAGTCAAAGTAAAATAAGTACTAACTACTACTCATTAGATCATATCACTATACTCCCACTCCATCCTATTCTCTTTTAACCCAAACCCAAGCAATATATTTTATGTGGATTGGCTATGTTCCTGCATTTTATAAAATGATGGTGATGACAGTGATGAGACATCTTAGGTATCCAAAGATGCTGCAGGCCAACTTCTTAGCTATTTTCCTGATAGTGGTGATGGATTTGAAATCACTCAACATGCAGTGGGCTCTGGCAACCATTGGTGACTTGGCTGATTAAGGTTCTGGGTTCTCTGAAGAACCATGTGAAATGGGACACCGAACCAAGGATCCTGGGCTCAATAGCAACAGATAATTAAGCTAACAGTTGGCTCAATTTTGCCATTGCAGCATAGGAAGCCATTACGTTTTCCAGAGTTCCAAAAAGTGATGACAAATATTTAGAGAGCTTTTAATTGATATATAAAGACAAGCGTATCTTTTGACTTAAGGGGGAATTCCCAGCTCTTCAGCATGAACTACAAGGCCGTCCATGAACAGGTCTCTGTCCATCTCATTTATTGCCTCAAAATTTATATTCTGACAGCACCAAACTACTTGCGATTCTCCACACTCATCATGCTGTTTCTCACCTCTTTGCGCCTTGGCCTGGAATGCCCTTCTGCCTGCCAGGGAACTCCCATTTACCTTAGTGACTCAGCTTAAGCATCGTCCTTCCAAGAAGCTTTCAATCACCTCGTCAACACTCACACATCCATACTTCTGGGTGGCCTGAGTGTCCCCATACCTGCTGTCACAACATCCTGAGCATACTTCTGCCCTGGCACTTGTCACACTATTGAATGACCTATCTACATGCCTCCCTGACCCATGAGAGGCTCAAGTCTTCTAAGGAAGGAATCTAATGAAGCTCATCCTGAGCACCTCCATGTTTGCTAATTGGATTTCTAAAATAAGTAGGATTCCCAGAAATGTCCAAAGTCTACTTCTCCAACTACATCCTTCTATGTGTTTGGTAGAATCCAAGGATTGGCAGACAAAGAAGACTGGATCTGCCACCTGGCACCACAGCCAAGCAGTGGAAATGACATTTAGACTTTGGTCTCTCACCCAGTATAAGTATCTCTCTCACAGCATTGTATTTTACTTCTCTTAACCTCCCTATTCTTATATAGTTATATACACACACTTAATGTAATATAAAAAAATTTTACAATTTGCCACCACTATATAGCAATAGAGTTAGTTAAATAAAATCTAGAATTACCAAGGAATACTCTGTAGCCATTAAAAAGATGACCTGCATATACTGATATTAATTTAGCAGGCTAAGATATTTTCATTAAAAAAAGCAAGTTTCAAAACAGTGTGTGTAATTCCTTCAGTATGTGTTTCTCCAAACCACCATGAAATTCACCCACCACTAGCTGGGTTTTCTACAATTCAACTCATTTCTGATATTATCTACCCTCAACTAGCATCCGATTCCCCAGGTTAAGGGTTCAGAACCATAAGGCTGTCCCCACTTCAGATGTCAATCAAAAGTCAAGGCTGTCACCTGTGCTTCTGACCAACTGACTATAAATCGGAGGTTCCACAACCCAGTCCCCTCCAGTTTGATTAATTTGCTAGAGCAGCTCACAGAACTCAGCTTACTCACTAGATTACTACTTTATCATAAAAGGCTATAACTCAGGAACAGCCAGATGGAAGAGATGCAGAGGGCAAGGTATGGGGCAAGGCTGTGGAGCTTCCATGCCCTCTGATCGCAGGCCTCTATCATCACCTCCAGTGCTCACCAACCCAGAAGCTCACCAAACCCATCCTTTGGGTTTCTATAGAGGCTCCATTACATAGCATGATTGATTTCAACATTGGCCATTGGTGACTGAACTCAATCTCTAGCCCCTCTCCCCTCCCCAGAGGTCCAACCTTCTAATCTCTGATTGGTTCCCCTGGCAACCAGCCCCATCCTCAGGTTAGCTAGGGGCTTTCCAAAAGTCATCTATTTAGCATAACAAAAGACACTTTTTCCAGCTCTCTTCACTTAGGAAATCTAATCATTTTAGGAGCTCTGTGCCAGGAGTTGAGACAAAGACCAAATATATATTTCTTATTATAATCATAATATCACATTCCTATTGTGTAAATGTGTACACACACATACACACACACACACATATACACAGACAAGTACAAAAAAACACTTTTTTTTCTGAAAGGGATCACAGAAAAAACCTCGTAACTATGATTAAATTTGTTTGAAAGGAATTGAGTAAGGGTCAGTTTTATTTTTCATTTTCTTCTGTTTGTCCTGTTTGTCTTCTTCTTTTAAACGTGTTGCATTTCTATATCTGGGCAGGAAGATGTTGAGCCATTATTGTTCGCATTTTAAACCCCTTTGTGTTAAAAATGGAATACATATTTTATTTTTAAATAAAATTAAGATTTCAATCCCTACTTTGCACGTTAGTGATATCTCTTGCTGGCTGCCTGACAAGCTGGAGGTTGAGAACCCTCTGGAACATACATCAGTGTGCTGGGGGTATGAGAAGCCACAGGATGAACAGAAGACACCTTCCACAAGTATCTGTAGCATGTGAATGTTTGGTTTTGAAAATAATCCAAAAATGCACTTTCATTTTTATATTAAAACAAACATGGCTGTGTACAAACTTCATGTACTGGGATCAAATGTGAACCATCAAAGACAATTTGTTCTGAAGGGAGGACCCCTCAGGTTTTATGACCAGACTGTCTTAGGATATGAGTTTCCTCTCCTCTGTCTTCTAGAAGCCACAGCTGAGGGAGTTCATTGATTTTTATTTATTTTTTAAAGACTTTTTAAATTTTATTGAAGTATAGTTGATTTACAAAGTTGTGTTAATTTCTGCCATAGAGCAAAGTGATTCAGTTATACATATATATATTCTTTTTCACATTCTTTTCCATTATAGTTTATCCGAGGATACTGAATACAGTTCCCTGTGCTATACAGTAGGACCGTGTTGTTTATCCATTCTGATTTTTTTTTTTTTTTCTTTTTTTGCGGTATGCGGGCCTCTCACTGTTGTGGCCTCTCCCGCTGCGGAGCACAGGCTCCGGACGCGCAGGCCCAGCGGCCATGGCTCACGGGCCCAGCCGCTCCGCGGCATATGGGACCCTCCCAGACCGGGGCACGAACCCGTATCCCCTGCATCGGCAGGCGGACTCTCAACGACTGCGCCACCAGGGAGGCCCCTGATTTTTAAATAGTGCATTTTATTTATTATCTCTTTTGCCAGAAACAACTTAATTACCCATTCTCGCTCTAGAATGTTCCATCACAAGAATTTTGCCTAATTTGTACAAAATTGTATCTTCACTGCCTAGAACAGCACCTGACTTGTAGTAAACCCTCAACGAATATTACTGAGCCAGAGAATGAATGAATAAATGAATGGATGAATGAATAGTTCTTATGTTAACTGAATGTCCTGCACAGTAATGTTTTCATTATTAACTCAGGAATCCCATGTGCAAAGTACATACCTTGGTGTAATCATGTTTGATGGATAATTTGATCAATGCTAAAAGTTCATATTGAGGTGGTTTTTTAATATTGAGTAGATTGGCTTCCTTTATATTGTACATTTTTAGATAATATATTGCTTTTAGTATCAGCCCAGTTTTACTTGAAATATGGTATTTTACTAATGTTTCATTATATATTACGGCATGTCTTCATTAAATTATTTTGGAAAATTGAGCAAGTTCAATAACAAATTTATTTCTTCATAACCTACTTGGAATTATTTGAATTAAAAAGGTAAATTAAAAAAAAAAAAAAACACTGAAAAGCATGGCAACAGAGTGTTCTCTAACTCAGGAAATCAAGTGCTTCCATTGCTGAATGCCCTTGAATGTTATGAAGTCCTACCTGACAGTAAGCCCAAAACCTTCACCTTCCATAACTGCTGTGCACTGACCATGTTCCATGCTCTGGAGTTACATAAACATATGGTCCCCTTATAAAATGACTGCACTCCAAATATATGACACTGTTGGGCCCTACCCAAGTCTTCTCCTCATAACACTGTATCTACAGTTTTCATAATGCTGGCCCAACACCCCTCTTTTTCTTTCCCTCATCAGTCCACTAAAAAAAAAAAAAAAAAAAAAAATGAGATCCATTGTTTACACTGAGTGTGAATGATCTGTTACAAATTAACTTATGAAACTTCCTGTTGGTGTTCAGTGTTCGCTGTTGCATAACCTGTTTCCCCAGCCAACATATACAGCAATGCTTACTAAAATGCTAAAATGGAACACTTATGGTTGTCTCAGAATTTCTAATAATGCTCCAAGCTAAGGAGAATGTGTGGCAAGTATCCCAGTAGTCTAAAGTAATATTCCAGAGATATCAATGCAGAGCTTATAAAAAGACATGAAAACTAAGCTAGGGACCGTTTCATATACAGCCTATATAAGAAAAGCCTAGACGTTCTAGAGGAGATTGATAAAAGGAAATTTCTAGGAGTAGTGGGTTTTTTGACCTTTTCTTCTTCCTCTAGGGGAGAAAGCTGATGTGCCTGCCATGCCTCCCAAACTGGGGACGGATGTTTACTGAGGGCGAAAGTGCTCGCCAGGCTGCCACAGGAGTGGAGTGCACTCTGTGAGCGCTCGTGGAACCATCACGGTCTATTCCCTAGAACTGCACTGGGGGGACAGGGAGGGTGTGTAATGAACCAGAGGCAGGTACTTGCTCCCTGACTAGAAACAACAACGCTGGAGAGGCTGCCTAGGACAGGTCACAAGGGTAGGGCAAGGACGGAGGTAAGCAGTTGAGCAAAGTATACTTCAGTTCAGTGATGGGGCAAGGTTCCATCAATCCAGGGGCCAGGCAGGTGCCTCAGAGGACTGCCATGAAACTTGATTCATTGTGAGAGACCCTACATAGCAGCCTTCCAGGGTGAAGAGACTCCAGCAGTGAGCGGCTGAAGGGCTGTGTTGAGGGTTGGAAGCTGCAGGTGTACTCTGAAGAACTCCCTCCCCAACCTGTCCTGGAAAAAGAAATAGAAGGTGGACACCTGCTATGACAGAGGGCACTAAGGGCCAGATTAGAACAGCACCAGTAAAATCAGACTCTGTCCCTCGCCCTCTAATCCAGTGGTCCTACTCTAACCCCTGACTCTACAGAGTAGGGAGGGTGAGAAAGTAAAAAAATAGTGAAACAGACCATACCTTCTTCCCCACTGGTTCTACCTATCTGTTTATTTAAAAAAAAAAAAAAAGATTATATTTGTATACATGTATACATTCATTAAGAAAAAAGTGCAATTTTCTGTGCTTTACGAACACGGATTAGGGCCTCTCGCCTTCTGAGCTGGTCCACACTCTGTGGAGTGTGTTTCTCCCAGGGCCGCTCTCACCTTTTGAGAAGGACCTCATTCTGTCTATGGTATGTGACCTCTCTAAATAAATCCACTCCCTACCTATCACTTTGTCTCTCACTGAATTCTTTCCACAACGAGACAAAGAACCTGAGCTTCAGTAAAGTCCTGACACCAGGAACTAAGGCTCCCACCCAGGTGGAGGATGGAGTGATGATGTTGACCCTCCTGACTCCAATAAACTAAAACTTGGACTCTGTCGACCTTTGCCCCAATTCTATGCTGAATTCTTCTCTGCTCAAGCCCCCTTATGAATATGCATGTACCCGTAGTTTAAAACTTCCCCAATGTTGCAGTTCAGGGAGACACTGCTTTGGGAAAAGGGCCCTGGTGTTCTCCTTACTTGCTGCAAGTAATAAATCCTTCCTTCTCGCCCCGCCCCACCCCCCCAAAAAAAAAAACCAGAAAACAAAAAACACAGATTAGGCCTAGGTTGGCAAAGAAGAGAACTTGTTTAAGCTAGACTGCCCCGTATCACATAATACCAGAAAGTTAAACCTAATTACTAAATATATGACTGTTTTTGTAACAAAAAGTGACCAGAAAAACCTTGAGATCTGTCAGAGATGTTGCCCAAAGAGAGGGTAAGGGTAGGGAAAAGGAGTATGTAAGACGGCATTTCACGTATATAATCCTCAAATTCACACCACTCAATAGATAATAAGAACATAACATTTAAAATGTATAGTTGAGCCAAAACAGAACAAAAACCCTGGTAGGAGACACATGGAAGTTAGTCAAAGACAGAGTGGTCAAACAGGGGGTTTGAGGCTGCACTCTCCCAGGCGATACTGACGCATGCCCAAGAAGCACTAGGACGCCCTGCCTTTGGCTGCAAAGGGTGAGGACCAGAGCTGAGGCACCTGCGGCCAGAAGAGCAGGATGATGAAGGGGCTGCCCACCAGGCGAGGGCAACTAGAAAACTCTCCTCAGACAGTCACGAAGGTAACACAGGGCCTGGCATCAAGGGTGGGCACGGAATGGAATTTACACTACCCATGTAACTCCAGAATCCCAAACTAATGATTAATTTGGAGAAAAGGAAAGACAAAATGGATCAAAGACCGGTGGAACCCCTGAGGCCTGGAAAGAAGCAAACGCAGAACTTCTCTTTGGAGTCACTTCAATAATCGGGAACAAAGCAGATTCCCAGTTAAACGACCCCCAATGAACAGGAGTTTACAATAAAAAAAAGTACAAACAATGTGAGAAAGCTGTATATGACAGCAACTCCACTGTAACACAGTTGGGAAAGGAGGAGACGCTGAGTTTTTCACAATATGCTGGATAAGAAAATACAACATAAATTAGAGACCTAGAATTGGAAGGCACAACTTTAAAACTCTTAGAAGAAAATACGAGACTCACTGTATGCTTCCTGAAAAGGAAAAAAATTTTTAAATAAGACACAAAAAGTACACGTGAACTAGGAAAAGCTAGGGTGGCCACGCAACAAGGTCCTGGCCAGTGAGATATAAATTGGTTTCCGCTTGATGGTTGGCGGATAGGGAAGTTAGTTTCTGGCACCGCCCTTCTTCCGTTCTTCCTGCCTAGGGCAGTGAAAGCTACCTTGCATCCAGCAGAGAAAGGCCAAGAGCAACGCAGAGATAACCACTCTAATATCATTGAGCCACGGAACAAATGCCAGCCAGCCGCACCTCCAGGCATCTTGGTATATGAGAAAAATAAGTCCCTGCTTGTTTAAGCTACTTTTAGTCTGATTTTCTATTACTTGAAGCCTAACTGATACAATCAGGTTCCTAAACAAAGGAGTAAGTAATAAAGTACTAATCAGGCAGTTAGATAAATCAAAAGCGTTTCCCAGACATAAACTTGACTAGGCTATTAAGTTTTATTTAGCATAATCTTTTGTTCCCATTGCATATGGCATAACACATCATGAAAAACCAACAGAAAAAAAATTGACTATTGGTGACGGTTGTTGGATATCAAAGCTGCATTATCCTAACCTGGAAAAGTTCCTCAACTATGTGAATCTATATCACCCCTGCCTCTGAGTCACAAGAAGGAGAACTAGCCTAAATATTTATCCCCTTTCTAAGCATAGTTGTAGTTGGAAAAAGCATAAAGACATCAAAGATTGAATTCTTATCCTTGGTCTCCAATTAAATAAGGAAATACAAAACATTTTCTTTTTACTTGTAAGGTATTTTGCAAAATGCTATAGAAAGGCCAAAAAAAAAAAAAGAAGAATTAAGAAAAGCTTATTCTGCCTGTTTTTAAAAATTATAATTGGCTGACAAGCACCTTAGTTGCTAGGACATTTTAGTACTAAATTACCACTATTTTCACTGTATAAATCTCATAGCAACTAAAATTTGAGTTATACATTTCTATATTACCTTTAAATATTATTGAACCATACCACACAAAAGTATATATAAGACATCAATTTAAATGCGAGTTTATTTACCATGCTCAATATTAAAGGGGCATTATCATTTGATTCCATTATTTGTGTTGTATTTTTTAAGCAGCAATGGCTAAAAAGTAGAATATTGTCTTAAAATCATTACTGAATATTTCTTCTCAACAAATACATCGAAGTGAAGACTACAGAACTGCTACAAGGCATTCTCCAATTTAAAGAAAGGTTGTTTAATATACCATTAAAATTCACCATCTTAATGACCACTTTCATTCTTTGTTTTGAAAACACTACAGGAATGAAGAGACGTTCATCTATATGCAAGTTATGAGAAAATGCCATCCAGCTGCTTTTTTGAGAGTAAGCAACATTTCTTGATATCAATGGAAAAAAAATTTAACATCCCTAATCTTGAGGTGAATGGGGGGGTGGGGGTGGCTATTCTTGTTTGTAACTATTCATCTCAATTCAGGCAAGGAAAAAATATATTCAAGTTACTGCTTCTGGATGCCAAATTGAATCAGGTGTCCTCTCCTCTTAAGAAAATTAAGTTGCTTTTGTGCAAGAGTGTTTTAATGAGAACCGAGCCCGCCGACAGTGATAAATGGGAATGACACCAGAGAGAGCATGTAAGCAGGACAATATGTGCATGTTACAGTCTTACAGCCTATTTTTCACTGACAATTCTGAATGACTTCGCTGTTTCTTAAGGGGCCTATTAATCTCAAATTTAGTTATTACACAACGTTTATTTGAACATATATTCTGCGGATGATGACAGCTAATAAAGGAAATCTTTCGCAAGCTGTATTTTTACATATTGTTCCAACTCCAGCTCCCAGTCATTTGATGGTATTGATGGAATAACCTACATTGTGCTGAGACTTTAAAAAAAAAAAAAAGGCACATACATTCTGATTCCTTTCTAAGCATATGGGGACTCTTAAATAACAGTTAAAATGCATACCAAAAATCCTACTAAGAAATGGTAAAAGTAAAAGGACATCTTAACTGTTCAACAAAAATTGTTTAATGTGAAAACGGACCCTGGTAAGATAAACCAGACACCTCGGAACACTTTTAAAGCTTTGGTCCATCATATGCAATAGTTCTTGCGTACCAATCTACATTTTTACAATATGCGTGGAGGAGGGGAGGGAAGACAAAATCAATTTTCTTGAGGTGCAAAAAGAGTCAAGTAAAAGAGTTGCTTTCCTCCTTGGTATGCTTTTTTGATAAAATACCATGTACCGAAAATAGTGGCGATACTGTATATCTTATTTCTGGTCACATACCTAAAGGCTGATGAGAATTATTTTAACACTTTCCTACAAACATATTTATCAGCTCAAATACCTCCACCTGGAATTCAGATTGTGATTCTTGTTCCAAGAGAAATTTGCTACTTGAAGTATAACTTCTTCATAATAACAAAAACCTAATGATATTAGCAAGAAATATTTATACAAGTTTAAGATTTTTAAATCTGCCTCATAATTAAGATGAATACAGACTTAAACACTTTCGATTTCATCCTCCGAAATCTGTCTTCAAAGGTGTTCAGTTTCAATGAAATCAGAATTTTCAAGTGAGAAAAGGTCCTTAGATACTATGACAATCCCTTTATAAATGAAGAAACAGAACTCTAGAGATAAAGGATCTTTCCTAAGGTCATACTGGCTAGTGGCAAAGCCAGAATAGAACTCATCTCCAGATGTTCCCTCTACCCTCTCTATAACAGCCACATGGCCTATTTTATATATTATTTTTAATATGATATTTGTAGATTTATAGTGTAAAAAGGGCATACACCAAAACACTCATAGTGGTTATATTGGGGTAATAGGATTAGGGATATTTTTTTCCTTCATGCTTTTCCCAGATTTTCAAGGTTTTTTGTACTGATTATGTATTTATTAGAAAAAAAGCATATAATAAATGTTATATGTTAAATACAACAAGCATTTTAGAGGTTCTCTCTTTAATCTTTAGGCAAACCTTGAATAATGTTGCACTCAATCGATATCTAACTAAAAGCTGAATGATACTGAGGATAATACCAAGAAGAAAGTACCTAAACAGTCCTACTTGTTATATTAATGCTGAATACTCAGAGGAACCAAGTGTGATTGTAACTCAGAATATCAACTATTAAATTGAAAATATATGTTACTTACTTATTAATAGCTTATTAAACACTTGTAAATATCTAGGATGAAGCTGAACAAAACGTACTTGAAATATTACACATGATTTGACATTACATCTTTTTTTTTAATGCCAGTTTTCTCAATATTCCTAAAATTTAATTGTGCATAATCTTTTGGGTTCCCTATGCCCTGCCAAAAAGGAATAAAATAAATGTTCCTTTAATTATTCATTCATTCAACAAAAGTTTATTAAGCAGTTTAAAACGCTAAGCACTGAGAATACAAAAACAAATACAATAGAGTATCTGCTCACAGTATCAGGCTAGAAGAGAGACATCATAATGGCTATAACACAAGAAGATCAATGGGATCAAAGCTATGGCAGCACAGAAATTAACTACTAAAATTTCCTTTTAAGTGGGCTTTTTCAATACCTCCTGGTGATATACAAACACTTTTCTGATCAATTAATGGAAGCTCTATTTAATGCCAAAGACATGAACTAAGCTCTCAGCACACCAACAGAGAAATTGGCCAAGAATTCGCCTAACACTTTGCTTAGAAGGGCATCCACAAAACATAAGTGACAACTTATGTCAAACCATCTAATGTTTCTTACAAATTTTAGACTTGAGCTACCTAACTCTGTTATTTCTGCTCTTTTCCATCCATTAGGTCTGGGAATCTCAGAGCTTCTTAAAAGGGCAGTGGATCAATCCCTCAGCAATAACTCACTCATCAGCTTTTCATTAGCAATAAAATAGCTTTCCTACCATCTTCTGGGAAATAACTTACCATAGATTCACAGAACTGCAATGGACTTCTACAGATCATCTAATCAAGACACTTTTCCTCAAAAAGGACTACACTGAAATCACTAACAAATGGAGCCTACTATCCTATTCTTCATGACTTCAGGATCAAGGCTGCATAATATCTTTTAGAATTTTAGATTTAAAATCTATATTTTAAATCATATTTTTTCACTAACAAGTCTTTTCCTTTTCTGAATTAACTTTTAAGATCATCTTTTTGTGTTAGGTGCCCTGAGAGGATTAAAAAAGAGCTGTGTTGATGGCCAACAGGCACATGAAAAGATGTTCGATATCATGAATTATTAGAGAAATGCAGATCGAAACTACAACGAGGTATCACCTCACTCCAGGCAGACTGGCCATCATCAAAAAGCCTACAAATAAATACTGGAGAGGGAGTGGAGACAAAGGAACCCTCCTACACTGTTGGTGGGAATGTAAGTTGGTACAGCGCTATGGAGAACAGTATGAAGATTCCTTAAAAAACCGAAAATAGAGCTATCGCAGGATTCTGCAATCCCACTCCAGGGCATATACCCAGAGAAAACCATAATTCGAAAAGATACATGCACCCCAATGTTCACTGCAGCGCTATTTACAATAGCCAAGACATGGAAGAAACCTAAATGTCCATCGACAGATGAATGGATAAAGAAGATGTGGTATATATAAACAATGGAATATATTATTTACTCAGCCATAAAAAAGAATGAAATAGTGCCATTTGCTGCAACATGGGTGGACCTAGAGAGTATCATACTAAGTGAAGTAAGTCAGACAAAGACAAATATATGATATCACTTACATGTGTAATCTAAAAAAATGATACAGGGCTTCCCTGGTGGTGCAGTGGTTGAGAGTCTGCCTGCCGATCCAGGGGACACGGGTTTGTGCCCTGGTCCAGAAAGATCCCACATGCCATGGAGCGGCTGGGCCCGTGAGCCATGGCTGCTGAGCCTGCGCATCCGGAGCCTGTGCTCCTCAACGGGAGAGGCCACAACAGTGAGAGGCCCATGTACCACAAAAAAAAATAAATTAATTAAAAATTTTTAAAAAAATTTAAAAATGATACAAATGAACTTATTTACAAAACAGAAATAGACTCACAGACATAGAAAACAAATTTATGGTTACCAAAGGGGATAGGGGGAAAGGGATAACTTAGGAGTTTGGGATTAACAGATACACACTGCTATATATAAAATAGATAAACAACAAGGACCACTTTATTCAGTATGTTGTAATAACCTATAATTGAAAAAAATCTGGAAAAAAAATAAATATATGTAAATATATATGAATAATTTTGCTGTACACCTAATACTAATACAACATAAATCAACTATACTTCAATTAAAAAAATTTTTTTAATTAAAAAAAAGAGCTGTGTTATCGCTATTATAAGTAGTATGCTGGTAAGTTTAACAACTGGCTCTCAGGCTGAAGGGAGAACCACCAGTTTGCAATATTTGCTGATTTTTGTGCTATAAGTGCTCCCACC
This sequence comes from Mesoplodon mirus, assembly GCF_964341445.2. Taxonomy (NCBI): domain Eukaryota; kingdom Metazoa; phylum Chordata; class Mammalia; order Artiodactyla; family Ziphiidae; genus Mesoplodon; species Mesoplodon mirus. The sequence goes on along the minus strand of NC_138977.1, from coordinate 8,780,671 downwards.
ATGGCCAATTTCAAGCTGCAAACATGATGTCACTGAACACCAAGATGGAAAGAGATGGTATAATTCCGAAGGCATAAAAATTAGGAATAGAAGGGCAAATTGAACATAAAATAAGCATAGGAAGGAAATTAAATAAAGATATGAGCAGAAACTAATAAAATCAAAATGAGAAAGATTATAGAGATCAATGAAATCAAAAGCTGGTTCTCTGGGGGGAAAAAATCAATAAAACTAATATACCTTTAGAACAGGGATTGGCATACTTTTTCTGTTAATGGTTACTGTTCCATTTCAACCCAACTGGTCTAACACAACTGAATATACTGCAATACAATTCTGACACTAACCACATGGAGCTATTGCAGACCCCACAAGTTAAAGGCTCAGTCCTCCACAAAACTGCCCTCACTTCAAATGGCAGCTGAACTTTCACAGTCCCCAGGCCACTTGCACTTCTGACCAACTGGCTATAAATTTAGGGCTTCCCATGACCCCCTCTTGTTCAATAATTCAATAGAACAACTCATGGATCTCAATGAAAGTGCTATACTTCCAAACATAGTTTTATATAAGGGGTACATATAGAGTGAGGTCTGAGAGCTTCCAGGTTGGGGCCCCATGGACTCAGAGCACATCACTCTCTCAGCACATCAATGTGTTTACCAACCAGGAAGCATCACTGAGCTTTAGTGTCCAGAGTTTTTAATCTGGGTTTCATTATGTAGGCATAATTGATTAAATCATTGACTATGTGATTGAACTCAAGCTCCAGCCCCCTTTCATTCCCAGGAGGTCAAGTGGTTCAAAGTTCCAATACCGTAATCACATGTTTGGTCTTTCTTATGACCAGCCTCCTTCCTGAAGTTATCTAGGGGGCCACGAGAGTCACCTATTTAGAATAACAAAGACACTCTAATCACTCAGGAAATTCCGAGGGTTTTTGAAGGTCTGTATCAAGAACCTGGAACAGAGATTAGATATATTTTTTATCATACCACGGCAACATCATAAATGTTTTAGGCTTTGCAGCCATATGTGCTACTGTTATAGCACAAAAGCAGCCACAGATAATGTACAAGATAACGAGTGTGGTTGTGTTCAAATAAAACTTCATCTCTGCATACTAAAATTTCATGTTCATTTAATTTTTATGTGTCATGAAGTTTTATCTTCTTTTGATTTTTTTCTAACCATTTAAAAAATGCACAAATCATTCTTAAGTCATCTATTGTTCAAAATATGCTGCAAGCCTGATTTAGCCTGTAAGCCATAGATTGCCCATCTTTGCTCCAGGAGAAAAAGAGAAGATAGAAATGATCAATTTCAGGAATAAAAGAAGTGACATCCTGAGGTCCTTCAGATATTTAAAGAATAAGAATATTGTGAACAACGTTATGCCCCCAAATTTGACAACTTAGATGAAATGGACAAGTACCTTAAAAGACATAAGTAACCAAAGCTCTCTCAAGAATAAATAAATAACCCAAATAGCCAATTATAGGGACTTCCCTGGTGGTCCAGTGGTTAAGAATCCACCTTCCAATGCAGGGGACGCAGGTTTGATCCCTGGTCGAGAAACTAAGATCCCACATGCCATGGGGCAACTAAGCATACGCACCACAACTAGTGAGCCAGCACGCCACAACTAGAGAAGCCCATGCACCACAACGAATGATCCCGCATTCCACAGCGAAGATCCCGAGTGCCACAACTGAGACCTCACACGGCCAAATTAATTAATTAATTAGTTATTTTAAAAAAGAAGCCCACATGCCACAACTAAGACCTGGCACAGCCTAAATAAATAAATAAATAAATAAATAAATAAATAAATAAATAAAATATTTTTTAATTAAAAAAATAGCCCATTATATATTAAAGACATTGAATCTGTGCTTTAAAATTTTCCCACAAAAGAAATCTCCAAAACCAAATGGCTTCACTGGTGAATTCTACCAAATATTTAAAGAAGAAATAATATTAATTCTGTAAAAACTCACCCAGAAAATACAAGAAGAGGGAAAAATTATTTTATGAAACCAACATTAGCCTGATACTGAAACCAAGTCAAAACATCATAAAAGAACTGCAGGGGCTTCCCTGGTGGCGCAGTGGTTGAGAGTCTGCCTGCCGATGCAGGGGACATGGGTTCGTGCCCCGGTCTGGGAGGATCCCACATGCCGCAGAGCGGCTGGACCTGTGAGCCATGGCTGCTGAGCCTGCACGTCCGTAGCCTGTGCTCCTCAACGGGAAAGGCCACAGCAGTGAGAGGCCCACGTACTGCAAAAAAAAAAAAAAAAAAAAAAAAAAAAGAACTGCAGAACAATAATTCTCATGCACATAGACAAACACAAAACTTACAAAATTTTAGCTAATTAAACTCAATAATATACAAAAAGGATAATATATCATGACCAAGTGGAGTTATTCTAGGAATGCAAACTTGGTTTAAGATTTGAAATCAATCAAGGCGATTCACCTCATCAACAGATTAAAAGAAAAAACTTATGATCAGATCAATAGATGGAGAAAAAGTATTTGACAAAAGTCCATATATATTCATGATAAAAACTCTCAGAAAATTAGAATTGGTAAGAATTTCCTCCAACTGATAAAGGGCATCTTTATCAAAAACCAAACAGATAACATCATACTTAATGAGAAAAGACTGAATGCTTTCCCCCTAAAACCAGGGACATGATAAGGATCTCTACTCTTACTACCATTTCTATCCAACATTGGCCTGAAAGTCTTTGCCATGTAATAATGCAAGAAAAAGAAATAAAAGGCAGAGAGATCAGAAAAGAAGAAATAAACCCATTTTTTCACAAATTATATGATCCTAGAAAACCTTGACCAAAACCAAACAAACAAACAAAAACAAAACAGAACAAACTCCAAGAAATAATAAGTGAATTTAGCAATGTTGCAGCATACAAGGTATAAAAATCAATGAACATCTATATACTAGCAAGGACTAAATTAAAATTGAAATTAATAAAAATACCATTTACAATAGGACACCAAAACCATGAAATCTTTGAGAAATATTTAAAGTCCTAAATAGAGACATATGTATAAAATCCTCAATTATTAAGATGTCAAATTTCCCCAGATTGATCTATATATTTAATGTAATTCCAATCAAAATCCCTGCAGGATTTTTAGAAGAAAATGACAAGATGACTAAAATTTATTTGGAAATCTTCTTGGAAAGAGAAAAAAAAAATTAGAAGACTCACACAACTTGATTTCAACACAGTATAAAGCTATATTAACTGATGAATTCATAAAATTGCTAACAAAAGATCAAGATGAAAAAAAATTTAATTACATGGGACTGAGTGAACTGATGAGGGTGATTATAATTTTTGTGACTTTCTGTTTGAATGGAAAAAAAAAAGCTATATTAGTTAAAATAGTATGGTACTGGCTTAAGGACAAGTATATAGATCAATGGAACAGAATAGAAAGTCCAGAAATAGATCTATATAGAAATGGTAAATTGATTTTTGACATGGGTGCTACAGTAATTCAATGGGAAAAGAATAATCTTTTCAGTAAGTGGTAACTGACATCTCTATGCAAAAAACAACAATAACAAAAACCAGAACTTTGACCCTTATACACTGTACACAAAACATAAGCTGGAATGGATTATAGAGCTAAATGTAAGAACTAAATCTATAAAACTTCTAGTAGAGAACATAGAGAAAATATTTGTGACTTTGAGTTAGAACAACATTTCTCAGGACACAAAACTTGTAACTTTAAAATTAAAAAATGATAAATTAGACTTCATCACAATTTAAAACATTTTTTTCCTTCCAAGACACTGTTAAGAAAATGCAAAAGCAAGCTACATATTGAGAGAATATATTTACAAAACACACATCTGATAAAGGACTTGTAGGTAGAATATATTTTTTAAATCCTTACAAGTAAATAATAAGATGACAATCCAATAAAAAAGTGGGCTAATGATTCAAACAGACACTTCACTAAAGAAGAGATTTGGGTGACAAATCAACACAAGAAAAGATGCTCAACATCATTAGTTATTTGAGGCATGTAAATTAAAATCATGAGATACCACTACACACCTACTAAAAACTTAAAAACAAAACAAAAAATCCCCTGATAGTTCAGGGCTGGTTAGGATGTGGACCAGATAGAACTCTTATATTGCTGGAATGAATCCAAATGATACAGCCACCTTGGAAAAGGTTTAGCAGTCTCTTTTAAAGTTGCACATATACTTACCATATTGCCCAGTGATCCCACCACTGGGTATTTATTTACCCAAGAGACAGATATTAATATGTTCATATAAGAACTTGTACTCAAATATTCAGAGCAGCTTTATTTGTAATAGTTCATAATTGGAAATTACCCAAATATCCATCAACTGGTGAATAAACACATTATGATACATCCGTACAAGAGAATACTACTTGGCAACAAAAAGGAATGAACTACTGATACATGCAACAACATGGATGGATCTCAAAAGCATTTTGCTGGTCAAATGCAGCCAGACACAAAAGGTTATGTACTATATGAGTCCATTGATATGACATTCTGGAAAAGGCAAAACTATACAGACAGAATTCAGATCACTAGCTGTCAGGGACTGTAGGTAGGGAAAAGGAAAAGAGGCACAAAAAATTTTTTTACCATGATAGCAATGCTCCACACACTTTATTTATTTTCCAAACTAATCAAACTACATACTTTAAAAGAGGGAATTTTAATATCTGTAAGTCATGCATCCATAAACCTGACTTTGTAGATTTATAAAAATTTTGAAAGTAAACAAAAAAGTAGAGAAATGTAACTATATAATATTATGATTTAGCTTTTTCATATTTACTTTGTTTTGAGGTTTACAGAGAAAATTTCAATAAATAAGCATTAATAGGTCTTTACTTAATAAAAACATAAATTAATCAAAACCACAGAATTACTGTTACTACCTATAAAAACTGAAGCTTCAGAGCTCTACGTGTAATTTGTAAAAATGTCTTTCCAAGTCATTGTTTTAAACATTTACATAATGTGGATACTTAAAGACTCTATGGGCTTATCTGATATTCAAAACAGATACCCTTGTTTTAAAGATGATAAAGATATCATGTTAAATAACTTTTAATTTAAAATCATCAGAGACAAAAATGGTACAAATGAACCTATTTACAAAACAAAAATAGAGTCACAGACATAGAAAACAAACCTATGGTTACCAAGAGGAAAACGGGGGGAGGGATAAATTGGGAGATTGGGATTGACATATACACACTATTATTTATAAAATAGATGACTAGTGAGAACCTACTGTATAGCACAGGGAACTCTCCTCAATACTCTGTAATGACCTATATGGGAATAGGCTCTAAAAAAGAGTGGATATATGTTTATGTATAACTGATTCACTTTTCTGTACACCTGAAACTAACACAGCATTGTAAATCAGCTAGACTCCAATAAAAATTAATTTAAAAAAAGAAATGGTAAAAAATAAGATAAAATAATCACAGAGACATCTCTGAAAAAGTAGAAAAAGCAATGATAGTGAAGTCAGAAGACAGTTTCAAAACAACCTGATCACATACTCAGCTATGAAAACTCTTTAAATCTCAGTTTCTTCACTTTATTAAATGGGAATAACAACATCCACTTCGTAAAATTTTTGTGAGGATTAAATAAGATGACAAATATAGACCCCCTGGGTATTCTACAACCATAGAAAATCTCACATACAAAAGGCCCAGCAAGCCCTCATCATACAAGTATTCATTCTCCAAGTCCCTGAAGAATTTAGGTTTAGGTTGTACAGGGAAACCAGAGACATCACAGCAAGGAAAGATTCACAAATGAAATGACCATTTCTAAAATGATTCTCAAGAAAATATTTTCTCCTCCCACACTCACACCCCAACTACTTCGCAATAATATCTAACTCTGTACCTCAGCTTTCGTTGGTTTATTCTCACCAACTGTCTGGTATTTTAAGCCACCTGACAATACAACACAGATAAACACAAATAGGTTGCTAAATATAATTGCAAGTCCTATAGAAGATTCAGGATTTCATTAGTCAATGAAATCAGAACAAAGTCAATGACAAGTGAGAAAAAAATGACAGGATATGTATTAAAAGGAGAGTAATCGAAATATTTTTTAAGTGAGAGCACTTGTGAAAATTGATGAAGCCTCATTTTGTTTTGCATATTTGTATCTTTATGATTGTGTTACAAAAATAAACAGGAGAAAAAGATGTGACATCATGTCATCATCATACAATTCCTTGGGAAAAATACATCGATCCCCACCCTCCAAAACAACACTTGATTCTTTCTTCATTCACTCCAAGAATTAGCAGACAGTTATAATATAACCTGAATTTTGTTCAACAAATTAAAAAATAAGCTTATTTCCATAATTTACAGTTCCATTTTTTCAAACTAAAAACTAATATTTTTCAGTAATTATTACTAAATGCTAATTCTTTTTTTAAAGTTCGTTGACTTTAAGTGAGCTTTCTTCTATGTCATTTACCATTGAATAATTGGATTTTTTTTATTCTAGTTAGTCACACTTTTATGGGGGGGCAGAATAGAGCAATTCTTTTTATTTCCTATAAAAGCATCACTGAGGTTAAAAATGTTTCAATGTGTTACACTCAGCAGAATGTAATTTATATTTTCTACAAATAACAGAGTAATGCAGGAACAAATATCAGCCAATATCTTCCCAATTTCCTAAATTTTACATATAAGGTTTAGACAGAAGCCCAGCGTGGGAAGTGACTTGCTCAAGATCACACAGTTTCTGGCAGTGGCCAAGCTGGGGTTATAAGAGCTCCCAAACACTCTTCCTTCTCTAGGCCATTAATCTTTATTTGATTCTAATATATTAGGTAGATAAGATCTATGTGAATATCAAAAATACACAGAATGGAAATTATATAGACACACTAAAGCGTAAAACACTAGTCAGCAAGCAGTGAAGCACTGAATCGACTTCAAATTTTTATTAAGGTTATCCTTCTGTTAGTGATTGAAGGTATATTAGCTTAGTGGGCCATACAATAGCACCACAGCTAATGGACTGCCAAGAGATGATTTAATAAAGAGGCCCAGCTGAACAACAGTGTATAAGTAACTCTGACAACCTGAGGCTTTCTTTTGGTCAAATGTTTTATGTCTGTAAGTGACTTTCTCTAAAAAAATTACCTGAGAAGATACTCTCAGAAGGTTTCACTGTAATAACAGCAGCCCAAACATTCTTATATAAGTTCAGATTCTTCGAGATCTAAAGATGTGATTAAAAAAAAAAAAAAAAGCTTAAAGGTCTTGTCCCCAGATCCTTCTACAGGCACCATTTATAACATGGTTAGAGATCTAGTTAAACAACTCATTCAGCAACCACACTGTGTCTTTCTTTTGATTGATATAAAAGAAATAGAACAACTTTTTAAATGTTGGCCTCAAGATTTTACTCTAAAATATGAGCAGTAGAAATTGGGAGAGGACTGGGGAGAATGAAATGAGAATATTTATTAAATACACTGTTCTATAAAATATTACATGGACTCCTCATCTTTACAACATGGACCAACCTGTAATGGGAAGAGAAAAACCAAAGTCTTGTGGGAAGAAAATATCAAATGAGCAAAGAATTAAAAAATTAATAATGCTGATGACTGATCAGAGTTCAGGGAAAAGACACTTTGCGTCCTTTATAACCATACTGGATGTGCTGCAGTAAGTAGTAAAGCCTTAAAAATGTCCATACACACCCCTTAATCCAGGAATTCCACTTTAAACAATTTATCTAAGAAAATAATACAGATACAAGAAAAGATTACTAAAAGGATCTTCATTTTAACATTATTATTATTTTTTTAATAGTAAAAGTTATCCAGGGCTGAAATGAACCATTGCACAGCCATACATGAGAACGGTCAGTAGTCTTTAAAAAGAATGTTTTAGAACCCTGTTCACAAGGTTCACAATGTATTGTTAGGTGGACAAATAGGATTACAAAATGGTGTGTATTATATGATCTCATTTTATTAAACATATGTACAGATAAAAAGGTCTGGAAAATACACATTCATATATCCCTATGGTTGTCAGACCAGTGGGATTATGATATTTCTTTGTTTTGTTTACCTATATTTTCTCGATTATCCACTAGGAATACATACTGCTTTTGTAATAAGAAAAAAGCAAGTTATTAAAATTTTTTTAAACAGTACAAGAATATAAAATTCTATATAGTCATTTTGGAATATTGTATGTGACTTCGAAATGCCACAATACAATGTGCTTTAGGGCAGTGAATGAATGGTAAGCCTTTCCTTTGATATGCTACTGGTCAAAAATTATGTTTATGTGAAAAAAAATTATGTTATGTGATAGTGAGAATCTAACCCAAAAGAAAAATAATCATTTCATTGAGAATAACAGTAATTTTATGTTATTAGAAAAAGAAACCATGACAGTCATTATCAAAGTAGTCATTTTGGGGAAATTAAATTGCAAATAAATGAAGACATTTACATGGAATGATTTTAGGTTGCAAGCAAAATGAATGAGGGTTTAGATACTTAAAGTCACAAATAGTACTTTAAGTAAAAACAGAGTTTCTATTTCCTTTAAAACAGGGTTTAGTATTTACTCATTTAAAAAAATGCGTTCCCTTAAATACTCCTTACAATATAGCACAAAGTCAAAGAACTCTGTTCCAGATGTAAAGTCAGATTCATGTTTCTATTTTAAGGATGTTCAACTTCTAATGAAACAAAGACAGAGCTTCCCACCTGAATTTTCACATGAAATATTTCTAAGAGACAATCTAGAAGTCTTTGAAATTTGTTTTTTTTATATTATGTTTATAGAGTCCAATAAACATCAGGTAGCCAATGTGTGTAACTAACATACACACACATACACACTGTGGTTTGTATATCACATTTATGGTATGACTCATTCAAAACAGGTTTATGAAGTAAATATTTTCCTCTTCTAGACACATGTGAAAATAAGGAAATGACTTAAAAGTAGGAATAATACCATTGCATTTAGAACTGTGTTTAGGAAATTCCCTGGCGGTCCAGTGGTTAGAACTCCATATTTCCACTGCAGGGGGGCCAGGTTCGATCCCTGGTTGGGGAACTAAGATCCCGCAAGCCATCCCACAATTCTTCTGTTGGCATGGCCAAAAGAATAAATTAAAATAAAAACAGAAAATTAAAAACAACAACAACAAAAAAACTGTTTAGATCATCTTAAAACAAACTCTTGGGACTTCCCTGGTGGTGCAGTGGTTAAGACTCTGCACTCCCGGTGCAGGGGGCCAGGGTGCCATCCCTGGTCAGGGAACTAGATCCCACATGCATGCCACAACTAGGTGTTCACATGCCACAACTAAGGAGCCGGTGAGCCACAACTCAGAAGCCCACCTGCTGCAACTAAGGAGCCAGCTAGCCGCAACGAAGAAGCCTGCCTGCCACAACTAAGACCTGGCACAACCAAATAAATAAATATTAAAATAAAATAAAATGTGTTCTTGGGAAATTTTAAGAATAAAATGAGGCACAATATTATTCCTTTTGAAAAACAGTTTTCAAATTCAATATCAAATGATTAATTGCTATACTTCCTTATCCCAATCAAAGACATATGACTGCTCAACATTTTTTAAGACCTTAAATCTCAAATTCTAGTATTCTATAGAAATTAGGGGGAAAAAATAAGGTATTTGTCTTTCTTCCAATACTACTCTTTATTTCCATTAATATAATGAAGTTATCATAGAAAAGCACTGCTTAAATCTGAATTGTCTATGCACAAAGTGTCTATTACACCTAATTATTCATAAGACACCCCCTTGAACAGAATATTGGAAGGAAAACTGAAGCATCAGGTAACAGGTGAATTGAAAGACCTCTGTTTCTATCGACTTCCTTCCCAATCATTCTCGGCAGTTCTTAAAGAGCTCAGGTTAACTGAAGTCTTTATCAGACACCAGGCAAGTTAATATGTACTGGAGGACTCTAGGGATACAAATGAGAAGGCTACTCAAACCACCCCTCCTTATTTAACCACAAGTAGCTTAAATTCAAGACCCATATTGTGAACAGTTTTAAAATTTTTCTAATATGTCCTTTAACCTGCTTCCTACCCTTCTCTTCCGTATGTCCTTTATCTTTCTAACCTTAAACTTGAAAGAGGTTTACATTTTTCAGAAAAAATATGGATGCTTTTTCAAAATGTATTCCCTTAACTACTCCTTACATCTACTTTCTAATCCCCAACTCAATTAAATTCAGCATGAATTTAAATTGCAATTAACATCTTTTGAGGGATTACATGTTCTAATCACAATTAGGCAGTGAATACTTGAAACACATACATTTTGTTATATTATCTGAAATGCAAATTGGAGTCCAAAAAAGATGTTTAATAAAAATGTATAGTACTGAAGACTTTATTATGGAATCCAAGGGACTAGAAATGAGATTTAAGGGTAAAAGCACAGATACAAGTACAAAAACAAATTGTTTCACCTCCAAGACCCCTGGAAATGGCCCCACTTGGCTACCATTTAACCTAGCCTCATCACAGTTTAAAAACTACCTTCTAAGAGTTTTCATTAACCAAACGAAATTTCATTTTTTCCCCTACATCAGGAGCTCACAGGGTCTTAAATGAGAGATGACGCATAATATTCTATAAGATCAGGAGATCAAACCTGTTTGCTGACCCAGGAATTTATAGTGAAATGACTTCTTTTACTTCACTTTTTCTTCAAAATAGCAATTCATAAGCAGAAAAAAAAAAGCTGACCTTTTCTGAGCAACTTCTATGTGCCAAACAATAAGTGATATTTCACATAATCCCCAAAAGAACCCTATGAGGTATTACTCCATTTCATAGATTGTGAAAAATAAGGCTCAGGGAAGTAAAGTGGTTGAGAGAAATAAGTGCAATGAATCAGTGGTGACACTGGGACTCCTAAACCCATGCTCTTGTAAAAGGACAGTATCATAAATGTAAGACCTTAGGAAGAAAGCCCAGGACAGAGTACCTGTTTTCAATTGTCCATTTTAACTAGAATCCTCGCAAACAGGCCGCTGGGATTTCAGGCGCCCCAGCGGACACCTTCCTCTCGGGTTAGGAGCCTGGATAAAGTGATTCAAAAAGTTTCATTCTTGGGACTCTCAGGGCTCTCTCTGCAAAATCCAAAAGCTTGCTGAAAGCCAGGCTTACTTCACTGCCTTTTCAATCAGTGTCCGGCAATCAGGACAGGCTTTATCAGGAAGTCAAGATCTGACTTATTAACTTATACCCGGTTTCCTTTTGATAACTTTTCTCTTCAAGGTCTGTCTGTGCACTTAGCAGATTGTTACATCCAACGTGAGGTTTATCTTTAAGGAAACTAATACAAATTTCATTCCCTTCAACTGTCAGCTTCCTGTTAGCTATTTACTACCCACACAACATTTGCTGTCGAGCTTTGCTAGTCAAAGAGGGACTAGTCAGCCTAGCTCATAGTTTTTCCTTTGAGATCATCATTATGAGATAACACCAAGTTACTAAGCTGCCTACCCAGTCAACCCGGAAAAGTAGGGTTAAAAAAAACCTACTAGCATGGTTTTCCTTTTATTTATCCATGATCCATCCTCCTAGACCTATGTGACATGATTATGCCTAATGTGACACAACCTCCTGTGCAAAGATAGATACAGACAGAACCCAAAGACTGAAGGGAGACAGGTGGGAGAAGAGGGCTATGTTTTCTGTATGTAGTTTACCACCTAAAATAGCCATGAGATATACAGGCACACACAAGAGGGCACTAGACTTAACTGACCAAGGTCCGAATCCAGCACCAAAGCCAGAGTTACCTCCAACAAGATCAGTTTTACCATCTCATGCCTGTTTCCTCGTCTCAAAAATAGGTGTAATATTAGTATCTACTTGTGAGTACTAAGTGAGAATTATATCAGACAATTCATGTAAAATATTAGCACCTTAAATGCTTAATAAAGATTAGTTATTATTATATATGTTATATTATTATATTATATTACATATATTATATGATATATAATATCATCAATATTATCATATTATTAAGTGGTAAGAACCATTAATCAATGACTTGCCAAATTAGAAATCCAGAAATAGAGAAAAAATTTCTGGTAAATTAAAAAAAATAGAGACAAACAACTTAAGGTCGGAAAAAGAAAGATGAACATTGGGATGTGAGGTAAGCAAGCCTTTTTAAAAATGCAGTGTTTCATATATATGGAATCTAAAAAAAAAAAATGGTTCTGAAGAACCTAGGGGCAGGACAGGAATAAAGACGCAGACGTAGAGAATGGACTTGTGGACATGGGGAGGGGGAAAGGTAAGCTCGAATGAAGTGAGAGAGTGGCATGGACATATATACACTACCAAATGTAAAATGGATGGCTAGTGGGAAGCAGCCGCATAGCACAGGGAGATCAGCTCGGTGCTTTGTGACCACCTAGAGCGGTGGGATAGGGAGGGTGGGAGGGAGACACAAGAGGGAGGAGATATGGGGATATATGTATACGTATAGCTGATTCACTTTGTGATACAGCAGAAACTAACACTCCATTGTAAAGCAATTATACTCCAATAAAGATGTTAAAAAACAATACAGTGTTTATTTTTTACAACATAACTCACTGTGTTTTAGAATTATAACCTGTTATGTAAAATTCTTTGGTAATATTTAGAGATTTGTCAGACCTCAGAAAATATTCAACAAAAAAATTTTTTTTTACCACTTTTGGGGTAAAAACCTGAAAGAAGTCCTGGAATGGGGTTGGGAGAAGAGGCGGAAATGAACCTTTATAGCAGAGTGGGTCCTAACAATTCTAATTAGGATTGGGGTTTGGAATAAACTAATCATTCACAGTGCTCATAAAGTCTCCCGAAAGCCAAAGGCTGAATGGGGAACACAACCAGAGGGATGGCACGGTCACTGGAGAAGCTAATGGCTTCCAGCAGAACAGAAATCAATCCATCTGGCAAGATCTTTGCATTTTTCTATGAAGTGAATCTCAATCCAGTCATCGTTTCTCCACCTCTGGCCTTTCTTGCACCTCTGATAAAATAACAATGTGGGGAGGGGGTAAGGAGGTGCACGTGGCCGGTAGAGGTAGGAAGTTGGTCAGGAGAAGTTAACACTGGCGTCAGAAAGGTTGAAAATTGAACTCAGTCAGCAGCTTCATGAAGCTGCCAAAGGGCACATGGATAATGCTTCCTTGAAAGCAATACCAAGGAAAGGTAAGAGAAAGCAAGGAATGCTCAGATTCATGGACTTAAAATCTGAGTATTACCTTCAAAACCAACCCACTTATCTGGTCAACAAGTATTTGATGAATTCCTTCTGTGTATAAGGAACTGGGATTCCTTTTTAAAAATATAAGTTGTGACCCCTGTCCTCAAGAATATTTCAACCTACAAGGGAGTATAGGATGTATCAAATCCAAAGCTCCTTTAGAGAAAAGCAGGCATTGGACAAATGTTTATTTAAAACAAATAGACTGCATAGATTTTCTTCAAAGTCGACTTCCTTTAAAACAGTTTGTTATTTACTCTGTGATGGGCTACTTTCTATGCACAGTGGCTATGTCTGGGGCAGATGTATAACTGTGTTCTGACAATAGGCAGTGTACACAGCCTGAACTGTTGGTTGGTGGGAAAACAAGGACGTAAAGTAAGGGGTAATCCTTCGACTATTTCTCTACTTACCTCATGGTCTTACTGCTTCTACACACACCCCATACATAAAACACATTACATATAACATATATAACACATTACCCACAATATGAAAACATGTTATAAAATTTTGCTATAACCACAAAGGATTGCTTAGAACTGGTTCCTTCTCCCTTTATTCTGTGTATGTAAATGCACAATTACCTTTTTAGAAAAGAATCTTTTTGCTAATACAACACAAGGTACCTATCTTAAACTTTAACAAAGTTTCCAATGGAGTAGTAAAATGATTTGAAAAAATTACAAAGAATCATGTAGACCCTTTTTCACCAGATATATATGGCAACTGTCTTACTAGCCTGAAGAGCCTCTATTAGACCCAGACTTTCTGCACTTGCTGACCTTGAGAATCTCCCTGAAGTTCCTCCTTTTTCATCTGGAAAGTTACAAACACAGGCTGGTCTGTCAGTATGGAACATGCACTACCACTAATATCAGTGACCACCATCTCCCAATCCCTCCATGTGTGTCAGGCACTGTGCACAGATCATCTTTACACAATCATCTCGTGCAATAGGTACGGTGCTAAGTAATAAACACAAGAGATATACTTAAAATAGTTCCCAATCATATACTGCCATTTTAAGCTAGTTTAAATGTATGTATTAGAAAGTTATACATACAAGAATATTTGGAGACTTTCCTGAATTTAGGCAAACACTAAAAGTACCTCCAGAACTGTCTAGAACACTGGCCCAACTAGATTTTCTTTTCCATTCAATATTCTTTAGCATTTGAAGGATGACTTATTATAAAACTATTTGTTTAAGAGCATATTCTAGCATTAACCCTTTCAGTTAAATAATTGTCCATCTGAATAATTTTCTGTCTCAAATTCTGGTTGAAGCTAAAGTTACTCCCAGTTGGTGAGGCTTGGTGATAAAAAGGTAGATAATCGAGGAGAAAGATAAAAAATCTTCAATCCATTGAAATCTATTGGAAGTATAGAGCCATACATATTAAAATAATCATTGAATAACTGAAAATTATTACTGTTATGATGGCAATTAAGTATCATTATTATGGCAAGCATTTGTGAGTACTCACTCTAGGTCAGACTAAATGATTCATATTCATTATCCTCTCATTTAAAATTCATATCACACCCATTTTACAGGTGAGGTAGATAAGTGGTAAATAATTTATCTAAAGTTAGACAGCTAGTAATTAGTAGAGCTGGGATTTGTATAGGTCTAGAGACACCAAAGCCCATACTCTTTTTATTATGTTACAATGGCAACATTAAAAACCTCAACTGAGGACTTCCCTGGTGGCGAAGTGGTTAAGAATCTGCCTGCCAATTCAGGGGACACGGGTTCGAGGCCTGGTCTGGGAATATCCCACATGCTGTGGAGCAACTAAGCCTGTGCACCGCAACTACTGAGCCTGCGCTCTACAGCCCGCGAGTCACAACTACTGAAGCCCGCATGCCTAGAGCCCATGCTCTGCAACAGGAGAAGCCACCGCAATGTGAAGCCCGTGCACCGCAACGAAGAGTAGTCCCCGCTTGCTGCAACTAGAGAAAGCCCAAGTGAAACAACGAAGACCCAATGCAGCCAAAAATAAAATAAATAAATTTTTAAAAAATAAAAATAAAAATCTCAACTGAAAACAAAATGTTACTGCAATTTGAACCCCTACTCATATCAAACTCATAACCCGCCAAAATATCCCTCCAGCTCATTCAATCATTTCCTCACATCCACGCCTACCTACTCCCAAAAGATAGGTTTAGGCAGTTTTCTAAAGCTGCATCAAAAATAAAGAGAAATTAAAGTGATGTCAACACAAAATATAAATCCTTCAGCCTCTTAAAAAAATAACTTTTCCATAAAATATAGTGCAATAACTAAGGGACGAGTATTAAAGAATAATGAAGGTGCGAAAAAAATGCATTACTGTCAGCACTCTACCTGGGTACCAATGTGTTAGAGCATCTGAGTTGAAAACAAATCAACCTAAGTGCCTATTTTGGAAAACATTGCCTGTGCTGTATATACCAGTGTTAGGAGAAAGCAAGCCCAGAAATTAATTAAGAAATGAGTAAAACCACTCATTGTGCTATGAGAGAAAGTACTTTGTAATAAACTTTCTCTCTACACTTAGAGTGAAATCTTCCTACGGATTGCCTTCCTTCATTTACATATCTGTGCAGGTCTATTCTTTTTTTTTTTTCCTTCCTAGCCCCTTTGCCCTTTCAATCATGAAGCATATTACTCCACTGTCAGTGCAAAGCAGTTCCTAACAACAGGGAACCCAGCTGGGATAGGAAGAGGGCAGCAGGCTCATGCATTAACATAATAATCCAACTGTGTTCCCATAGGCCCTTAGGGCAGACAGCATATTAGGTAGGCCTCCTGTGCAGACCCTGGTGGAAGCTGCCTGATCACCTGCCTATCAACCTGTGGCAGCTACAGCGGGCTCAATAGCACCAGCTCCTGCCAAGCCGTGGTGCCCAATTACCTTACTACAAAAGACAGAAATCCATTTTTCTATGTCTACTTAATGTACTCAATGCATTTCCTTATTTACAATTTGAATCTACGTTTCTGCATCGTTTCCAGGGGATTGACTTATTGCCTTTTAACTTTTGAAAGTCTAGTTGTCCAAAGGCCCTATCACTGCAGTAGGCAGGAATGAGAATGAAAACCAAATTTCAAATACAAGAGCCCAGGTTGGTAAAGCTAACTGCTTGGTCACCAGTTGTCGAAAGATTCTTTCCTCATCAATACAGAAGACTAGAGGTGTGGGGAAGACCTGAAAGGCTGCCATCTCTATTTCCTCAAGGGGACAGAGTTGGGGGGAATCCTATCCCCATGACTTCTCGAAATGTAGTTTTTCTTAATTCTAACCCAAGCATGTTTTGATATAATGCTGCTCGGTTCCCGGAGTCTTTGATTTACTCTATGTGTGGTTTTCTTTCCAAGCCACAATATCTATCAAATCAGGAAAAGCCCAGGGGTATATTCCACTAAAAAGATATTATTTATACGTTACACAAGATCACCTTTATCACGTCATAAACAGATGTTTGAAATTATAATTCACCTCAGTGAATTAAACACAGTAGTCTCATTCTTTGATGAAATTTCTCCTTAAAAAGGTTGCATAATTTGACATTTAATTTAAGATGGGAAAAAGTACTTTTAGAAGCATTCCAAATAATGCTATTTAAAAGATCACAACACTACCAATTTGGCTAGAGAAGCATTTTCTACTGGTCAAGTATTTCTTAAAAAAGTTGAGTTTCTAGAAATGTTATATTTTGGGTTTTTTAATGGCTATTTTAATAAAAAATGAATCCTCTAGTCAAACAAAAGTGCATTTATCTAACATTTCTATGAATTTTAAATGATACGGAACTAATACTATTGTTTAAGCCAACCAACCTGATGTGCTTTATGTGCATTCTAATAATTAAGTAAAAATTAAGTATCAAGGGTCATATCTGCACATGCCACGGATTTTCACTGTCAAGGTTACCTCTGTTACCTTAGCATGAACAGTTTGTGCATTACATTAACAGATGATGGTGACCATGCAGCAACTTGTCAGTTCTTTGATTACTTCCACACATACCAGACCAGGTTTTATATAATGTAAGTTCCCTCATCAGGAAGAAATCTGTTTGCTCTTTACCAAACAACCTAGGGAAAATTCAAATAAAAGAGAAAAAAAAAACTAACTTTTTTTTCCTCTTCTGTGAATAAATCATGAGCTGTTTAACGGCCTCTAAACAATACGCTATAATATATTATACGTTGATGGGAGTGTAAATGCAAAATACTAAACTCAATAATAAATATTACTGCTTATATGTGTGTTAAACAGCAAAATTACACACATCCCCTCCTTGATCTTTTGGGGATTCCAGAGGCTCTTTATTCTTCATAAATTCTTATATTTTGACAAAATGTAATGCATCTTCCAAGTCATTAAGTACAGAAACTTGATTTTTGATTAAAAAACAATAAACAACAGCCATGTGGTGACAGAATAAATGGCAGCCTCGACTTTACCATTTTAATTCCTTCAAGGAGTATGTTTCTACTCTAGCATAAACAAAAGGCATTTATAGAAAATAGAAATCTAGCTATTCCATTAGTAAGAACTTGATTTTAACTTAAACAGCAAGTTATACAGCTAGAATAATTCAGCCTCTAAAGAATGGTAGAGAAAGAAATAAGGGACAGAATTGTAGTATCATTTCTAGCATGAGATATTCAATTTTGGATGAGGTTAAAAAAAAAAAAACCTAAGCATAAATGAAAGAAAGTGCTATTTCAAATTTAAGTGGGAATAAATAGAAATAGAAAATAATGCAAAACAAACCATGATACACCAAAGTTTAAAATCTCTTTCCCCTCCTCCCTGCAGCCATTCCTTTAGGTTGTACATTCCTATATTTGAAATACACCACATCTTCATTTTTATTCTACTAGAGTAGTCCCTTCCCAGCAGAGAATTACCTAGAAAGGACCCTCTTCTCCCCATGGAAAACTACTTGATTCTTAAAGACTTTACCCAGTTCAATTTGATAGTGTAGATACGGCTTCAGAGACGGTTTGCAGCTAGTATATTCTGACATTTCTGCCAAGGATAAGATTAAGTATGAAATATCGAAATTACACGTTAAAATAGATGCCATTTTACTTTGTTTCTTCCTGAATAGCCCTTCAGCTGTTGAGGCACATACATTTTTCCCCAGGCAAAATCCCCAGGCTAAAATAACTAAGTCTCATATCTTCAGGAAACCCAGCTTCCCAAACATTATTCTTAGGTATCTGATTATCTATGGGCTGTAGTTTCATTTCATAGTGAATCATGTAAATCTTACTTGAAAAAGGAAAACCACTCCACTGTAAACATTTCTCTTCAGTCAACTGCTCATACTGGATACCCTCGATGACAATACATAATTTTCTACAACTTCTTAAAAATTTTTTTCTTTTATTTTAGTAATAGAGTTAGAAGTCACAAGGATCAAAGAACTGATCATTTGTATTCAAAACATAACTTTCCTGGGGCTTCCCTGGTGGCGCAGTGGTAAAGAATCCACCTGCCAATGCAGGGGACACGGGTTCGAGGCCTGGTCTGGGAAGATCCCACATGCTTCAGAGCAACTAAGCCTGTGCACCACAACTACTGAGTCTGCACTCTAGAGCCTGTGATCCACAACAAGAGGAGCCACCACAATGAGAAGCCTGAACACCTCAAGGAAGAGTAGCCCCTGCTCAGCACAACTAGAGAAAGCCCACGTGCAGCAATGGAGACCCAACACAGCCAAAAATAAATACATTTTTTTTTCATTAAAAAAAAAAACAACCCATAACTTTCCTTCCAGGACTGCCCTCTCTAGCAGCATGCTACCCTACACTTGCCCCTGGGGAAAGGACCTTCCCATCTGCTAAGATCTAATCCTATCACTTTGCAACCTCAAACTCTCAGGCAACTTAAAGTCAAAGACCACCGCTTTAAACAGTAAACAGATGTTCCAAGGCTATCACTCCAAACCTCAGGTGAGGATAAATACAACTTTAAATTAAAACTAAAGAAATTTAGCAAGCAAGTAAAAAGGTAAGTAAGTCAGGAGCTCTTAAGATCTTTCAGACCATCATAAATTAAAAAGAAAAGTTTAAGATTCTACCTTTAACCTCAAAGCTTTTAAAATTAAGAGGAATTAAAATGTGTATTATCATCACCTTCTAACAAAGCCAACTTGAGTTATATTGCAAGCATTTTTATTTAGCACATAATCCCATCACAAAAAGTTTATAGATTATTCCCTCCATGCCCACTTAAGTACTGAATCATTATGCATTAAGTTATTAAAAGAATTTTTTAATATAGGTCTTAATTGCCTGCTCTTAACAACTTAGTTCTTATTTCAAATCAGAACCCATCCTGGAAAGCTGTAGGCAGAATGCTGAAACAGAGTTAAGAAAAGTAAAAGATGAAGAAAAAGAGAAATTATGACAGGGTAGAGGAGGAGGACATAAAAAAAGAAATCTATTAATGAGAAGATCAAGTGAATAGATAAAAAGCAGGAGCTAGAAAACCCACACTCTTCATCTCCTCAAATTTGATAATATCTAATTTTTAAAAAACATAATTAAACACATCTCTGTACACAGTGTTGTGGGAGAAATGCCCCATGAAGAGCTGATACACACAGCAATGGTTCATAAGTTATGGGAGGGGAGAGGAGGCAAAGAAGGTGGGCAGGGAGTGAGATGAGTGCCCCAAATGTCAGTGGAGCAACCCAAGGTGAAGGCATTCACAGGTTCATGGTCAGCAACGTTGGTAACTTCTGAAAGATAAAAAGAGGGGTTACCTTTTTGTTTTCTCCTTAGCAAATCCCTATTTTGTGTGTGTGTGTGTGTGTGTGTGTGTACATGAGTCTGTGTGTCTTGCGGCTGAGGGGAAAGAGGGAAACAAGAACAGCCCCCCCCCCGAGGGGCTTCCCTGGTGGTGCAGTGGTTAAGAATCCGCCTGCCAATGCAGGGGACATGGGTCCAAGCCCTGGTCTGGGAAGATCCCACGTGCTGCGGAGCAACTAAGCCCCTGCACCACAACTATTGAGCCTGTGCTCTAGAGTCCTCACGCCACAACTACTGAGCCCGTGTGCTACAACTACTGAAGCCCGTGTGCCTAGAGCCTGTGCTCTGCAACAAGAGAAGCCACTGCAATGAGAAGCCCGTGCACCGCAACGAAGAGTAGCTCCTGATCGCCACAACTAGAGAAAGCCCGCACACAGCAACGAAGACCCAACGCAGCCAAAATTAATAAATAATAAATAAATAAAATTTAAAAAAATGAACAGCCCCCTGGGCTACAAAGGGTGGAGTGCTACTTCTACCACTGGACCTCAGTCCTGGAACTATGACTCTCATTCCCTCAGATCAAATCTTGCCATATAACCAACTCCAAGGAACTGACTAATATTGTGGTACTGGGAGGTGTTTTGTTACTCTTGAATACTACTTGCTTAAAGTAAGCCATTAACTGGGGCTGAAAAATATTTACGATATAGTGGTCATAGCTGACAATTTGCATTCAAAATACGAAAACAGAGCTTCCTCTTCCCATAAGCTGCGAGGTGACCTCTGAAAATGGTTCACTATTCATTTGACCCAGAAAACCCCACAGAGTCATACAAGTCAAGAGGTTCAAATCTTTGTGTTCACTTTAAGAACACTCATGAAACCACCTAGGCCATGAAGGGTATGCATATCCGAAAAGCCACCAAGTATGTGAAGGACGTCACTTTACAGAAGCAATGTGTGCCATGCTGTGGTTACAATGGTGGAGTTGGTAGGTGTGCCCAGGCCAGACAGAGGGGCTGGACGCAGGGTCAATGGTCCACAAAGAGTGCTGAATTTTTACTGCACATGCTTAAAAAAGCAGAGAGGAATGCTGAACTACAGGGCCTAGAAGCAGATTCTCTGATCACTGAGCACATCCAGGTGAACACAGCCTCAGCACAGAACCTACAGACAACACGTGCATGAGCTTTCCCTGCCACACTAAGCTGACCCTCACTGAAACACAGCAGGTTGTTCCTAAAGCTGAAGAAGAGCTTGCACAGGAGAAAAAGATATCCCAGAGGAAACTGAAAAAACAAAACCTTATGGCCTGGGAATAAATTCAGCATAAAATAAATGCAAATAAATAAAAGAGAAAAAAAAAGAAAGACAAATAAGCAGCCTCTGGTGATAGCAAATGGTGTTCACAATGGTAGCCAGTGAGAGAAACACAGGTGGAAAGACTGAACACGCAGATCGCCCTTTGTCACGGAAGTAACAACAAATTCTGCTCTGAAAAACAATAGTTTCCTCTCCAGTTCTTTGTGCAAGAAGCCAATATTTTATTCTTGCTTCCATACTTAAATCTAGAGACAAAGAGATCTATTAATCCTTATAAACTGCTCCTAGGAGCTTCCTTTTCCTCAAGGAGTTAACAGAAGCTTTGACCATCACACAAAGGAAATGAAATCTCTGCACTACATAGCAAACACATAGCTCCAATTAGGTTTAAGGACATTTTTACAGCTTTTATGCCAAGTTTATATTACCAGATGTTAAAGAATGTGTGGTAGCACTTAAAAGCGCTAAAGCTGGCTAATCACGCTCTTGATAACAATGGTTTATGATTATATCTCAAGGAAAGCAGGAAGAAGGCATTTACATGATTTTGTTGTTACATCATGATATTGAACAGAAGCAAAAACAAGGGGCAAGGCCAACCCAAATCTTTTGTTCTCTCTTTTGATACTCTCATCTAGGAGCTAAGACATGGGAAGTTATCATTAGATTTTTCCTCGTGCCTTAGAATAAATTCAGCTAAAAGCTTTAGAGGCTTTAGGATTAAGACGAACTCCAAAAAGCAAATGTATTCATATTGTCCAAATCTGTATATGTCTAAACAATATAAAATTATACCTATAAAGCAAACAGGTAAAGGATGGCAAGAATTTTTAATTAGCATTTCATTATAATACCAATGTGAAAAGAAAGAGGTCAACTATTAATAAGGGACAGATTTCCCACCACTGGGATTTATTCTGAATTCATTTTAAGACCAGAAAGCCGTGATCTTAAAAATCTCCACTCTGAAAGGGTTAAAAGTTGAAATAACAGTACTTTAAGGATTGGGGGCTTTAAGAACAGCTATTTGTATGTAGGAACCATGTAGTTCCAGACTCTTAATTTGTAATTTTAACTTAGAACCATAATGCCCACTTATTTCATGAATAAATGATTACACACTGGATAGCGTATCTATTTTGGATAAGGATAAAGGCTTAGAGATTTCAGTCAAGCGTGTGACTTCCTTTTCATTTCTCTTTTTTGATACGTGCACTTCTCAAAATTCCACAAAAGAATACATATCAAAAAAGAAATATACTCACTAAAATTTAAGGTTACTCCAACAAAAGGGTTAATTAGAGAAACAAATTTTCTCAGACTGTTAATAATGGGAATGACACATACTATGTGCCCATAAGTAATTCTCAGGTATCTTTGATCTTCAGCCCCATGCGGTTTCTGTTGCCTACCGTAGCCTGGCCTCTGGGACTCTCTCAGAACCAGACATCTGGCTACTTTGTTGTTTTAGACTAATCTCCTCCCAGGAGAGCTCAAGAAATGACACCAGGCAAGGAGGGTCCTGGCAAGGGAAAAAACATTACAGTATTAGCAGATTTCTTTTCGAGTGGACGAGAGTATCAAAATTGTCTTCAAATTTCTACAGTGGTCTTAGGAGTGCTTCTGTTCTGTGGTTTTACTCCAGCATAATTTAAATAGGATGTATATATTATATCCTTAAGGCCCATCAATCATCTTTAAGAACTCACCGAATGTTAATCATAGAATATTACAATGTGTAGGAGAAAGTTGTGAGGAAAAATACAAATCAGATTAATTCTTCACCCATCTGTTAGGGTTGGGTGATGACTGATAAAACAAAGATTTTAACTGTCAGCTGAAGGGTTACACCAAAACTGTGGGATAATGTCTAAGATTTGCAAATACAGTTGCATGCCTCTCATTACGCCAACCTCCTATCATGTTTCTACTTTTAACTGGGATTTTTTTTGAAAGAATCTTAGCTGCCAATCTACCAGAAAGGTTTGATTAAAGTATACTTCTGTAATGTGGCTCTGAGGAAAGCAAGAGGGTGCAAGAAGTGATGTAAGCTTAAAAAAGAAAACAAAAAGCTAAACAATTCAGTCAAGGACAAAATGTTATTTTTGAAATGACAAAGATTATCAATATTTTTTCCCCCAAGGCAACAAATTATCAACAACATCTTAATTCCTTTTTAGGGATTATTGTTTAATCCCCCAAGTCTATACATTCTGAGAAAAAAAATAATAATTTACCATTTATTACACAAATAGAATATAAGCCAAGTGGGATAACGGTTTAATCTGTGAACGTCAATATTTTATCCTAAAATCACATTTTATCTATTTGCAATACATTCAGATAATATATGAGATCAAGGGTTATACTACATATGACATTTATGTTCTTATATAGGGTGACAGAAAACTCATGAGACTGGCTAAAATACCTGATGCATTCATCTCATACCTGTCAAAAGAAGTCCTTGTTTTATGTTTCAATTTTTTTGTAATATTCAAAACACATAACTATATAAAGACTTCTACCTTGTACTTCATAAGTTACTGATTCTAATATCCTATTTTATCCTAACACTATCTACTCTGTTAACATCCATTATAATTACCACTAGAGACAAAAATTTTCAGAGGATGAACGTAAGAAATACAATTTAAACAATAACAATTCATTTATTATCAAGTAAAGCAAAAGAATTATGTTAGTGTGAAATAAGCCCCTCACAAAAAGACAAATATTGTATGATTCCACTTACATGAGGTTTCTAGAGCAGTCTAATGTATAGAGACAAAATAAGAAAGTTGGTTGCTGAGGGCTGGGGGCAGGGAGAAATGGAGAGCTATTGTTTAATGGAGATGGAGTTTTATTTCGGGAAGATGAAAAAGTTCTGGGTGGTAATGATTACACAGCAATGTAATTAATGCCAATGAACTGTATACTTAAAAATAATTAAAAAGGTAAATTTTATGTTATGTATGTATATTTTACAACAATTTTTAAAAGAATTATGTTAGATATATAATAATATGAAAACTCAAAGATAATGAAAATTTGGAGGTTTTTTATTTTGAATGTCTTTCCTTGACCAAAGATACATAAATGAGAAGCATCCATAATCATGTTTTAATTTATATACTCTTATCACCATCACTCAAGAAATGAAAAAACAAAACAAAACAAAAGCCCTAAATCAGTTCCAGAGCACATTAGCAGAATGGATTCCAAAAAATGTATTTCCAAAATTTCCCCTAGATGTCTAGAGTTTGGGACCTCACATTAGGAATACTGATGCTAAGTAACAAAACTATTTCTCAATATTAATCTGCATTTCCAGAATTAAAAGAGGTAGAAAATTCAAGACAACCAATGAGATTTTTTTACAATACTGTGAACTATTAAGATAAAATGGACCCAGGAATTAATCCGGCTCTCCAAGTGCCTTCCAAATATCATATTATTTTAAATTATATTCAGGGTAGTTCCAGTGCTAACCTTACTTTATTCTATTCTATTATTTGAAAATTATACAAATATATTTTATATTAATTGTGATTAAGTTTAACTACATACACACACTAAAAAAGAAACTCCAAATAATAGTAGCTTATACAAGAGAGAAATTCACTTCTCTTTCACATGAAGGAAGTCCAGAGGTAGGCAATCCAGGGCTGGAATGGCAGCTCCACAGACAAAAGGACCCAGAATCCTATTCTTGCTGCTCTGCTATCATTAGCAGGTCAAATCATTAGCATGGCCGAAGATTTCTCCTCAAGCTCTAGTCATCAAGTCAACATTCCAGTAAGCAGAGAGGAAGGAAAAATGAAGGCTGTACCACCTACTTTTAAAGAGATGTCTTGGATGTTGATATACAATATTTTCACTTACATTTCACTGGTCAGAATTTAGTTACGTGGCCACTAGAACACCAGGAAGTCTAGTAAATACAGTATTTAGGTGGCAGTGTGCCCACCTGAAAGTTTGGGTTCTGCTCTAAAGATGAAGGGAAAAGGAAATTAGAAAGCAACCAGAGGTGTCTGACACATATATTAACCAGAATACTCACTTAAATACAACTACTATTGTAGGTAAATAAACAAGTCGAAACAAAGGGAAAACAAATTCATTAACTATTACTGGTATCTGACTAGTATAATTCATATAAAAGAATGAGAATTATCAACAAATCACCATGATGAAAAACAGAAATTTGAAATTAGTTTTCAATTTGAGAAAATATCAATAATATCCAATTAAAGAGACAGGGAATCAATTCATTTCCTTGCAACACAGTGAATTTCATTTATTTCCTTAAATATGAATAGAGTACTTACTAAATAAATGAATCAGGCAGATTCTCCCAATGAGTTAATATTGTGTGTTGGCTTAGACCGAGTCAACGTAGAGATGAAAACATAACTTTAGGTCTGGATTGAAGACAGTGTTTTTCCATCACCCCACCCCCATCCCTTGCCACCACTGAGGGAAAAAAATGTTGGAAAAGAAGCAAAAGAGTGAAAATCAGAATAACCAAACCAATTCCCCTTAAGGCACATCTTCCAGATCAAATGGAGAATTATTTGTACAGAATCATGGAGGAGGGAGTTTAAGAAGATTATATGATTTGACTCTGACTGGAGATTTTAGAGAGTTCCACTTATAGCCCAAATTCCTCTCATTTGGCTATTGATCTCCGTGACTCCTGCAACATCCATATAAAGCTGCAATGATTCATTCTGAGAAGGCTTTGGAAGCAGCACTTTAAAGAGTCAGTGGCTGCCAAGGAGAAAGGCCCAAAGGTGCATGACCGTAGCGGCATGACAGTAGCAGCAAGCACAACAGGGTCACACATTCTAAAGGAAGCTTCCTAATATCTTGGTGCTGAGGGCAGAATGATTCAGAGTCCCACGGACCCTGAAAACACCTGGTACACACAGAGCTGGTGTGGAGGGCAATCCCCTGTCCCAGGAGACCTTCAAAGACGATCACTGCCGGAGCAGACTGACCGACCCTAACAGCTTTTGGAAGAATACATAGGGCCAGGAAAGTAGATACTTTCGTCCTTATAAGGCCCAGTTCAGGATTTGGAAACCTGAGTGGATGCCCCACTCTGGGCTGAAAAACAGTTACGCCCAGAGCTTCCAAGAGACCACACGATGGTGAGATGACCATGAAGGCAGTGACAACAACAAAGGCGCCAGAGGACCATGCGGGAACCTACTGAAGAGTCTCGCTGGGTTAAGACCTTGTTAGTGGAGGAACTAAAATTCACCAGCCACCAGAGAGAGAAACAGTGATGAAAGAAAAAGAGGAGAAGGACAGGAAAGAGAAAGGGAGAAGCTCAGATGATAGAGGCATAGATTTTTAAACTATAAATATAAAAAATGAATGAGCTTTAAAAAAATCAAGTAGACTATCATAGCATCCTCTCTTCTCAGGTTTATGAGGCAAAAAGAAATATGTGAAGCAACTTAGGCAAGTAAGAGAGATAATAAATACTAACTGTTTTTTCAGGTATCATGATAAAACTAGTTTTATCAACCAAGGTGAAAAATGCCACATTTAACTTCTAACCCCCAAAGTAATAACACAACATTCAATAAGACATTCAATACTCAACTAGAAACTATAGGCCATTCAAATAAGCTGTCAAGAGGGCAATAATTAATTTATGAACAATTAGCTATATCCAATAGACTTTCCAATCAACAAAATTTTTAAAAGCCAGTCATCTATAGCAATAATGTAATTATATAATGTTTTGTAATTTGCAAAGCATGTACACATTATGTTAATTTAATCATTTAACAAGAACACTAAACAATGTGTATCTATTGCTGGCAGATATTTTATATAACTTAATCTATGGTGTGGATTTAGGGGGGAAAGTGGGTATGTACTTATAGAGTTTCTAACATTGAAATTAATTTTTTCTATTTAAATAGCCTTTAAAGAAAAAGTATGTACATGGTACCTTACAGTTTCAGATACTGGAATAACATTTGCTAGAAAGGGATATATTTGCTGCTGTGTTTCTGGGTGGAACTGGCTTCCTGGTGGTAGAGTTTGTGTCTGTGGTACTAAAAAAATTCAAGACAAAAGGCCTCTCATGTTTGAGGTGTACAAGGAAACCTCAGCTTTGCTTTTCACCTTTTCATCCTGCAGGGAATGGAAGTTGCTGAGATATATGTGAAAAATCTCCCTGTGATTAGGGCAGTGGTGAGTTTTTCTTTTAACTCTGCAGCGGCCGTGAAGCAGGGCACACAGGCTTGACCTCCCTGTGCCACTGACCTACCCACACCACCCAAGTGTTTGGTTATTCCATTCAGATTTGGTACCTATGTGGCACAGCAAAGCAGTAATTCTGCCACTAACTCACTAAGTATAAAGGAAGCAACATTTGCAGTCAAATTGTCAGCCACAATGCAATTGCTTCTTTGGTCAGTCTGCATTCTGGCTCTCACATGCAGGTCAGGTATGTTGCATTGATCAGGCCACTGGGACAGGATTTGTGAGCAGCACCCCTTCCATCAGACCCATCCATTCTCTTGGATCTTCCAACCAGTGTATTATCTTAACCCTAAGGGGGAGGCCTTTCAAAAAGATACCCTAAGCACTAGGAGAGAATTTGAAAGCCTATCACTTCCAAGAACCAACTTGCCAACCAGGACCTGTGGGCCCAGCTCAAGCTCTAGGGACCTCTCCTGCCCCCTCCTGACTTACCCCACTAGCTCACTCACACGCACTTGTTGTTAATGCTCCCAGTTTTCCCCATTTCATTACCAAACTCTGTGAAAGCACACGACATTGCATTCTCTTCGTATTCCACCTCCCCACGCCTCAAAATACTAGCTCGGTGTTCTGTAAATTGCAAATGCTCGCTAATTTGTTTTAGTTTAATTGTACACTGACATTCATCTCTTGGAAAAATTTCAAGCCATCCACCTTTAATGAGAAGCCAACACAAGATCTAGGTGTTTCTTCTTATGTGACTGATTTCTAGAGTTTTGCTGGTTTTGCCGAAGATATTGCATAATTGGATGAAAGGGTCCTAGAGAAGGAGTCTATACTTCCCAGCTGTGTGACTTTATTTTATTTATTTATTTATTTATTTATTTTGCAGTATGCGGGCCTCTCACTGTTGTGGCCTCTCCCGTTGCGGAGCACAGGCTCCGGATGCGCAGGCTCAGTGGCTACGGCTCACGGGCCTAGCCTCTCCGCGGCATGTGGTATCTTCCCGGACCGGGGCACAAACCCATGTCCCCTGCATCGGCAGGCGGACTCTCAACCACTGCGCCACCAGGGAAGCCCCAGCTGTGTGACTTTAGTCACCTTGCCTCTAAATCCTAATTTGACAAACTACGAAAATCAGGATAACATAATACCAGTCCTATCTACTTCATATAACTTTTGGGAAGTTAGAAAAAGAAAACACAGGTAAAAGCATTTCATAAGATATGCAAAATAAATATATTTATCACAATAGGAGATGATCTAAAGAAGTACTGGCATATGTTTTAATTCTGTATACAGTTGACCCTTGAACAACATGGGTTTGAACTGCCCATGTCCACGTAGATGCAGATTTTTTTTCAGTAGTAAACACTACAGTATTTACTGTACTACAGTACTGGACAATCAGTGGTTGCTTGAATCCGTGGATGTGTATATGGTGTTGAATCCATGGATACGGAGGAACCAAGGGTATGGGGTCTGACTACAAATTATACATGGATTTCAACTGTGAGAAGGGTTGGCATCCCTAACCCCTACGCTGTTCAAGGGTCAACTGTATACTGAAACTTCCATACAGAAATCATTATTTATTTTAAATAAGGGAAAGAAATTTTACCTTATCATTCATGCAAAACAATGCATTTTAAGTATCTACTAATGTCTTTAATGTTAAAATCATTTTTCCCACATGAGATATTTACTAGACTAGTTAATTTAAGAGCATCCAAAATTTACAAGGGAAGAAAGGAGACTAAAAGGTCCCATTCAGCTACTAAAATGTCTGTGCATGTTTCTCATCACTTAATAAGTTTGAAAATGCAAGATCAACCCTATAGAAGTCTTTTATTCCCTTCCAGGCCAGATCAACCATATAAAAGTCTTTCATTCCCTTCCAAGCACTAGAAATCTTGTATTTCCTTCTAGGCATTATGCCAGCCATTTTGGAGACTGCCACCATGTAAGTGGCTATGACTGCTGATACTTAGACAAAGCAGAACAGGTGTGAATAACGGAGAAAAGTAGAAATATTACAAGAGACAGCCAATTATGTATCCTGATTTTTTACAAAAATTTATGATTTTTCTATAGAAGTTTATTTAACATAAAGCAAAGTAAAACTAGGTATCAGATATTACTTTAATAAGACATTTAAATCAAGACACTGATAGGGCTAGATTTAAAGTCCTTCAAGAATATTAATCTATTCAAATATATTTACTGTGGCCCCAATACATGCCAAAGGCTGCACCAGACACAGAGAACACAACTGTGAATAAGAAATACACATTCCCTGTCATCTCATGACAACAGTGAGATACACAGGCATTTACAATACTCTGTGCTATTTGTGCCTTGATGGGGTCAGTACCACAGAGCCCTGGTAGAGAGATGGGAAAGCTTCCTCAAAGGAGGCTTGCAGTCAAGTGGGAAAGTCAATACCTATACAACTTCTTAATGTTTTACCTAACTCCCTTTTTTTTTTTTTTTTTTTCTAACTACTGGCTTTTTGGTCTACTTGTGGATCAACCCTTATTTTTCTTACCGAAGTAGTTCAGGCACTAAGCCATGTGTAGATGGAGAGATTTTAGTACCATGGGTCCTATCTACCTCCAGTGTTAACTGAGAGTCTAGTACTGAAGGGGAGACAAGGAGCACAGGCATTGAAAGAGAAGCGCCTTGCTCTTCCTCTTTTGCGCTACATAACCCTGGGCAAGTTTCTTTCTTTCTTTCTTTCTTTCTTTTTTTTTGGCCTCTCCCGTTGCGGAGCACAGGCTCCGGACGCGCAGGCTCAGCGGCCATGGCTCACGGGCCAAGCCGCTCCGCGGCATGTGGGATCCTCCCGGACCGCGGCACGAACCCGTGTCCCCTGCATCGGCAGGCGGACTCTCAACCACTGCGCCACCAGGGAAGCCCCTGGGCAAGTTTCTTAATCTCTTTTTGCGTCAGTGTTCTCATCTATAAAATGGAGATAATAATAATAATAGTAGTACCTAGCTCAAAAGGTTGTTAAAAGGCTTGAAGGAGTTAATATATAATATAAAGCACCGAGAACAAGGACTGACACATATCGTGAGCTATAAACGCACTGGGATGCTATTATTTTGATGGCAAGACCTTACTGTGATTGCAGTTCTCTCTTGCTGTACGGGTCAGCAGCTAAATAAATCAACTTAGGGCAGAGGAATTGCCCACAAAAGTTAAGAATGCTTCCCGGCTTTGTGCGTTGTTGCCGTCCTGTGTCATTCCTTTGTCCTGCTGTGCCCTTATTTTCTTTGCCAGGTCAGAAATTGGGAAAGCGTAGAAAAATGTTAGCAGTTCTTCACATGTCTAAGAGGCTTTGTAAAACCTGAGGTCAAGCTTCTTCCAACCAGTAAAAGGCTCCTTTAACTAAACACACAAGCTTCTACCTCAATTAACTTCCTTCCTCTTTCTATATTGACAATCAATTTATAATGAATTGTGCCTGAAGTTGTAAAACTTCATCAACCACAGGCAAATTGTTTCTTGAAGTAGGTTCTTTTTTTTTACCCTCAGAAGTATTTCAAACACAACTTGAAAATAAAAATTTTTTCAAGAGAGCTACATAATCCTCCAACAAAAATTTCATTTTTGATTATCCATAAAGAGATAACGATATCAAACCAACAGAATTCATGTGTCTCTTTATAAACTACTTGAGCATGGTAGATCTGCTTTAATTTTAATGTCAGCTTCCATTTTTCATATGAAAATGTGACTATCTCACATTTAACAGCAAGTGTGCAAGCACACAGCAGAATAATTGGTAATTAAAACTATCTGGGAACTGGAAACATCAAATGTTGGAGGAACTAAAAGAATAACGCATGTCAGCAACTCCATTGCATAAATGCAATGAGTGTCTACGATGGCTTATTTTGACAAGGACTTAACATAAACTCAAACAAGAATTAAGGCATATCAGTCCCCGCTGTCCTTGATAAGGAGGGCCACAAAAGTTGAAAAGCGTTTTTCACAGGCTAACTCATGATGCACTTTAAAAAAAGATTAGTATGTATAAATATATAAATACACTTTGCCTCATACAGTTTCTCAGAATTAAAGTACCATGGTTTTCAGAATTAAAACCAGTATCTGGTTTTCAGAATTAAAGTACCATGATGTCCCTATCTGAAAAACTATACCATTATCAAACATGAACTTAATGAACTTGTAATAAGACTGGAAGTTTGTAATAACACTGTCTCTGAGTCCAGATCTAAAGGACTTTAATGAGAAACACTATGGAGCATAAACTCTGAAAACTTCCCATAAATAAGCACTCTTAATGGGATCTAAAATGTACGTGCATCAATGAGAAAATATGTCTAATCTAGATAGAACATTGTTCAATTCTATCCCACTTTATTCTGGCACAGTAAATACAAAAAGATACTTGAAGGAGAGATTGAGAACATATACTTATGAAAATTACTGCAATGTAAGTGACCTCACGTTGTTCTGAACAACTCTGCTGGGACCAGTACATGACTAAGAGTCATACAAAGCTAGAGTCATTCTCCAGCTTCCCCAATCCTTTGCCATTTTTATTATGGATACTCTTGTACTGCATTAAAGGGATACAAAGAAAAGCAGTTCCTGCCAAGAAAAGTCAAAAATTGATTAAAGAGCCAAATACATGCAAAAGTATCTGATTAAGGGTACAAAAACAGTCTCTCCTGTGGAAGGAAAAAAAAGATTAATATTTCTGCCTGGGCATCTGCAAGGCTTCTTACAAGGGAAATGATTATTTGAGCTGGGCCTTTGACTGATGGGCAGGACTTCCACCAGCAGATACTGGAAGATGAGGAGGTCTCTATTATAGAGCAGACTAGTCAAGTGAACTGATCACAAGCAGCAGAAGACTTCCTCAGAAACACAAAGTTCTCACTCTGGTCTGAGGGCCAACGTCAAAGGGACTGTCTGCAAGTAAGAGGAGGCCAGGAATCTCCTTGAGAATAGACCAAAGGCTAGAAAATCTGTCCAGAGGATCAGAGGAACTGACTCAGGAGGAAATACAGGTGGCATGTTTCCACTCCAGTTTAGGGTTGCATTTTTCAAACTGTAGTTCCCAAACCAATTAGTAAATTGGCATTTATTTTACAAAATGAAAGAAAGTGAAGTAAAAGGAAGGGAAGGAAAGGAGAAAGGTGGAGGAGGAGGGGGAGGGGAAGAAGACAAGAGAGGAGAGGAGAGAGTGAATTACACATAGAGTAACTTTTCAGTTTCTAGCTGTGGATTGTGTTTTTTTTTAAAAATGGAAATCACTCATTTAAAGGGCCCTTCAGGTCTAATATCTTGGCACTTGATTAGAATGCAGCTCAGTCTCACTCAATATATTCAGACCATTAGATTGGGTCTAAGTGTTCTTGGTCATGAATAATTGACTTAAAAAATCTTACTGCACTAAGCAAGATGTTCTCATTAGATACTTAGAAGACACAGTCTGACATCTTCATAAAGCAAGTAAAGTTTAAAAGAGTCATTTCCAAAGTTCATAGCAAGGCAGTAAAGATTATGCTTGTTTCCTTTAGACTGACAGATACTAAGCATCTTCATATGAAAGATACATGGATAATGTAATTCTCTTTTATGAAGCGGATAATCTCATAGGGAGAATAAATTGAGAAAGCACAAAGATCTACAATTAACACAATAAAGTAGATCATATTTCACGAAGAAGTAAACAGCTTAAAATGACAGATTACCTCCTCTCATTTATATAAGTCCTTATATATTTTTTCCCAAAGTATACTCATCTAAAACAACCCTGCCTACATACAACTGATTAAAAAGCTGAAAAAGAGACTACCCAAGATCACAGAGCTAGTTAGCGATGGGGCCAAGAGAAGAAACTAAGTCTTCTCAGATTTAATTTATTAGTATTACCATAATTCCATGGTTTAACAAATTATTGAGAATACATCTCCTTTTTCAATAGTAACAACTTTATAAACACATACAAATATATATGTAACTGGCATGTAGTCAATGCACCGATAAGCCAAAGAACCTAAAAAAGTTACTTGCCCAGAATTTGGAAATGAAGGTATAAATAATCAAATTCTCTATAATGAGATACAACAAATGTGAACATTAATCAAATAAAATTAACTAAGAAAAAAGTTATGAGTGTGTTGTTGTTTAGACTAGTGTTTCCTCAAAATCACTAATGGACCCAGGGTACCTCCCTAAAAAAGGAAGTTTGATTATTAAAATGTAACTAATAGAAATAAACCAAATTATTGAAAAATATTTTATGTTAGTCATAATATATGCAGACAATCTGACACTGAAAAAGAATTAGATAACAAATGTCCAATGTTTATGAAGAAT
Organism: Mesoplodon mirus; assembly: GCF_964341445.2. Taxonomy (NCBI): domain Eukaryota; kingdom Metazoa; phylum Chordata; class Mammalia; order Artiodactyla; family Ziphiidae; genus Mesoplodon; species Mesoplodon mirus. The sequence goes on along the minus strand of NC_138977.1, from coordinate 8,746,608 downwards.
TGTTCAAAGGACACATGGTACCTGATTGTTTCTGTGGTCTGTTTGTTTGTTAGTTACAGTGGAACCCGGGGTGGTTTTCCAGGCATTACAGTTTAGAGGAAACATCCTGCAGGTCTGTTCAGTCCTCTTTATCTGGTTCTAAATTCCCAAAGCAATTTTTCCATAAGTAACTTGACTTCCCATGCCCTTTAGTTCCCAGAGGGGGTAATCTCAGATATCTGACATGAATATTCCATGTTATGGTAAGAAATATTTATACAAAAATGTTGAGGATCTATAATACAAACTACTAAACTGGGATTACCCAGTTTGTTAAATTTATTTAGACACCTGCCATCTTGTAAATTTATTTAAACCCCAACCTTCTTATATTGCAATTTACTGTTTATGTTTTATATCACTTACTCAACTGAAAATTCTATGAAGGTATGATATATAGGAAGCTATAGTAAGTACTCAACATATATTTTTGAATGAATGGAGTAAATGAATAGACTTAGATCAAACTTTGAGGAAGCAATGATAATGACTCAGAAAACTAGGTGATTTCATCAGTGACAAACCTGTACAATGAGGATAACGCTGATGCTTGCTTGATACGTGCCCTCACAATTTATAAGTACTTCTGCATATGACTTCATGAGATCCTTGTAAGCAATTCTATGAAATAAGGATGCAAACACTATTGATCCTCAGATGAGAAAACCAAGGCTCAGAAAGGTTCAGGGCTTACCTGATGACCACTCAGACCACTAGGTGAGTAATGGCAAAAGCAGGAATCAAACACCTGCTTTGATTTCCTGGCAAGTGTATCCTTTGCTAAAAGGTCAGGTGGCCTAGCAGCTCAGGTGTGATGCTGCACCCAGCATGTTAAGCTGGTGTTGTTTAAATACTTATCACCCAAGATCAGGACTTGTCCTTATGTCTGAGGCAGAGTTAGACCCAAAGGTGGGGGTCAAATGACTTCAGCTACAGAAAGAAGGGCTCAGAAACAGGAATCTGGCGATGCTGAACAAGGTCTTTCAAGATGAAGTCCCTGGAAGACACTCCCATTCAGATGGGAAAGGAGCCAGGTAAGAAGAAAAGGAGTGATGAGAAACATAGGAAGAAAATTAGGAGAGAAGAGGGTCAGAGAAGCAAAAGGAAGTTGGAAGCAAGTAGACGTGATGTCACAGGTTGAAGTCAGGTCATGAAGGATGAGAACTGGACACTGGATTTGGTGAACAGACATCACTGCCAACCACTGAGAGGACCCATGTGGTTGGAGTGGTAGAAATAGAAGACAATTTGAGAGGCTTTAAGGGGTTAAATAAGAGAATTCTAAGTTACACACAAAAATCTGGGGAAATCTAGGCATGTTTCAAGCCAGTTTTATAGCAGCTTCAAACAAACCCAGTTCACTCTTTTGAGGGCTCCTAAGAATGCTAACCCAATCCAGATAATGAGACTAAAGTTAAAAGGTAGAAATGGAAGACTAGTAGGGATATGGAATTTCTTGCTGCTATGACTTCCTTTCTTTCATCTGTCAAAGAGGAAAAACTGTTACCATTTCTCTGAGAGCACAGGAGGCTGGAGGGTAGGAAGTACACATAGGCCAGCTTGCAAGAGGGCTCAACTCTGACAGCCTTTTCAGGCTGTACAAGATTGCTCCAGGAGGCCAGTAAACTCCCACTGCAAGCAAAAGCAGTGACCAAGCCCATTTAACAGGAGAGAAATGCAAGGCACACAAAAGTCCAGTGATGGCTGAAGCTGAGACAGTGACTGACAGATCAGATTTCCTTCTCACTTCAAGTCCTCTCTCTGCTGATCAGATCTACTCTAAATGCCTTTATAAATGTTTCAGTGAATCTTATCTTCATGCATTGGATTAGCAAGATCAACTCCCCACTGATAATGCAAAATAACCCTGAAATGGTTCATGCCTTGCTGATCAGCCAGAAATTGAACTTTCCGTCTTCATTTGTACTGTGATGATCTTGATCTTTCACCTCTAGCAAAAATCTTCTCATAGCTATAATTTTAAAGTTCGTAATGAGTGCTTCATTTGCTTTCCAAGCAGATAGAACACCTTTTTTAAATACACTCAGACTGCCATGACCTTCGTCAATGACTTAAAGAGTTCACCACATGTAATAATTTTCTTTGCTCGGGAGACATTCTTAAGTTTTCTTTGAAGAGATTTGGGCAATAACTCCATCGATGAAATTAAGCGCACATGCACACACACACATTTTCAACTTGTCACCTTTCTACCATACCTGAAATCAAAACTTTTCCTTAAAATGTACTTGGAATTCTGCATGACTACCAAAGGGCTCTAAAATCCTTCAGACTGTTAACTAAAACACAATAAAAACATCAGCTAAATCTATTTACACTAAAAGCAACACACCATCTTAACTCTAGACTAAGCAAGAGGACAGCTTAATGCCTACAGGAAGCAACCACAGTCTACATCCCCAAATGGAACTTCTGGCTACCCTACACAGCTGAATGAGACTGAACTCACTTGGGGTACATTTTGGTTTTTTCCTACACTAAGAAAGAAAAACAATGATTTTAATGACATGGGCCAATGTAAAGCCATTCTACTCTGTTTTGCCTACTTTTGTGAGGTTTTTAATATGAAATAGAGGTTTTGAATAGTGTAACATGACACTGAATGTAGGCTTCTTGAAGGCAGGCCCCAGATCTTACTCTCCATTTTTATTCCTTATGGTAAAAGGCAGCGTCTACGTAAAGTGGGTGCTAAACTACTGTTGACTAGCACATTCTATTTCTAAAGCTGGATGGTGGGCACAGTGGTATTTATTATTATGCTTTAAAATGGATATATGTGTGTTTTTTGTAGATATGATATTTCATGATTTTAAAAAAAGAGGGAGAATCCTGAGGCCCATCCACTACACATTCTAATTCAATAGGTCTAAAGTGGAGATAAGGGATTTTTTTTTTTTCTAATCACCCCAGGTAATGCAGATGTGGGCGATCTATAGAATTCACTTTGAGAAAAAAAACAAAAAATAAATAAATAAACAGACCAACATAAATAACATGCCTGTTATCAGTACACTGCTATTAGTGGTGAAGGTGTTTTACTTTCCTGGTTCAAATTATCAGGCTCAGACTTAAACACAGAGAACATAGTATTTAGCATAAAATATTACTCTCAGATATGTCTGGAAATTCCTTCCTAACTTGCTCTGATTTTCCTCTATTATAATTCTTAATGCTTTTGCTTTCCTTTTCTTTTTTCCTTCAGGTATTTTAAGATAGAAATCCTTAATTACATTTCCCTCCTACTTGGTTTATTGCCCAGACTCACAAAATTTTACAAAGTTATTCAGCTTCGCAATTTTACTTGGAAATTAAGACCTCATATTTACTTCATATTTTGAGGAAGGGCTTTTAGCTGAATCCTTCCATATCTCAGTTTGCAAAAAAAGAAATAGAGGTAAAAGGAGATAGTGCATCTTTTCCCAAACCCTACCTCTCTTGCTTTTTCATTAAACAACAGTATAATTGTCAAACGAAATAAAAATACCTCTATAACAACAACACAAAAACCACATGATACCTTCTCTCCAAACTAAGGGAAATAATTTTCCAGTTTTTTTTTTTAAAGAAACGCCTTTTATAAAAGAAATCCCTGTGGTAGTTACTATAAGGCAGAAGTTACTTGAATTTAAGTACAATGATTTTCTTAGCAAATCTCATAAAGTTTAAAACCTACGTAAGGCTTTTGGGGAAAAAAATCATGTCTTTTACCACCTAACTTTACATTTGGAACAGACCTGTATACAGTTTTAAACAAAAAAATATGTGTTTATACTATGTCTCCCATGTTAGAATAAAAAACATTTTGACCTATCTTCTTTTTTATACTAAGCAATGTAATTAGGACAGACAGACACACACACACACACACACACACACACACACACACACACTACCATTATCACCACCAATCAGACCATGTCAACATCACACACTACAATCCTGCAGGTTTGAAAAATTGCATTTAAAACACTGGAATGAATAAATAACAATCACAAAAAAGAACCTAACCAAGTTTCCAATACTTAATTGAAAGTAGTTTAAAATTTAAAAGCCACGAAATAAGACTGCCAGTCAGCTATACCCTTAAACATTCTCACTTTAATACCTAAAGGATATGCTGGCATTCCAGTGTACATGCATTGTTATGCACATACATTGAGTTCCCTCTGCTGCTAAAAATGATTATAAATTTTAATTGGCTCACTGAAACAAAAACAATCTAAGTTATAAAAACAGAAATTGTCTTTTAACTCTAACAAAAAGTAAAATGGCTATTCTCACCAAAGTACAAGATGTGAGTTTAAGGGATGCAATAACTTTCAATCCATGACAAAAACCTTTCAGTAACCAACAGTTTTACGGAAAAAAGCATTTACAATGAGAGGTATATAAGTAACAGAAAAAAAAAATTCCTTCTAAGTTATACGACAACTTTACAAAACAAAAATGAAGAGAATCATTTCAAATGACACTATTGTTTCTACATATGTCCCCAAAATCATTAAATACAAATATGCTACACAGTCGCACATTTTAACACATGAAAGCATATGCTAAACATGTGTACAGGTATTAAAAGATGTATATATAAGTATTTGAGAGCATAAACTCAATGTCCATAAGTTTAATAACACAAAATCTGGAAAGAAAAAAAGTTTTCTTACATGTATAAACACTGCAAAGAATGGTCAGCTGGAAAGAACAGAGTAACATGGAAATGTGCCCCAGTCATTTTCCCCCCATGCTAAGATCCATGTGGGTACATAGCCGCTGTGTGTGAGACAGAGCAGACAACCACGGTGAAGTAGAATCGAAACCTTCACCTAATGGCACCTGACGCTGCACTCAGCTTTTGGATCTTTTCATTTACATGCACCCAAAAATTCATTTTCTATCCTTAGATTTTTCCAATATATGATACAAAAGATTAATCTTCCCTTACTTTTATTTCAACAAAAGCCTATATTCGGTTACCTTATAACAGTACTTTAGAAAACCATGAAACTTAAAATTATCTAATATTTTTACCTACAGATCATTTTCTTCCATAATCTGACATAAATATAAAATAGTCTATTCACAGCACATCGGAAGACATGACCAAAATGGACTTTGAAAGCTTCATTTCTGAAGCTCAATGTTCAATGTTTATGAAAAATTGTGTCTTATTCCCCAGGACTTCAAAAATGCTTGACAGGGCTTCCCTGGTGGCATAGTGGTTAAGAATCCACCTGCCAATGCAGGGGACACGGGTTCAAGCCCTAGTGCGGGAAGATCCCACATGCTGCGGAGCAACTAAGCCCATGTGCCACAACTACTGAGCCTGCACTCCAGAGCCTGTGAGCCACAACTACTGAGCCCACGTGCCTAGAGCCTGTGCTCCGCAACAAGAGAAGCCACCACAGTGACAAGCCTGCACACCACAACAAAGAGTAGCCCCCGCTCACCGCAACTAAAGAAAGCCCGTGCACAGCAACGAAGACCCAACGCAGCCAAAAATAAAAATAAATAGATCAAATTTTTTAAAAAATGACAATCATGAAGCTGCACAATATAAACATTTAAAGAACTAGACCAATGATGCTAGAAAACAAAGGAGATGTTCATAAATTCAGCATTATTAACATGCAACACTAATGTAAATAATTTAAATATCTACTGGGGAATGAACATGTAGATACAATTTCAAATGTTATACGTTAATGTCAAGAAAATGAGTGAACTTTGAACTTCTGCCAAAAGTCATTTGAGAAAGAAAAGTTTTTTTAAGGGAATCACATTAGAAAGAAAGAGATAAATGACACCTTTAAACCAATTACCATTAGTCTCAGATATACCACAGGAGACCCTTTCCTCAAATTCTTTCAAGGCAATAGAAAGATAATCAGAGCAGGTGCTAATCCAAGACTCCAATAACTTCTCTACCTCACTAATTATGTGGCAACTGTAAGAATTACTTGGCATACTGAAATGCTGGTTAAATCCAACTATCTGCCAATTCCATTCCTACACCGAGAAGTTAAATGTGGCTTAGAGAAAACACACATCCATGATGCCTGGCTTCACTTTAAATGCATGGCTTGATTTCAGCTGGGTCCTTGGTGCTGCCTGGCAATGCTACCATCTTCTCCAGATGACTCACTCTCCCCATCTACACGGCAATTCCACATTTTCTCCTCTCATCTCGAACATTAATAGCACTTACCCCCATCATCACTCTCTGCTGCTGACAAAAAATGAAAGTCACCAGAAAAAACTCCCAAGTGTACCCCTTCTACCCATCTACGTGGATCTATAGCCAAGAACTCTGCCTTCCCTCCTGTTATTATGAACAAATGGTCCAAGCTCCTGCTGAAGTTCATCCAACCCAATACCATACCATTGTCTCCCACTTGATCAAATAAACTACTCCAGCACTCTCTCTTAAATCCACAGCTTGCTCTCTACGATTTTCATCATGATAAAAATACACTGTCCTTTCTGCATTAAAAAAAAAAAATCTTGACCCCGCATCCCTCTCGAAACATAGTCCCAATTCTCTATTCCCTTTTATCACAAAGGACCTCATAACAATGGTCTAGACCTCCTGTCTCTAATTCTTCTCTTCCTGTTTTCCTTGAACCCACTCTACAAGCTTTCGCCCCTACGCTCTACCAAAACCACCCTGGTCAAGGTTACCAGTAACCTCCACGTACCTTAATTCAATGGTCAATTCTCGGAATTCATCTTACACAACTCACATCAGCAGAATTTGGTACCGCTTATCATACCCTCCTCCTTCAAACCCCTTCTTCACCTGGCTTCCAGGATACCATGCTCTCTTGTTTTTTCTTCAGTCTCACTAACTATACTCTCTGTTGCCTTTGCTGGTTATTCCTCATTGTCCTGACCTCTTAATGTTGGAGGGTTCCCAGACTCAGTCCTTGAACCTCTGCTCTTTTCTATCTATGCTCTCTCCCTAAGGAATCTCATCCTCAATCTTGGCTTTAAATACAATTTATTCACTGATGACTCCCTAATTTATGGCTCCAGGTTTAGGCCACTCCCTCAACTCTCAACTCCTGTATCTCTAATTGCTCACTGACATTTTCGTTTGGATATGTAATAGGCATCTTGACACATCAAAAAAATAAGCTCTTGATCTTTACCATATGGCTGACATTACAAGTGTTCATCAACGTCCAGCTCCCCTCCCCTTCAGGGCACAGGAATGACAACCCATGATAAGGCCACATGACTTGTTCTGGCCAATGTAATGTGAGCAGAAGTGCCACATATCATTTCCAGCCTGGACATGATAAGCCCATTGTGATTCTCCAATCTCTCTCTTTCCGCGCTGTGGCAACTGAAAATGTTTTGTGTTCCATCCAGATGGTGTACTTCAAGACATGGAGCCTCCACCAACCAGGCTTCCTTAGTGATGGCAAAGACCTTCCCACTGACCAACATGGAACAGGTACCATTAGCAAGAAATAAACTTATATGCTTAACAAGCCATTGAGATTTTGGAGTTCTTAGTTATCACAGTATAGCCTTGCCTACCCAGACTAAATACCCCCCAAAAGTGGCTTTCACATAGTAGTCTTTTCCATCTCAGCAAACTCCATCTTTTTAGCTGCTCAGTCAAAAGCCCTGAAGTCATTCTTGACCCCTTTCTTTCTCTCATACCCCACATCCAATTCATCAGCATACCCTGTGCCTTCAAAATACATACAGAATCCAACCACCCTTTACTTTTTCCACTACCATTCTGCTCTTCAAAAGACAGTGATAAGAAAATGAAAAGACAAACACAAACTGGGAGAAAACACTTTAAAAGCACATAGATAAAATGAAGGGCTTGTATCCAGAATATATAAAACTCTCCAAGCTCATCAATAAGAAAACAAAACACCCAATTTTTAAAAAAACAAAATTTTAATAGACATTTCCCCAAGAAAGGCATGGATAGCAAATAAACACATGGAAAGATAAGAATGCTCACCACCATTAGTCACTGGAAAATGCAAATTAAATTAAAACCACAATGAGATACAACTACATACATATTAGAATGTCTAAAATTAAAAAGAATGACAATACCAAGTATTGATGAGATGTAGAACACAGCAATTCTCATATATTGCTATTTAAAATGGAAAATGATACAACCACTTTGGAAAATATTTTTGCAATTTCTAAAAACTTAAACATACACTGGTGGTAAAAGAAGAGTGTTTATATATTGACAGACATGATCTACTCCAGAAGCTGTTTATAGATGACTTATATTTATTGGTGATTCTTCCCTTGGCTGAAAGGTGCTAAAACATACACCTATTAGATGATCCAGCCATTCCATTCCTAAGTATTCTCAAAAGAAAGAAAGTATATGTCCACTTAAAGATTTGTACACAAATGTTCATAGCCCAAAAGTGGAAACTGACCAAATGTCCATCACCAAGTGAATGGATAATCAAATTGTGGCATATCCATACAAAATACTACTATTCAGCAATAAAAAGGACTGAATTACTAATACACACAATATAGATGAATCTCAAAATAATTATGCTGAGTAAGAGAAGAAAAGGAAAAAAAAAGAGTACACACTGTATGATTCCATTACAGTAAGTCCCCTGCATACAAACGAGTTCCATTCCAAGAGCACATTTGTAAGTCCATTTGTTCGTGAGTCCAACAAAGTTAGCCTAGGTCCCCAACTAACACAATCAGCTATATAGTACTGTACTGTAATAGGTTTATGATACTTTTCACACAAATAGTACATAAAAAACAAACACAAAAAATAAAGAAAACATTTTTAATCTTACACTACAGTACCTTGAAAAGTACAATAGTACAGTACAACAGCTGGCATACAGGGGTTGACATCGAGTAAACAGGCAAGAAGAGTTACTGACTGGAGGAGGGAGAGGAGGTGGGAGAGGATAGAGCTGAAGGATCTTCAGCAATAGGAGACGGAGGGCAAGCGGCAATTTCACTCATGCCTGACATCGATGGAACGCACGTTCGCATCTTTGAAAGTTCGCAACTTGAAGGTTCGTATGTAGGGGACTTACTGTATATAAAACTCTAGAAAATGCAAACATCTATAGTAACAGAAAACAGATCAGAAGTTGCCTGGGGAAGACGACAGGAGGGAGGGATTACACAGTGGTACAAGGAAACTTTTGAGGGTGATGAACATGTTCATTATCTCAGTTGTGTTGATGGTTTCCCAATGTATACATATGTCAAAATGTTAAATTGTTTAAATTTGTTCAGTTTATTGTATGTCGATGATACTTCAATAAACTTTTTTTTAAAAGGAATATAGCAGGTACTGAATAAAGTGAATAAAGATGAAAACAGATGCAAAGAAAGCAAAATCCTAAGAACAAATTGCAGTGGGAACATTTATATCCTCCCTCATTCTATAGTATTGTTTTCTGAATGATAAAATATTAGTGGAAAAGGAGGAATAAGCTACTACAAAGCAGAGTCCCTCAGTATAAAGTCGTAGGGTCTTTCAGCCAAGAAAAACCACCTATAAGTAGCTCCCGAAATGGACAACTGCCATCCCAATATACAAGCACTCTTCTTTGGCCACAGTTTCCTAGTAGTTGAATAATTTCTTTGAACTCATCTTAGAAACCTGGCCTAATTTCTCCTTTTTTATATCATTTTCATTTGCCATTAAACTTATATTGACCATTTTTCCATGAATTTAGTTTGCTACAATTCTTTTAAGAACTAAGGAGTGGCTGTGTCAGGTGTCCTCAGTTGATGAGTCTCGGATGTAAAAGTCCCTTGCCTTGGATTCACTGTCTTCTGTCTCCTCATTTCCCACTGAGGTAGAAAAATCACCATCTCTATTTCATTCACCTCCCTTGCTCTTCTCTTTGAAATCCTAAATTCCACTCATTATTGTCAATTTTAGCATCATCCGAAACATGAATTCACCCACTTCTTTCATAAGCTGCTATGGTTATGTGTTTTCTGTGACATGACTCTGTCCTAAAATATAGAATAGAATAGAATAGAATAGAATAGAATAGAATAGAATAGAATAGAATAAAATAAAATAAAATAAATATAAAATAAGAGCATAGCACCCACTTATATTTAAACAAAGTTAGCCCTGTGACTTACCTCGTTTCCACCAACTGCCTTGGTTAAAATCACTGCAGAAGACACAGGCGGAGGCATGCAACCTACTGTCTGCAACCTGAAAAAGAAAAAAATAAGCAACTATAAGTAGGCTTTTGTTTTCAATTATAAATAGTTTTCACTACATTCATTCTAAAATAGCAGAGCTGAGTAAATGAAAATAGGAGAATGTTTACTGATGCACATGCCCTTTTGAGTTTAGACAATTCTATATGAGGCAGCGTGGCTTAATAGAAGCTCTCACTCCATTCCACAGACTTGGGTGATTTTATTTTTTAAATTATTTAAGCTCTTATACAATTCAAAAAACAGTCAGGTTATGGTAAGTGTAGTCATTGAAAGATAACCAAAATGGTTAATCATTTGGTAAGTGTATATAGTCAGTTATTTTCAGGTATCTTTTCCTTACATTTTTTATAGGAAGGTTTTTGGCAAAAATAAAACTTTAAAACGTCTTGCAGATTCTTTTCCACAAAACAGCAATTCTCAAACTTTCATCTCATAAAAGACATTTTCATGCTGTTGTAATATCATTATAAAAATAGGCATGACACAATCATGTACTTCTTAGATTCAGACCCTATAGTAAATTCTAGTGTCTATTCTAAATTTGGTTTTTATTAAACTATGTGTATGCTCCCAAGATCGTGACAAGAATTCTATTCTCTTAGTTTAGAATAGAAAACACATTGCATGACAAGCAAATGAAATTATGAGTAGTAAATCCAAGTATTAAAGATAAAAAACATTCCTCAGCATTCATACAGAATATATATTCTGGGGACAAAGCCCAACTAAAGTGGAAAGTTTATACAAGGAATCAAAGACACAGAGTATCTGACTAATATTTTGAATGTAGGATCACAGGTCATTTTTATTCACTTTTGTAATAATATATTGTCTAATCTTTATGCAATGAATTTATATTGGCTCTGAAGTAAGAAAAAATAAAAATAAAAAGTTTTCATTAATTTTTGACTGAAAACTTAAGAAAACAACCTTATAGGGAACTTCCAGTTCAATTCACTTTAACATGGTCTTCTTTTAAGGTCTGTTTTCCCAAGTGATGCTGAAGTAGTCTGTCTGATTATGAATTCCCAATCTCTGAGCCTTCCTTGTAATCATTACCATCAACATCACTAATATTACTGAGATTTTACCATCTGAAGTAGATACTGTTCTAGACACTTTACTCTTTATTCCTCACAAGTATTTAAGATAAATACTATTATTATTCTCATTTTTACGAAAACTGAAGTTAAGACAGGAGTTAAATATATGACCAAACTCACAAAATCACCTAGCTTTGCTTAAACTTTTATTCTGTAATCCAGGGCCGAAGCCTTACCAAGGCTTACCCCTCCAGGCTCTCTGCCTTCTGGTTTCTCTACCACCAATACAAGGAACAGGTCCTCTTAGGTATTTTCAACCTAACTTTTTCAATCTTTCCCTCTCATCTGGCCTCTTCCCCTCCATGTACAAAGAAGGAGAGTTCTCCATATCTTAAAAAAAAAATCTCTAAGATATATACTGAATACATATACTTTCTACAGGTAGGACACTACACAAGGGTATAAAAAAAAAGTATAAGACATCATTCCTGCCTTCAAGGAGGCAGAATATTCAACACACAAATGTAGATAACTAACCTCAAAATTAGTATTGTTGCCTCCTCAGGATGTAATAATACTTTTTCCACTGTGGTTCACTGTTGTGCTCTACCTCCAAGACCCCAAAGCTCATTCTCTCTTCACTCCCCTGGAATCTGACTTATGCCCCTTCTAGTAAAAGCAGTAACCTTGGGCTTCCCTGGTGGTGCACTGGTTGAGAGTCTGCCTGCCAATGCAGGGGACACGGGTTTGTGCCCCAGTCCGGGAAAATCCCACATGCCGCGAGCGGCTGGGCCCGTGAGCCATGGCCGCTGAGCCTGCACGTCCAGAGCCTGTGCTCTGCAACGGGAGAGGCCACAACAGTGAGAGGCCCGTGTACCGCAAAAAAAAAAAAAAAAAAAAAAAAAGGCAGTAACCTTATAAGTAACCAGCAATCTCCCAATCACCAAATCCAACATCTTTTTCCCTATATTCATTCTCCTTACCTCCTTGCTTCTCAAAGCACTCTATTCTCTTGGTTGCCATAGTACAGTATCATTCTAATTTATCTCCTGTCTTTTAAACCAGCCCATTCAAGTTTTTTCCTGTCTTCTTCTCAATCTTATTTGCAAAACTGAATCTATATGAATACTTACAAATTTCTATTGCTAACCCTAACCTCCATTCCCAAACCCGTAGCTGCCTATGACTGCCACCATACACAAAACATATCTAATGTTGAATTTATGTATTTTCTAAGAAATCAATTTTGCCTCCCAATTAACCTATTTCTTCCAATGGGACAGTTTTTTTTCCTAATGATCCAGTCTGAAACTTTGGAGTTAAGTGGAGCTCCACTCACTCTTAACAAACCAAACAATCGCCACAACCAACTTTCCATTCTTTTCCATGACTATTGTCATCACCCACCTTCAGATGCTTTTCACCCAAGTCTGGACATTTCTAAATGCCTACTCAGTGCTCTCTCTACCTTCACTCTTTCCCTTTAACACAGCAAGGTAAGGAGTGTGTGCTCAGAATACATTTATCTCAGTGATTTAAACAGGACCTTGATGTAGAAGTCGGCAATTCCCTCCAGTTAACATACTAAGTGTGTACTCTCAAATTGGGAGGGGAAGGGAGAAAAAGTGAGTGAGGAAGAGCTTTCTCTATCCTGAGCTGAAAATTGTATGCTTCTTTTTATTTAGCATACTGTGATTACAAACTCTACTCTGCTCTGTTTATATACCCAGGACAATACTATCAGACAACCTTCTTTAATGACCATTTTCTACCATGTTGTTCTCTTGTTTAGCACATTTAAGAACTCTGCATCACCTACAGATTCAAACTCAAACTCCTCAGCCCAGTAGTTCCAGTCTTGCAACTTGGCCTTAAGGGAACTTTTTATCTTTGTCTCCCTCATGTTTGAATTCTCTTCTTTAGGAGTACACAAGCCCTGCTGAACTTCCTCCCCTTTAACTGATTACACCACTTATCTAACAAATCATATGCTGCCCCATTTTACTGGTTACCATTTTATATATATGTATATATATCCTACATATCCAACTAAATTGGAAGTTCCCTGAATACAATGAAAATGAGTTAATATCTCCCAATTTCTTGAGTGCTCTCTACAGGGCAGATGCTTGGTAAATACTGGTTCTTTATATGCATCATATCTTGTTGCTCTAAAATGAAGTCATCACATTTATGTAGCATTTTATGCTTTCTGGTGAAATTTTATATTCATTCTCTCAAACTCGATCTGACCAAAACAGCACTCTTGATTTCCTGCTCTCGTCCCAACCTATTTCTCCCCCAGCTAAGAAAACAATGCTGCCAATCAGCCAGTGGCTCATACCCCAAATCCAGACTCCTCCCTGTCCTCTCTCCACAACCTATCCACCCATGGATACTGAGAGCTCTAATTTTAAAATATGTCCTCCATACATCCATTTCTTTCTTCTGAGCTGCTCCCTCATCACACTAGCCTCCAAGCTGGTCTCCTAGCTTTCTCTCAGGCTCTTCTACTATCTGTTCTTCATACAGGAACTAGAAGAATCATTTGCAAACATAAATCAGAACCATATTACTCTCTCATTTAAATCCCTCCTGTAGCTTCCTGCAGAGCTCAAAATAAAAACTGAATGCTTTACAAGCCTACAAGGCTCTGCATGACCAGGATCCTATCCATCTTTCCAACCCCAAGTCACATTATTTGTCCTCTATTATCATCAGGCTTTGGCCATCACTGTCACTTTCTTGACCCTAGAATACACCAGGCTTGTTCCAGTCCTTACATATTTTGTTTCCTTTACCTAGAACATTCTGCCCCCAGAACTCTGCAGTCTAAATTAATCACCAGCCTGTCCTCTCAACCATTCATATCACACAGTTTTACTTCAGATCACTTATCTCTACCTTGATCATCTATTTACTTATTTATTGACAATCACACCTAGAGTGTCCTTGACGTGCAAAACTAACTTGCCCATTTTGTTCACTGTTGTTTCTCCAATACCTATGATAATTCCTGGCATATAGAAGGAGCTGAATAAATGACTTGAATAAATTAATGAGTAAGTGATCTCAATTAATATCCCCACAGCATTACTAAGCAGGCAATAAAAGTATGATTATCCTCACTTCATACACAGGGAAATTGAGGTTCAAGACTATTCAATGACTTTCCTAAAAGTCACATAGCAACTTAGGGACAAGGTCAGAGTGCAGTATTTAGGCTTTAAGTTCAGTGTTATAGTTGTTATACCATGATGCTAAAATGTGGTTAGTTTTAAACCACTTCAAATAATTTTTAAAAATCATTAAATCCTTTTAACAAACATGGCAACATTTTTAATGGGAGAAAAGATTCTAATAAAAATCTATTGTTCTATTTACAACCGTCAGGACATGGAAACAACCTAAGTATCCATAGACAGATGAATGGATAAAGAAGATGTGGCACATATATACAATGGAATACTACTCAGCCATAAAAAGAAACAAAATTGAGTTATTTGTAGTGAGATGGATGGACCTAGAGACTGTCATACAGAGTGAAGTAAGTCAGAAAGAGAAAAACAAATACCGTATGCTAACACATACATATGGAATCGAAAAAAAAATGGTTCTGAAGAAACTAGGGCCAGGACAGGAATAAAGATGCAGCTGTAGAGAATGGACTTGAGGACACGAGGAGGGGGAAGGGTAAGCTGGGACGAAGTGAGAGAGTGGCATGGACATATATACACTACCAAATGTAAAATAGCTAGCTAGTGGGAAGCAGCCACATAGCACAGGGAGATTAGCTCGGTGTTTTGTGACCACCTAGAGAGGTGGGATAGGGAGGGTGGGAGGGAGACACAAGAGGGAGGAGATATGGGGATATATGTATACGTATAGCTGATTCACTTTGCTTTACAGCAGAAACTAACACACCATTGTAAAGCAAGTATACTCCAATAAAGATGTTAAAAAAATAAATTAAAAAATAACATGAAAAAAATAACATGAAAAAAAATCTATTGCTAATTCAATTATCCTATCAATCATAAAACAGAACAAGGGAAAAAGTAAATGTTTGTCCCCTCTATATGTTTTTCTTTCCTATGCATTTTAAAAACACATATTATAGTCAGCCAGTATCTGCATACATTTGGTAAGATATAGAACACAAAAGTTAAAGCACCCAGTTGACAGCCTACATTACACACATGCACACAGACCTTACATCCTGTAGTGCCTTCCATTTTTCTCCCAACAGAAAATTGTCTCTCCTAGAAGCTTATCATTTAGCAAGAGTGTATATTTTAAGATTCTTGTTATAAAATTCTTTAATGAAGTTCCTTGGTGAAACATTATCACTTTAAAGAATAATAATAATGTTAAAAGTGTTTTTATTTCCTTATATGACACAGAAGCCCTTTTGTGTATAGTTGCCACAGAAATAATAATGTTACTAAAGATACCCCATTAAAAGTGGACCCTTCAAAATATTTGAACATACCCTTTTAAAAGCCATTCATTGATGGGTGTGATTGACAAAAGCTGAAGAAGAAGCCATATTGCTGCTGGGAAGAATGCAAGTGTAAAGATCTGAATAAAAAGATGTAGTTTTATATGCACCAAAGCACTTGTCAGCTCCTGTGAAAATGAAGGACACAAAATAACAAAGGTAAGAAAACTATTTCTGAAGACAGACTGCTACCAAAACAACATCACATGAATTAGGTATTTTTTAATTGAGATATAATTGACATATAACATTATATTAATTTTAGGTATACAACATGAAGATTCATTGTGTATACTGCAAAATGATCACCACAATAAGTCTAGTTAATATCCATCAATGTGGAGTTATTTCAGAGCTAAAATTTTTACCTATAAGCATATGCGTAAGAGACAGACTTTAAGAAAAAAGTTGTTAAAAAAAAAGTTGTTCATGATAATTATAAAGTATTTTTCTATAAAATTTCTGATGCATTCTAATTTCTTTCAAATACAGTATACCCCAACAATTCAGATTTGTAAAACCCTGGAACAGGACTAAGCTAACTACCTTTACACTAGTATAGATTTCAGAATTGTTGACACTGCAAACAAACATGTATGTTTAACTATCTAAAACAAAATCTTGTTTAAAAATTTTGGCAGGGGGCTTCCCTGGTGGCGCAGTGGTTGAGAGTCCGCCTGCCGATGCAGGGGACACGGGTTCGTGCCCCGATCCTGGAAGATCCCACATGCCGCGGAGCGGCTGGGCCCGCGGGCCATGGCCGCGGAGCCTGTGTGTCCGGAGCCTGTGCTCCGCAACGGGAGAGGCCACAGCAGTGAGAGGCCCGCGTACAGCAAAAAAAAAAAAAAAAAAAAAAAAAAAAAAAATTTTGGCAGGACCTAGAATTTTAATTAAATTTGATAATTAACCTCTATTCATTACACCAGACCTAGCAAGGCCTCAATTTGGCAAGATGTTACTAAATCTACACACAAATCATAATTTTTAAAAATGTCTTCCCCAACAATATTCTACAACTCAAAAGGGCTTTTTTCCCCAAAATCTACTCACTAGATTTCTTTATTAACATTTACTGAATAGCAGCTCTGTGCCATGCTCTGAGCTTGCCACTTTATGTATGTTATCTCATTTAATCCTGACAACAACCCAGTTAGGAAGATATTATTATCCCTATTGTACTGATGAGGAAATTGAGATTGAGAGTGAAGCTCAGAATCAAACCCATTTCTGGCATTCTATCAAACCCACTCACTCCTGCTTCTCTCACCATGTCACACCGCTGCCCCAGGAGAGAAAAGATTTGCATGAATCATGACACACCAGGCACATATTGTAAGTCTCACAGCTAAAAAAGGATACTAGGTAAACTTTCGGATTTCAATATGTACAAACCAACAAGCGCTTACATTTGAATTTCTTTGAGTTATGTGGTTATTCAGCAAAAATAAAACAAATTCAGAAAGTAGTAGAATATAAAACATGCAGGCAGTCATTAAACACATTCAAAGTTGCCAGAGATTCACTGGTTTATAAACATAGCACTGTCATGTCCCCCACCTCCCTTAGTTCAAGTAAGTCATGAACTAGCCTCAGAGACATTAGCCAAAATTCATGGTGTAATAAACAGTAGGTTAATGCAGACTCATTCACTGGTCACCACTTTCTGCAATCTGTCTCATCAGCTCCCACCATTAATCTCCCTTCATGTTACACAGCAGTTCCAGTTTAATCACAATACGTCCCTAATGGCATCTATGGAACTTCTGGAAATCTGGGTCTAATGCAGGACAACTGGGAAACACTGTGCAGACTGGAAGCCACACTGGGTCCATGGATCAGAGCTAACATAAAAGGAACCATCTTTACAGTGAACCAGAAATTGCACCCCAGAGAAAACTTGAGCACCAGCAGTTCCAAGAATTCTCAGCAGTCTTGAAACCAAATCTCACTCAAATACACTCAGAGGCATTCTTAAATACCAAATAAATATCAGTGGGTTTTTTATTTTCAAAAAATGAAAATAAAATGATTAGCCAGAAGGCAGTAACAAAGGCATTTGCATACACTTCTCATAGGAATATAAAATGCTGTAACTCTTCTGAAAAGAAATTTGGGAGAATATCTCAAGGACTATAATAGGATTCATACTCTTGGACCCCGAAATTTTATGTCTAGGCATTTCTCCTAAGGATATAAAAAGTGGTTACAAGCATTTATATATAGAATTGGTTGATAGCCACAGCATTATCTATTACAGTAAAATCTGGAAACAACTTATATGTCCAAAAGTGAGGAAATAACTGAATAACTTAAGGTAGCAACAGAGTGTTAAGAGCTATTAGAAACTATGTTAAAACTGTGTAGACAAGGATGTAGAAGTCCAGGGTCTCTCCCTAGTTAACCAACAGGTGTCTCATTGGCACAGCCTACGTAGACCAACCTAGCAACTCATTCCTTCAGGCGGCAAACACTTACCCAGCACCTGCCTCCTTTCTAGGTACTTGGACTAACTCTCACAACTCAAACTTCACATATCATCTGACCCAGCAATCCTACTTCGAGGAATTAATCCTTCATACATATTCCCACATGTAGGAAATGACATATTTTGCGGTTATCCTTTGCAGAATGTTTATAATAGCAAAACCCCATAAGTTACCTAAATGCCATTCAAGAGAAGATGAGGAAAATATATCAAGACACATTCAAAAATGGAATCTTTTTCAGCATCCAAAAAGAAACAGGGAGTTTTTTATGTGTTGATATGAAACAACCTCCAAGATATGTGTTTTGAGTAAAATAAGGTAAGGTGGCAAACGGTATAAAACACCACAGTTTGACAGGGGCGGGGGGTGATACACATATGTATGTTTTGCATAGAATATCTCCAGAAAGATACACAGGAACTGTTAACATTGGTTGCCTCCAGAGATGAGAACTGAATATTTAGTAGAGGGGTAAAAAGAAGACTTCTCATCGTATATACTTTTGTACCTTTTGATTTATGTTCATAAAAGTAAATAAAATATAAATTCTTATTTTCAAATATGAAGAAAAATTAAATGAAATATATTACATGGAAAATTACTATTATACACTGTCACGTATTAAAAATAAAATTGTCTGTGTATATTTATGCAAGTATGTGTATACATATACACACATATATACATATATACAATTTTTTAATATTTTATTGTTAAAGTAGTCTCTATATAAAAAATACATTTAGGGAAAAAAGGGCTAAAATACACACAAATGTTAATAGCAGTTATTTTTATTCTTTCTAATCTTTCTACATGGGGTAAGAGTACTTTGGTAATCATGAAAAAAGTTATAAAAAATAACAACTAGTTAGAAAACACTAGTTGATCTGAAAAATGACAGTAGAAGCAACTGATATTGTATCAAAATAATGGAACAGTAAAGAACCCCGCAAAATGAATCACAAGGGGCCACTATGTTGGGTCCTCAGGGGCTTCTTAACAACAGGGAAATAACAGACATGAAGTATTTCCAAGAAAGATTTTCAAGACTGTCACAAAAACCCAGTGTTCTATATTTTCTATATCTTCTTCATACAACCTTAAAGATAAAATAAGCTTGCACTGGAAAAGAAAGAGCAAGTAAACACTATAAAATTCAAAATACTATTATTATTCCATACATATCCATGTAGAATTAAGGGCCACATACTCAAATAAATACCATCATGAATAATTGAAGAGTTGATTCCACATGACATTTTATTTATTCACATGTAATACAGGTCGAATTCCATTAAAATAAACTTAAGGAGATACTCCACATACCAGGGCCTCACTGACAGAATCAAGCATCGCTTAAAATCAGAGGCTCTGACTGGGACTTAGAAATATTTTCATTACATACCAATTTCCCTCCTAACCCTTATTTGACCTTGATTGGATTTGCTTTCTGAGAGTCAGCCTCATAGCTCTGGGCTGGAAACAAGCAGCAAGAACCTCAAGTTTAGAATTTGCTGTATTTATTTCTAAGCTGATGGGATTTTTAAAAAAATGATCTGTTAGGAAAATAAAGGAAAGCCGGTATATTCTGGCCTAGTGGGGACCCTTTTCAGGCCCTGAGTTTCCTGCTCATCTTTGCTTCTGTCCCGAGCCAAGTACAAGTGCACAAGGTGGCAGTGCCTTGCGGCCACAGGCACTAAATAGGTACTTGTTGAAATGAGATTGGTCTTGTCACAGTCTTTTAAGTAACAAATCCTCTGAAACTGGAGGTCTGAAGTTCGCTAACTATGAAATCTATTTCGAACGTGACCTTATTTCATTTCACTACAACAAAATTTCAGAAACCATTTCAACAGGTATGTCACAAACTAGAAATCAACAGTCATAAAACTGAAGATTTAGCATTAAATCTTTTCAGCATGAAGTATTAACAGAGTCCTTTATAACTTTAATAAATGAACAAAACAAATTTTAGAATACACATCATTACATCAATGTATAAGTAATACTACATGAAATGTTCCCTATAAATCAAACTTGAGTGGGGCCAATGTAAATGCTTTCAAATAAACGCAAGTTAATTATAACCTACGGTCTCCTGTGCACAAAAATGCACTGTTCCAGGACCTAACAGGATACAAAAATAGTAGTCCCAGCGGAAATTAGTTTAAGATTGTTAACTAGAAAACAAATAACAAGAAGTTCACTACCTCCTAACTTACAACTGTTTGGTTGCCCGGGAAATTAACAGGGCTTAGAGATGGTTTAACATTACAGAATGATGCAATCTAGGGCATCTTAAGTTAAACGGATCTTGAAAATGACTTAATGTTTTATTAGTTTGAAAAGGGCCTTTAATATGGAAGAAGTGGCTTTGATGGCTACTTAGATACCACAATAAAGCACAGGATCAAGGCATTTCATCGTGAGATCCAAATTAGCTGGATGATTCTGAAGGTTTCCTAGGTGCTTACAGAAGAATTCGGTCCTTAGAGAAATGCTGGTAAGTAAGACCTTCTTCCTTCTTCAACTCCTGCATCCCGCAAAGTTGGATGCTTGACAGAAGAGCATTCAGCAAGAAGCTAAAGGAGTGAGAGAATCAAATCCTGCCAGGTTTCCCATGGCATAAAGAACAGCTGTAGCCATTAAGCAGCCACCAGGGGACGTAGTTAGAGCAACGTCCCAAGTAGAGGACTTGGGTAAGGCAGCTGCTCCACAAAGAGCATCAGCCAAGGCCAGCAGGAAGACCTCCAGGGAAGATCAGTCCAGCACCACAGGAGTGGCAACTATCTTTCTGTATCACTGGGTCCCACGTGTGAGAACCAGTAGGAGAACTCAGGTGTTGACAGAGAAAGCCTGTGCCCCCTTAAGCACAGATCATAGTCCTTTCATGGCAATATAATTTCCCAAAACTAGAATTCAACATATTTAGGAAATCCCGTTCTATGTCAGTTTTCAAAAGAGCAAGTAATTAGTGAGAATATTTCAAATTCTTGAGACAAAATTTCTCAGACACTACACGGGGATCCCACTTACATCAAAAATGCCCCATTGATAAGATTTATACCAACTTGACAACTACAGAATACATAAATTTAGTAAAACCATGCTTTTTCCATGTCACTACTAGGATGGCCAAAGATGAAGGTAACTAAATTTGGTCTTCATTCAAAGCACATTTCAAAGAAAATAAACTTAAAATAAATAAAGGCAAGACATAACGTTGAAACAAATTTTACAGCCATTTCTAAAAAAACCCCAAATCCTAACATAGTAAGATTTCCCTATCTACATAAGAATAAGCATCTTAGAATGACAACTTTAGAAACTCAATGTAATTTCTTCTAAAGTAAATAGGTATTTTCTCCTCTTTTTTTCTTCTACTACAATTCAAAAGAGAATCATAAATTCTACTCATTCCTCTCTTGGATGTAAAAATGCCTGGATTTGTTTAATTCTATAAGAATCCCATATTTAGTGACACCTAGATCAGTAAATAACATTACCTGTGTGTCTTCATAATAGATTGTGGCTTAGTATGAAAAATTCCAGCATTTCTCTTAAAACATTTATTAATATGTAACAGATATACCAGCAAAGAATATACTTTAAAAAAATTTGTTAAAAATTATAACATAACAAGCATCACTTGAGCAGCATAAGTCCTGGAAGCAAAAGATGATCCACAAGTTATGGCAACCTAACTAAACATCAATAACTCCAGTGCGCCTCAGTGCCACTATAGTGACCACCACAATCTGAGGAAGACCTGAAGTAGATGTTTCAGTTCAGCTGTTGTACTGAAAACATAACCACTATAAACACACCCTTATTCTCATGTCGCCCAGCTATGCAGTATCTATAATATATAGGTACAAAACGCAAGTCCTTTGCTGCAGTCCAAGTTCTCTTCTGTGATAGTGAAGCTTCAGACTGTACCTACACGCAGCTTTACAAAAGGAATGTGAAATTTCAAAAAAGTAAGCACGAATTAAATTTTTCTCCCTGCTTTTCATGTGCCCCATAGTTGACAGTACCTCCGTATTTAATGATAATCCACTGTTAAAGAATATTGTTGCAACAGCAATGTAGGAGACAGTTATTTCTGGCATCAGTGGTCCTAAAGAGAGAGAAATGAGTCACTGTTAGATAGGCATTTCCTGTACATAACTTGATATGAAAGGAGAATCCATTGGAGAAGAATAAACGGTACTTTAAATCTCGGTGTCGCCGCTAATATACTAGCGTCCTGACAGAGTTAAGTGTTTGCTGTGATGCAGCCTAACTCCAGAGAGGATTTTCCAGATAGGCGAAGACCATGGTTGTTCAGTGCAGCACAGTATCCTCAGAGCAGAAAAATGAAAATAAATGCTGATCTCACACGGGAAAGCAAATAGGTCGCATTCTTCCATATTAGGTCCTCTAATTTTATCTGCCATAGTAAATGTCGGCCCTGCCGACATTTTGACTTCTGAATTCTAGCCACCAGAATAATTTCTGGGGAAAAAATTTTCTGTTGTTTTAAGCCACCCAGTTTGTGGTAATTTATTGTGGCAGCGCTAGGAAATGAACACACTCCCTCAAGCCAAACAACAGGACCACATCATGGTTCCTCCATCGCCTGTAACCCTCCACCATTCCAATAGATACTGCTCAGCAAATAAGACCAAGCTGGGGAAAAATCACCACTCAGTCAGTCAACAAATATTCATTGAGCAACCACAGTGCTACATTTTAGGCATTTGTAGCACATCAGTGAATGAAAGAAACAAAGAGCTCCTCAAACACTGCAATACCTAAGTGTTCATCAACAGATGAATGGATAAAGAAGATGTGGCACATATATACAATGGAGTATTACTCAGCCATAAAAAGGAACGAAATTGAGTTATTTGTAGTGAGGTGGATGGACCTAGAGTCTGTCATACAGAGTGAAGTGAGTCAGAAAGAGAAAGACAAATACTGTATGCTAACACATATATATGGAATCTAAGAAAAAAAAAAGGTCACGAAGAACCTAGGGGTAAGATGGGAATAAAGACACAGACCTACTAGAGCATGGGCTTGAGGACACAGGGAGGGGGAAGGGTAAGCTGTGACAAAGTGAGAGAGTGGCATGGACATATATACACTACCAAATGTAAAATAGATAGCTAGTGGGAAGCAGCCGCATAGCACAAGGAGATCAGCTAGGTGGTTTGTGACCACCTAGAGGGGTGGGGTAGGGAGGGTGGGAGGGAGGGAGATGCAAGAGGGAAGAGATATGGGAACAGATGTATATGTATAACTGATTCACTTTGTTATAAAGCAGAAACTAACACACCATTGTAAAGCAATTATACTCCAATAAAGATGTTAAAAAAAATGATAATCAAGTTTGGGGATCTTGAGTTCTATCGTGGAGACCATAGTTAATAATACCATTTTGTATACAGTAGATCTTAAATGTTCTCATTATAACAACAACAACAAAAAATGGTAATTATGTGAGGTGAAGGATGTGTTAACTAACTTGACTGTGGTAATCATTTTGCATATCTAAAATCATCACATTGTACACCTTAAACTTATTCAATGTCATATGTTAATTATATCTCAATAAAGCCGGAAAAAAGAAAAAAAAAACACTGCAATACATTCTTTTAGATACCTGGCATTTACTCAAATCATTTTGCTATGATCTGAGAAAAGGCAGCAAAAGGGAGAACGTAGGGAAAGAGGCATGACACTTCAGGGCAGTGAAAGTGGTTCAAAAACTTAAAAAGAAGTACATTTTTCCCCCACACTTGTGAGTGAATCTGTCTCAGCTGCTCACACTTGAAAATAATATTTCCTCGAAAGCTGAGGAAGGTAATTCAGGAGCAGATTTGAAAGTCAAGGAATCTGGCTTGTTTTGGAAGTAAATGCCTTCCAGGAATTTTTAATATCCTGTTTGTTTTTTTTCAAACTCATATCCTTTTTCTTTTCCTCCAACCCCTTGCTTTTTGTGAGGCCCATTTTTGTCAACTGTGCTGCCATCCACAGTGGTGCCCCAGATTTTCTCTATAGGATGGGTTATAGTTAGCAGTATATCTGCAAGCAAGAGCTAGGCGATGTGTCCAAAGATGCATCTCCATAGCAAGCACGTGGCATTGACTTAGACCACATATTTCTTTGGGGCAGCTAAAGTATCTACCTTAGTTAGCCAACAACTGGATTTTTTAAGAAGGTAACTCTTCCTACACTCCATGCATATATATATATATATATATATATATATATATATATATAAATACACACGGTAGCTATTAACTAACTGGCATAATTCAGTGGAATGATTCCTTACTTTGAATGTTTTAAATCCTAGAGACAGGGTATACTGTTTATTTTTATATTGTTTTTTGTATTAGATGCACATCCAAATAACTAATCCATGAAAGGACCTGGTGAGGCTCTTCCAGGGCTACCTACAATGTACTTTTTTAAAAGGGAAGGAGGAATTAATTCTGATCTGGGGAAACCTAAGGCCCCTTTGAGACAGCTGCTAATGGATCGCCCACGGTGTGAATATAGAACTAGAAGCAGGCAAGGCTGAAATAAAAAGCTGGTACATATTTGCGCAGAGGTGAGAGTTGAAACTACGCTATGAAATGGTATGTGGCCCCTCTCCAAGGTAATGATTATATCCTCCAAGTCATGAAAATAACCAGATTCAGATCTTGAGAAGGCTACAAAGTGCAAAGTGGAAATATAAGTTTTAACTCTTCCTTAAACCAAAGCAAAAAAAAAAAAATGTTTATCAGTGAAAATGGAATGGAGTAGCAACATCAAAAGAAAAATTGGCCGTAAAAAATGAAGCAATTTTGGGACTTCAAACCCATGCTTTTTAATGTGGGAGTGGAGTGTGGGGAAAGAAGACGATCTGGAATGTTTAGGAATGCAAGGAGCTATTACGTTTCATCAAATCTACTTATCACCTAGTAAATTTCACTCCTAAACCTAATCTAAAGTATTCATGTTAATATTCTTAAGTTTATACAGTAGCATGTTTCTGGTTATGTTTTCTTAATGCAAAAATGAAGCAATTTCCTTGTTAGGATTTATGTCTTATTAATGGCAAAAATTTCAGTTAAGATGCAGGTAGAAATGAGACGCTTCATCTGTACTTCCAAAGAAGCGAGCCTTTCTCTTGGAGAATGAATGGCACAGTGTTGAACTCTGGTAAACTCTAAGATGTGCACAGCTCAGGGCTCCCCTGGGTGGAAATGAAACAGAGTATCTACACTTCAGGACCTACAATTTACATCTCCTGTGGCTCTTTACTTTCAACCTTCTATATATTTTAAAATGAAATGTAACTGAGTAAAAAGAACAGGGAACTAAACATTAAATTTTCCATGCTAGTACCTGTTACACTTTTTCCCATATGGAAAGTCATTCAACTTCTCTCACTTCAGGGTTCCCACCTCTATAAATTTCCTGCCATACATAACTCACCCACTGGCTATAAAGATTGTTTTTAAAGGGAGGGCAGAGCAAAGGTGTGATCCTTTCAGTGTAGAAGTCTTACACTTCAAAATAGAGTCATTTAGGTATTGATCCAGGTAAAGGTGAAGTGAGCATCTTAAGTTGAAAACAATCAAAACTTTCTACTGAAGAGAAAAGAATGTCTAGAAAACTATTCGACTGAAAATTGTTCAGTCAATGTGAGCGCATTCAAAATGCACACGCATTCTAGTGTACAGACCCCAAAATGGAACTTCTGACTAAAAGTGACAAGCAAAAAGAGATGCTTTAGATCATTCTGTACAGCAGAAGAGGACAGACCACTTTCAGCCACCGTGACTCTCCTTGTTCCTAGATTTTTGTTGTTTTAACTGATGGGGTCAAAGTGTGATTTGGTACTATTAGGAAGTTTGTTTTTATTGAAGAAGTTTTACAGGTGGGAAGGTCAACTGAAGTACCAAGAACTTAGCCTGATGGCTTATATAAGAAATCCCAAACAATTGTTTGTTTAACTTTTGTTTTTAGAAATAGCAACTTTTACACTTGGACAGATCTCAAAAAATCACATGAATACACGGTTGTCTAATATTACCTGATTCTGCTCAGCTTCTTTTGGCCTAAAACTCAGGGCATGGAAACCGTCTTTATTACAGAGAGCCTTTCTTTATAACGGTTATTCATTCTTAGTGATTTTTGCCAAGAATATTTGGATCGATGCTGCAACTGGTATGACATAGGGGGAATCCTGGTCCCCAGTCCTTCCTCTTCCCTAAGCTAGCTAACCTGACCTAAGGTGAGTCACCTGACCTGAGGTCTCAGTATCTTCAGCTGTAAAAGAAGCATGTTAGCTTAAAATAAAGTTCCCTCAGTCTTAACAGTCTCCTCTTTTATAATTAAACAAACGAACTCTCCTAGATTAATAGCCTAAGGACTAGGGAAAATGGGAAACAATATTTCTAAGATACAGTAATTCCCAAAACTTCAAGAAGCAGAGTCTGAGGGAACAAATAAGATTACAGAATCCATCTCACACAGGCCACCGTGGGGAAGGCTTAGGGAAATGATTCAGCAATCAACAACTCTCCTTCCCACTGAGCAGCCCAGGAATATAAGAGAAAAGGAATTTTACCAAACCTAGTCTCTGCAGGTCTCAACTTAAAGATCACACATCACCTGTAATTTCACCTTAACACTGAGCGAATCAGAGATCTAACCCTAGAAGCTATAAAGTCTTCAACTGAAGCTAGTGAAATGTACATTCCAGATGACCACAAAGATGCTCTCTAACATTCTTACTACCTGGCTAGCTGCAGGGACAGGGGAACTCATTGGACAGAACCTAAATACCAACCTTCACAAGTTTCCCCAAAGCTCACAGAGAAACTATGTCAAATGAGAAACTGGTATCTTCAGCTGGGTAACCCCAAACAGCTTTACTCTCACAGTTACCCACCCTCCACATTTTGTACTAAGTTGAACATAGAAGAAAAGAACATAAAATAAAGCAAAAAGTTTGAATCCCCACTACCTTTGTCCAAAAAAATTCCTTTTAAATGTTCTCTGAAGCTACCTCTAAATGGAGGTATTGAGGGTAGAGGGTAGAAGGAACCACTGTTCTCCTGAGAGGTCATTTCATTCATTTCCATCATGTTTGAACAAAAAGGTTCAAATAACTTCAAATATCCTCCTGAGAGCTTCCTAGCATAAAGATTGTGTGTGCTCACTTCGGTTCTCATCTGTCCTTGCATGTGTAAAAACTGTCAATAAGCGTGAAAACTGCTAAACAAGGTCAAACAGACAATGAACTGAAGACATTCAATTAATGTTTATGAAAAGTGGGACATGATCGTCTAAGGGTGGGAGGAGGGGGTCGGGGGGCATGAAAGGCTAACGGTATTTCCAGTCGTTTCCGCCAATGCCCATCCACACATGACAAGGATCCCACAATTCAGAGATCTGGGTGTGATTTTTAGCTCGCCTTCATTTCCTTGCCAAAATACACACTACACAGGGTCTAACACAGCCTGGATCTGTGAGACTGCTAAAGGTAGCAATTGAGTCCCGGCAGCACACGGAAGCAGTTAAGTGCAACGTGTCAGTCGGTTTGAGAGTTTGTGGAGCGGCAGCAACTGCAGCAAATCATCACCCTCCAACATGTGGGCCAACAAATCTGAGTTGGAAGAGGAATGGGTGTCCCTTTTTCTTCCCCCACTCTTTTTTTTTTTTTAACATGGGGGAGGGGAGCGTCGGAAACAGACAAGGTAATGGTGTCCACTCCAAGATAGATAAGGAACTCCTGGCAACCTAGCGTCCCTTGGGATAGGATGCTACTGTGAAGGCAAGTAAGTTTCATTCTCGGTAGCCTCACTCCTTGACACTAAGGACACTCATTGACTGTTCGCGGAAAAGGCAACCTGCGTTCACATTCCCTTGCCCCATTCCTAATTATAAATCCTCTCTGGGGCTGGCAAATTAAAAAAATCAGCAAGAGGGCCAAAGGACATCTTGGACTGGTCAGTGCCCCTAAGAGAGGCAGACACTCCCCAATTCCGGTCTCCCCTCCTCCCCGAGACTCGCAAATTAGTTCTGAAGTGGGAATCGCGGTGGAGCATATGCAGAGGTGCAGCACTTACCCCCATTCACCCCTATGGACGGCTCCAGCTTTGCTCCGGCGATCGCCAATACTATTCCAATCATGAACCATTCTTTCCTCATTCTCTCCAGTAGCCTCATGTTTGTTAGGGTGGGTGGGTTTTGTTTATTTGTTTGGCTTTTTTTCTTTTTAAGCTGCTATCGCTTAATCCCCGGGGCGTCTCCACACTTTCCACGGTCCCACCTGACATGCAGCAGAGCAAGTCAAATTGCTACTTGTAAATTAAAGACCGGGTGGTTGCTCCGGCTGCTTTGAGGAGAGCTGGGAGTAGTAGTATCCAGTGACAGGAAAGTCTCACTGAGCGCCGCCATCACTACCGTATGCCTACTAATAGACGCTCACAAGCCACCGCGGCTCCGGCTGCGCCTCCCAGCCCTCTGAAGCGGACGTTTGGGCCAGGCCGGCCGGCGCAAGCGATCGAGGAAGGGAAGCTGGCCGCCGAGTAGGGCTGACAGACTTGTCACCGTCAAGACCTGTGGAACCTTAAGAATGAGGGGCGGGGAGTGGCGTGAGGCGCCACAGCCTCCTAGCTCTATCAAGGGTCCGGCTCCAATAAACCTTTAGACACAGCCCCCCGCGCCCCTGGAATACATCCATGGAGAGACTCTTTTTGGCTTCGCCTTGAGCCTGCGGTAGGGGCTAGCGTGCGCTTGGTGCAGGGATTTCTCGGTCGGCAGCTGCGGTGGCGGTGTTCAGGGGGTTTTTTCGGTGGCGAGCTTCTTCGAGGCATTACGACGCTTCCTCGACGCCGACGCCGACGCCGACGTGTACGCGGGGGGGAAGGGGAAGCCTCTCTCGGTCTCCTAGTCACGGCCGGAGCCTCTGGAGTTAGCCATGCTCATACCCCGGCGCGGGAAAGTGGCACCCCAGTGCGGGTAGCTTTAGCCCCGGAAATAGGTTGAGAATTGGACACCGAGCCGACGCCCACATACGTAGCAGCGTTGCAGCTCGGGAGGGTGGGCGGTACCCCCAGGTCGGTCATCCGCGGGTGGGCGCCGGGCCCCGACCCCCTTCGCCATCACCAGCCCCGGAGTGGGGACTGCAGAGGTTCAGCCCCTTACCGGGAAACGGGGACCACATCTTCCTTTGGGGATGGTGGGTGAGTGCTTGAGCTCCCTCCCTCCCTCCCAACGAAGCTGACGGGGGCGGGGGAGGGGGCGAGGTGGGAGTCTGAGCAGGCGAGTCTGAAGCGTGCACGCTTTCGCTTGACCCCCAGAACTTGTCCCACCCAAGCAGCAGGGCAACTGTGGGAAGGAGATCAGGATACCCAAGGCAAAAGTGGTGAGGGACCAGGTAGAGGCAGGGCTCCTGCCTTCCTTTGCCCCACGTGCTAGATCCTATCCGTCCCCATTTCTCCCTTGAAGTGTTTTCTGCCAACCAGTGACATTGATAGTTTCATGAATGGACTTCCTACCCACAGACCCTGCAGGAACATCAACTCTTTCCATTTTGCACCCAAATAAATCAGGCAAATTCTGTGTCACAGTTTACTAAGAACTCAGATCTATTTACAGCAGAATCAAACTCATGGAAATGATTTTTGTTTTGGTGGTTACTTAAAGGGAAAGAATGCAGTGCACTGTGAATTTTGTATTAGTTTCCTGCGGATACTGTAACAGATACCTAAAACTGGAGGCCTTTAAAATAATGGAAATTTAGTCTCTCATAGTTCTGGAAGCCAGAAGTCCAAAATCAACGTATTGGCAAGGCCACACTCACCCTGGAGGCTCTAAGGAGAGAATCCTTCCTTGTCTCTTACAGCTTCTGGTGGTTGTTGGCATAACTTGGCTTCCTTGGCTTATGGCCACGTCACTCCAGACTGCATCTGTCTTCACATTGCCCCCTGCTCTTCTGTGTGTCTCCTATAAAAACATTTGTCATCAGATTTAGGACCCAACTCGATAATCCAGGGTGATCTCATTTTAAGATCCTTAACTATATCTGCAAATATCCTTTTACCAAATTAGGTAACTGTACTTTGTTGAATGGTGTCCCCAAATGTTCATGTCAATCCAGAACCTCAGAATGTGACCTTATTTGGAAATGGAGTCTTGCCCATGTAATTGGTTAAGATGAGTTCATAGTGTGTTAAGATGGGTTTAAATCCAATGACTCATGTTCTTATAAGAAGGTCACATGAAGACACACAAAAGAGACATGTAGAAGAGATCATGTGAAGATGGAAGCAGAGATTGGAGTGATGTGTCTACAAGCCAAGGAATGCCAAGGGTTCCACTTTGGAACCAACCACCAGAAGCTGGAAAGTTGCGGAAGTGGGCCAACCAGAAGCTGTGGTAAAGGATTTAGATTTTATTAAACACTGTAGGAAGCCACTAAAGGAATTAAAACTAGCTAGTGAAGTCATGTCCAGTTTCTCTGGAGATATTACTTTAGAGGCAGTCTCTGAACAAATAGTTCAGAAAGAAGTGACTAAGTCAGTGGAGCCGGAAAAGGTAATTAGTATAAGAACTGTTAAACAGGAAGAATCAAAAATAAATGACCAGGGCTTCCCTGATGGCGCAGTGGTTGAGAGTCTGCCTGCCGATGCAGGGGACGCGGGTTCGTGCCCCGGTCCAGGAAGATCCCACGTGCCACGGAGCGGCTGGGCCCGTGAGCCATGGCCGCTGAGCCTGTGCGTCCGGAGCCTGTGCTCCTCAACGGGAGAGGCCACAACAGTGAGAGGCCCGCGTACAGCAAAAAAATAAATAAATAAATGACCAGTTGCCTATAGGGGAGTGGCGAAACAGTCTAAAATGACTCCCAGAGTACATCTGTCAGACAGATGCTCGTGCCAGTCACTCAGCCAGGGAAACTTTATATAGTAGATTTGGGGAGGAGATTATAAATTTAGTTTATATCTTGTGTTCAAAGCCATTGGAGCATACAAATAGAGATGTCCAGAGGGCGTAGAATGGATGTTTGAGTTCATGAGTACAGAGTTGCTGTAGGTCTGGGATTCTTCAACAATAGATTATGGAAATCATAGGCATTAATGTAGCAAATATTTACTTTTATACTTTGTCACATTGGTTACTCAATCTCTGAATATAGTTCACTTACTTGTAATATTTATGAATGTTTACTATGTGCCAAGAATAGGAGTACACCTTGTGATTGAACCTGTCCCATCAGGCTATTGAAAAGATTCAGTGGGATGTACGTTGTATGTACGTTGCTTTGCATGGAAAAAATGCTCGGTTGTTCATTTATTCCACAAATACTTATTGAGCTCCTACTTTGTGCTAAGCATTATTCTGTAAATACTGGGGTTACAAGGAAAAGTGAGAGACAAGATTTCAGCTTTCCTTGTGTGTTCCAATGATGACATAAAAAAGAAAATTAACAAGTAGAGATAACTGCCACAATGAAAATAAAACAGTTTGCTTGAAAAAGTAACAAGGAGGCTACTTTGAGTGGTCAGGGAAGGCCTTTCTGAAGGATGCAATTTAAGCAGAGACCCAAATGATGCGGGAACATTCATGATGCTGATATCTGAGAGGTAAGCACCTCAGGCAGAGGGAGAACTGGTGAACAACCTTTGTAAATGCCCTAAGGTGGAAATGATCTTGACATGTGTATTAAGTCTCCTATTGCTGCTGTAACAAATTAGTGGCTTAAAACAACATAAATTTATTATCTTACAGTTCAGGGGCTCAGAAGTTCAAAATGGCTTTCCCTGGGCTAAAAATCAACGTGTCCGCAAGTCTGCATTCCTTTCTGGGTTTCTAGAGGAGAATCTCCTCTTCCTGCTTCTAGGGGCTCCCTTCATCTTCAAAGTCCACAACTGCCCATCCAGTCTTTCTCATGAAGAATCATTCTGGCACCGCCTCCCTCCTTCACTTACAGAGACCCTTCTGATTCCAATGTGCATACCCAGATAATCCAAGGTGATGTTCCTATTTAGTTTAATCCTTAATTTAATCACAATGACGTAGTCACAGGTTCTGAGGATTAGCATGTGGTCATCTTTAGGGGCCATTATTCTACCTACTACAGCATGTTAAAGGAAGGAAGGCCAAAGGACTGGAATACAGTGTGCTGGGCAGCCAGAGGGAGCAGGGCCAGAGCCTTCAGATCATGTAGGTATTTGTAGACCAGGTAATAAAATTTAGATTTTATTTAAGTGTGGTGGGAAGCTATAGGAAATTTTTAAGCAAGGAAAAATCGTTCTTAGGTCACTCTGGCTGTTGTGTGGAGGAGGAATTTTAAAGAAGATGGAAAAGGAGATACGAGGCTTTTAGAGTAGTTCAGAGAAGAGATCCTGCCAGCCTGTGCTGGAGGGGCAGTGGTAACGGGGAGGAGAAAAGACAATCATTTCCAGTCATGTCGCAGAGGCAGAGACAGCATTTGCTGTTGGACTGGATTTAGATGAGTTAGGGAAAGGAATCAGGGATTTATTATTTATTTAGCTAAACCTAAGGTTTAGCTAAATCCACTGTTTATTTGGGCCAACGTTGCTATCAATTTACAAAGATGAAAGAGGGAAGAGCAGATTTAGTGAGGAAAATCAAGATTTATTTTGAGATAGCTTTGAGGGGCCTGTTAGAATTTCAGGTGGAGGGAATTCCCTGGCAGTCCAGTTGTTAGGACTCAGCCCTCTCACTGCTGGGGCCCTGGGTTCGATCCCTGGTCGGGAACTAAAATTCTATAAGCCACGTGGCATGGCCAGAAAAAAAAAAAAAAGAAAAGGAAAGAAATTCAGGTGGAGGGAGACCAGGCAGTTGACCAAACAGTTCACAGAGGGAGATCAAAGCTAGAGAGAAAAATTTAGGAGTCATAGGCATGAGTGGTCTTTAAAGCCATGCGATTGGGTAAGATTACCCAAAGAGACAGTGTGAACAGAAAAAAGTTTAAATAAAGGACTATAAGTCAACTACCACCAACTAGAAATCTCACCCTCTTTCCAGAAATATGGCCCCACTCGACTCAAAGATCTTCAATGGCTTCATATATCCCACAGAATAAAAGTTTAATAAAAAGGCACCTGGCAATGCACAGAAACAATTTACATGGTAGTGTCCTGTTCAATAATCAACCCATGTAATATCACTGTTGAATAATTTGTGAAAATTATATAGGGTGTGGTGATATTTTATATTTTTCTTTTGAGAAGTTAAGTCATTTGTATTCTTTTTAATGATGGGAAGTAATTACAACTTAAATGAAAAATCCATAAGGACATAGTCTTCAACATGTCATGTAATCTTCCAACAAATGTATATTTAAGAGCAACTGTTTTGATCAGAAAATACTTTTACACTAGTGAATATTGTTAGCTCCAAAATGTTACCATGAAAGGAAATGCTGACTTATTTTCCTGTACAGTATTCTAAATATAGCCAAGATAGAGATATATAGTGCCCTCGCCAATTACAGCAGAAAGCTACCAATACATGCATAATTTGAAAATATATCATAGCTAGCTAGCTAATTTCCAAAATACATATCTGGTAGTCCGCTTCCCTGAGCATTGCTAAGATGCTTTATGGAGATAGAGTATTATTTTCTTCTTTGCTGTTGGCTCTCCCTGGAACAATTCACAGACTGATATTAAACAGTTATGAAAACCAACTCAAATATAGGAGGCCATGCTTTACCTTAGACTAGAAGTATAACCACTTCGGTTCTTCCTGCACAGGAATTTAGGCACTTAGCTGCTATTGTATTTGTGTTAATGAGAGTTATGCATGTAGATTCCCTCAATTTAAATGTGTTTCTGCCCTCTTCACATTGATAGGGACTGGGTTTGTCAGGTGGAGATGTAATGCTACTTTCTTTAACCCATAGTGGGTGAAGTGTCTCTTTGCAGACCTTCTGCTCCTGTGGTTTGTGGGAACTGTCTAATAGTTTCTCAGTCTCTTAAGTGGAAATCTGTCTCAGGAAATAAAGGACAGAGAGGAGAGTCAATAGCCATGGATGATAACCTATGGGGAGGCCCAGTAAATAATGGAGGGAAATGCAGCCCAAAAGAGAGGGATCATTTAAGGCTATTAGATGACAAATCCATATCAATGCAGTTATTATACCTGTAAATATAGAAAAATGATAATGTTGACAACTCTACATCACAGAGTCTGGGTCATTAATAAATGATTAAGGATAGAAAGAGTAAAAGAA
Source organism: Mesoplodon mirus (assembly GCF_964341445.2). Classification (NCBI taxonomy): domain Eukaryota; kingdom Metazoa; phylum Chordata; class Mammalia; order Artiodactyla; family Ziphiidae; genus Mesoplodon; species Mesoplodon mirus. The sequence goes on along the minus strand of NC_138977.1, from coordinate 8,712,042 downwards.
ATAAAGCTGAGACTTCCCTGGTGGCACAGTGGTTAAAAATCCGCCTGCCAATGCAGGGGACATGGGTTCGAGCCCTGGTCTGGGAAGACCCCACAAGCCACGGAGCAACTAAGCCTATGTGCGACAACTATTGAGCCTACGCTTTAGAGCCCATGTGCCACAACTACTGAACCCACGTGCCTCGATCCCATGCTCCGCAACAAAGAGAAGCCACTGCAATGAGAAGCCCATGCACCGCAACGAAGAATAGCCCCCGCTGGCCTCAACTAGAGAAAGCCCGCACGCAGCAATGAAGACCCAACACAGCCAAGAAATAAATAAATAAATTTATTTATTAAAAAAAAAAGAACAGAGATCTAAAAGAAATTCAGAGAGCCTTAAGTCTCTGTGATGTGGAGACCTGTGTGTATTACACTAGTTTCATGGAGCTCCCCAAAGCTGCATGTTTCATAGACTTGATTAATTAATATAAAGTCTGGGTATGTAATTAGAATGGGTGCTAGGACCCATTCTTAGTGGCAAAACTCCTGATTCTAGCTGGGCACATGGCCACCAAATAAAGATTACAACTTCCTTTGCAGCTAATAAATGGGCATGAGACTAAATTCCAGGAATAGAATGTGATTGGAAGTACCTGATTTCTAGGATGATTCTTATAGGAAGGCAACGTTCACTTCTTTATACCCTTCTTCTTGCTGGCTATAATGCAGATGTAAAGGCTAAAATCCCAGCAGCCAGCTTCCACCAAGACTAGCAGAGCAGCAAGACAGGGGCTGCGTCCTGGAGCTGCCATGGTAGCTCTAGACCACCAACTTCCAGATTGTATGTGTGTAAGTGAGAAACAAACTTCCATTGTGGTCATAACTACTATTGTGAGTTTTCTGTTGCTTATAGCCAAGACTAATTTTAATTAATATGCTATACATTTTTGAAAACTTGAAAAGTAAGCAGTGATTTCTTGACCTAATGAGTGATCAAAAAAAGTGAATTGCTGGACTTCTCTGGTGGCGCAGTGGTTAAGAATCCGCCTGCCGGCGCGGGGGACATGGGTTCGAGCCCTGGTCTGGGGAGATCCCGCATGCCGTGGAGCAGCTAAGCCTGTGCACCACAACTACTGAGCCTGCACTCTAAAGCCCGCGAGCCACAACTACTGAAGCCCGTGCGCCTAGAGCCCGTGCTCCGCAACAAGAGAAGCCACTGCAATGAGAAGCCTGCGCACCGCAGCCAAGAGTAGCCCCCGCTCTCCACAGCTAGAGAAAGTGCGTGCGCAGCAACGAAGACCCAACACAGCCAAAAATAAATAAATAAAAATTAATTAATTATTTTTTTTTTTAAAGTGAATTGCTAACCCTAATGCCTAATTGCTTACTTTCAACTCATACAATCTTTTGAGTTTACACATAGTAGAAACTGAATCATCAGTGATAAATTAATTTTGGGGGTTTGTTTTGGTTTTATTTTTCTACATAATTTATTGTGAGGTTATCAATGTCAGATAAAATATTGATTTTCATCACCTGCTTCTCTTCATCTGTTCTGATCCAGTTCCTCATTTTTCCTTCTAAAACATTGCATGCCACACTTGAGATAATGAAGAATTTCTGAACACCACAGCTAAGAACCTGGACATTCATCTGTAGCTACCTATATGCTCCTTACATGCAGCTGTGGTCCTAGTGGTTTTTTTCACAGCTGTCCTTTATGCCAAGTCCTTGGAAAACATTTATCCCAATGACCTTCATGCATCTTCAAAACTCAGGCTTTGTTGCACCTTGAAGGCTCTCCTGCTGCCTGGCTGATGGTGCCTCATACACCTTCCTTCCTTGGCAGCTTTGCAGAAAAGCAATAGATTATTAAGTAGGAAACTAAGACTGGAGTTTGCTGTTGTGATTGGCCTACCTGTCTTGGTGGATCCAATTTGTGCATACTATTTGGAGGAAGAAAACGTTTGACCTAGGGGCCAGAAGCTGTATCTGAAGACATTTTAAAGCCACACTGGCCAGGCATCTATAAATATTAATTTTGAATACTGCATCTCCTAGCATCATTTGTGAGGCTGGCTCATGATCTCTTAAGTGGCCTGGGTACCAGTATTGAAACTCTTGAACAATGAGGAGGAAAAGAGGTGCCACTACCATTCTCCAAGGAAAGTGTCACTTTATTCTCCGACTGGAAGGCCTGTGGCAATTGTGTTTCCCTAGAAACAAAGGATTGAATAACTGGACCAATAGCATTTCCTAATTTGTTCAGTTGATCAAAGCTCTTAAATTCACATCTCCAAATTACTAACCTAGTATTTCCCTTACACCAGCAGTGAGCAAACTAAAGCCCACCCCTTGCATTTTGTTTTGTTTTGTTTTGTTTTTTTGTAAATAAAACAAATCCTGAGGTTATAAATAAAGTTTATTGAAACCTGGCCACAGCTCTGCCTGTTTTTTTGGTATTCTCTATGGCCGTTTTTCCTACAAAGTAGAGTTGAGTAGTTGCACAATGATCTCCTTACCTAGCAAAGCCAAAAATATTTATTATCTGGCCTGTTCCAGACGTTTGTCTCTGTAAAAAATATTCGCTGCCCTCTCCCTCCCCAGACAACACTGCCTTAGATAAGAAAAACTTAAGGTTCTTAAGTTTCCTCTTTGACTTTTAAGTCCCTCCTATGCTAAGATAACTCCCCACCTCTGTCTACTTCTGGGTGCAGCTGACATGATTTGATAGGGCATGAGTAGAAATTTATTGTTAAGTCTCACTGTCAAATTTGCCTGCAACACTTCCAGACAATATAAAGACCTGAAGCCAAAGATGGTATCTATACAACTTAGTACTTGTATCTAGAAAGTTATGTCCTTGGGTAGCCAGAGGATGTCATGACATAATTTTTGTTCCTTCCTGAATGTAGAAAAAAATGCAGAGGATGAAACCAACAAATGATCAAGGAAAGAAACAGAAAAAGGATTCAGCTGACAATATATGGCTGAGGGAAAGAAGTAAAGTTAAAGATAGGACAATTGAAAAATAGCATAGAAGAAAAGCAGTGCAAGGAGGTGTATTAAGGTAGGCAGAAATAATTCCGATAAGGCAAATAGACTTTCCTGGTCAAGTCATTCATTTCTGGTTGAAAGTTATTCACATGTTTCTTCCATGTGTTGCAGGAAGGGGACCCCTTCCAGGACCCGAGAGTGAGCTCTTGTCTAACACTTGGAAGTGAATTGTCCGAGGAGACACACGTACTGACAAAGCAAGAGACTTTGTTGGGAAGGGGTGCCCAGGTGGAGAGCAGCAGAGTAAGGGAACCCAGGAAAATTTCTCTGCTTCGTGGTTTTCGGTCTCAGGTTTAATGGTAATGGGGTTAGTTTCCAGGTTGTCTCTGGCCAATCACTCTAACTCAGGGTCCTTCCCAGTGGCACGCGCATCTCTTAGCCAAGATGGATTCCAGCAAGAAGGATTCTGGGAGGTTGGTAGGAGATATGGACTGGCATCTCCTCTCTCCTTTTGACCTTTCCCGAATTATTCTGGTTGGTGGTAGCTTGTTAGTTCCACGTTCTTTACCAGGAGCTCCTGTTGTAAGATAACACATGCAAGTGGTTACTATCAGCTTGGCCAGGCTGGGTGGTTTCGGTCAGTGGTTCCCCTAACACATGAGTGCTTACCCAAAAAAGATCAACCCTATTTGGATGTGTCACCATTTTCCTGGGATTTTAGAAATTTAAAACTGATACCAAGCAGGACCCTGTGGGGCTCCTGGGCACAAAAGCCTTTCTGTGTCCCACACTTCTTGATTATAGGAAATAGGCTTCATTCAGCCTCCAGTGATCTTCCCTGAATTCCAATGAGCACATTCAAACAGTTGCTAATCAGGGAAGGGAGGAGATGCAGAGTCAAGGGAGGAACAGTTAAAAGAAATAATAGTGCAACCTTGGGGCAGGGTCCTGGTTCCCCCTCAAGGATACACATAACAATATCTTTGAGCTGTTTTGCAGATGCTGAAACGCCCACCATGTGGGAGAGGTTAACAGTTAATGAAGGTATACTGTCCACAAGCACACAGACCCCAGACCAGTTGGATCCAGAAGGTTGATGATGCTGACTCCCACTTACCACCCACCAATCAGAAGAATGTCCATGAGCTGACCACGCCCTCTTTGAACCATTACTATAAAACTCCTCGCTACCCCCTCCAGGTTGGGACACACAGTTTTAAGGTCATTAGCCCGCTGTGGCCCCCATGGCAAAGCAACAAATCTATTCTTTTCTGCTTCACCCAAAACTCTGTCTCTGAGATTTAATTTGGTGTCCGGGTACAGAAGCCAGATTTGGCTTCAAAACTAAAACTAAATTTTAAAAGTAAAAATAATTCTTGTCCAACATGCTGATTATACCAACAAGAACCAATTGTACCCCTGCTGAAAATCACAGCATGGTGACAGAGCTGGGACAAGCAATCAGAGCCCTCAGTCACGCTGTGCTTTCTCCCATATACACTACAGTAGGACATATACCCTCCCAGAAAGCTATTTTAATGGTGAAAATTATTAGACACAGAATTCAGTTTGGGGAAAGAAAGTACAAAACCTTTGGAGATTTAGAGTTGCCTTAAACAATTGGAAGATAAGCCTTTAGAAGTTCCTTTGAAAGATAAAGCCAATTCCTAATGTACCTGTGCTAGCTGCAAAATGAATGTAATGTAACAGTACTTTGATAACCCAAATATATCTTCAGATTAAGAACAGAGAAGGGGAAAACTCCACTAATATTTTTCCTCTTTCCTCATGTGGTAAACAAATTAATAAAACAATTTTGAGTATTTTAATTACTGTAACTTTTTGATGTATTTTCCTGAACTGTGTGCCATCTTCTTTTACCATCTACTTCCAGTAATTAAAATTCCTTATCATTTCTTTATTTCCACATTCTTTAAAAAAAAATTATTTATTATTTATTTATTTAGGCTGTGTGGGGTCTTAGTTGCAACACGCAGGATCTTCGTCGCGGCGTGCATGCAGGATCTAGTTCCCCGACCAGGGAATGAACCCAGGCTGCTGCATTGGGAGCTCAGAGTCTTACACACTGGACCACCAGGCAAGTCCCTATTTCCACATTCTTAAATGCCTGAGCTTATATTTTCCTTAAAGTGATCTCAATCACTGTATTCCCATAGTCCTTTATGGAACAGTGTTAGAGAGTATGGAGTGTTTTAGAGATAGAAATGAGAATAAAAAGGTAAGCCATGCTACTAGATATTTAGGAATATTAATTAGGTCGTAATAATACTTAAATGCTTCTTTGTGGTGACAACAGCACATCTTCCTTACAAGTTCTCTTCTTTGTCTTACCTTGAGTGGCAGGTAATATTTTTTGCATCTCCTCTTCAGCTGGGTGCCAGCTGCATTGTCTCAGTGGCTCTCAAAAGGAGACTGATGGACCTAATCCATAAATACTGACTGGAAGCCAGAGTAAGGCAAGAGGCTCTGTTTATTGGCCATTAGTCACCAATAAATAATAGCAGTGTTAAACAGTAAACACAGAGCTCTGAGAATATCATTAACATTACTTACAAAATAAATGTTTCTGTGATATATCAGTGTGTGGCAGTCAAATCCCCCGAGGGCTCTAGGACTGAATTTGTCATCTGCTGTGTTTTAAACTGAAATATCTTTTTAAAAAGCTCTTTCTGGTTCTCTGCTCTGATTGACTTGTAAGAAGACTGGGATTTTCTCAAAGAATAAGATCTTCATTTCCTCTGGTTATGTGTCATGTCTTTATTGGGTTGACTTCATGAAGAGCTGGGAATATCTGACAAATATTTTGGGTCCCTATACTTGAGATGTATGTTATAGGAAGCATGCCTAACCCCACTGACTACCTAGCCCAAGAAAGCAAACTATAAACCTTGGGGCTTTAAGAAATAACTAACCACAAGCAAGATATTGTAAATCTTTTTTTGTATTGCTTTCTAGAAGAACATGGGGAAAAGCAATAAAAAAGTACTTTGTAAATAGTCTGTTTCTCCCCACCCCCTTTTCCTTGAAATCATATGCCTCCTCACTTGGTACCACGTTGCAAACAGCTGGAGTCTATCACTCGTCATGGTATTATTCCCACTTGTTGAATGTCCTAAAACCAAACACTCTAAAAGCAATAAAGAAGGAAAGAGTAAACATGTTCTAAATGATTCCATTTTCATGCTTTATGACTTTCTCATGATCATTTTAGTCATCTACCTGAAGATTTATTTTGAAGGCTAAGTGGTGATTACACAGATGAATCACCCATTTGAAATGCCTTACTTTAAAACACAAGAATGCGAGAGAGTGAAAACCTGGAGCCTTCCAACTCCACATCCACCATTTGAGTAAATTACCTGACCACTGTTATAGGTCTGTTTCTTCATTGACAGAACGGAGTCGTCAAGGAGCAAGGTTGCTATCTGGCGTGAGTTCTCAAAAATCACAGGGAAGACATGATTTTGTTGTTACTTTAAAAAATTGTATAAAAATCTCATGCAGGGCTTCCCTGGTGGCGCAGTGGTTGAGAGTCCGCCTGCCGATGCAGGGGACACGGGTTCGTGCCCCAGTCCGGGAGGATCCCACATGCCGCAGAGCAGCTGGGCCCATGAGCCATGGCCGCTGAGCCTGCGTGTCCGGAGCCTGCGCTCCACAACAGGAGAGGCTCAGCAGTGAGAGGACCGCATACCGCAAAAAAAAAAAAAAAAAAAAATCTCATGCAATCTCAACTGAGAGGCATGTGACCCTTTTATTCCCCAGTGAAACTTGTTATGGTTAATAATACTTACTTCACAAGGTTGTCATGACACATATAGATAAATCACCTAGCAGTAGAGTTAATGGTCAATAAATGTTCATTCTTTTGCCCTTGTGTTTTGTCTTTCTTCCCATTCTACTTTGTTTTAACATTTATTTATTTAGTTTATTATCTATTTTGGCTGCGCCTGGTCTTAGTTTCAGTGTGCAAGATCTTTAGTTGTGGCATGCCTGCAGGATCTAGTTCCCCGACCAGGGATCGAACCCAGGCCCCCTGCATTGGGAACACAGAGTCCTACCCACTGGACCACCACCAGGGAAGTCCCTCTTTCTTCCCGTTCTTAAAAAGGAGAAAAGTCAGCAGTGATCCTAAACATGAATATTTGTGGAATGGACTTAAAAACAGAATAAGAGGAAAGTCTCAGACTTTTTAATGATAAACATAAAATGATAGCAAGACATATAATGCCTTTCTAATGCCTTTTGCTCAGGGAAAATATCATACGATTTCCCTCATTTTGAAAACACAGACAAAGAAGCATCAAAATGTTAATAACTTCCCTAAGGTAATACCTTACCTAAGATCAGATACAAAAAGAATGTCAAAATCTCCAAATTAAAATTCTAAAACCAATTACATTATTTTTAAGATATTATTTGGTGTATTGTATCTGTGTCAGCAACCAGTAGTGAAATCACTAGTTAATTTTAGGTTGTGTTTTTCTTCTGTGCTTTTTTGTTTCTTTTCTTTTCTTTTCTTTTTTTTTTTTTTTTTTTTTTGCCCTGTCACATGGCCTTTGAGATCCTAGTTCCCCAACCAGGGATCGAACCCAGTCCCCAGAAGTGAAATCGCTGAGTCCTAACCAATGGACCACGAGGGAATTCCCTCTTTTGTGCATTTTAAAATGGATATCTCATTACAGGTTTAGATGAGGAAGGCAACAGGGCCTAAGGAGACCCACAGTGGAGAGAAAGAATGAGGCTATAGCAAGCAAGTACAGGTGCAACTGCCATGGCTGTCATTGTGGAGAAGCTGTTTTGTTTCAGTAGTTGATATCATTCTCCTCTGCGTCTTACTGAACTTCCTGTGTTTCTGTAGCGGAGTCTGTGAAACTTTATTCTCTGCTACTCTAGAGCCAGGCCCCACTTGCATAGTTGCCTGGGGTCTCTCCCAAGACTGCACTCTTCAAGACTGGTTCTCTTCCTAGTCTCCCTGTTGCATTTGCTGGCTTGGCCCTCTGTCAACTTACACATGCTTCACTGCTGCCAGGTTATTGCCCTCTGCACACAGGATGCTAACTGTGTGATCTCTGCTAGTCCTAGGACACCCATTGCTTGATAGAGTGTAAAACACATCAATGCCCTGTGACAGTGTTAGAACATCCCCCAGAATGCTATAAGTGGGTGACATACAGTGTTTGCATACAAAGATCTCTAAATATGTTCCAGGACGTGGCCTCATTCTCAGACCATGGCCACCTGAGGGATGAGAATTTTGCTCCTGTCTCCAGGTTGAAGGTTTTCCAGAGAGTCACTTTGATCTAGTTTCAGAAGGTCCCCAATGGGATAGCTTTAATGTACCCTTATAGCTTGGATCCTGCTACAGTTCAGTATCCTCAAGATGTCCCTAATCATAGTTTTCTTGAGATAGACATCCTTGGAGGTTCTAAGACCAAGCCGTGCTTCCAGATGTTCATGGATCACAAAGAACACCGGACCAGGCCACTGCATTTCGATGCTTCCAAATAGCAGAACAGGATGAACTGTACACAATGATCCATGTGAACATTTAGCCTTATTTGCAGTAAGGACCCAGATAGGCGATCAGCCTGCTGCTACTTGGCAAAGTGCACTTCAATTTCAAGCTGATGTATTTACTTTCCAAAGCTGAAATTGTTGTCAGCAATTTTTATTTTAAATAGAAGTTGCAGTCACTGGTCTTTTAGAATACGTCATATTTACAAAGGTGCATTTTATAAGAACATCCTAAAGTGCTGTATGAATATCATTTCATTTATCTTTATGACACCTCTGTGAAGGAAAGTAGCCTATATCATCCTTCCCGTCATCACCAGGCTTAGTGTTCAAATGAAAGCACACAAAGGCTTTCTAGAGAGCAGCACAGAGCTCACAGTGGACCCAAGAGTAGGCCTGTTAGGGTTGTATATGAATATTCAGCCTCCGGCAAAAGGCTTGGGGCATAATTCTATCAACCCAAGAAAATAACAATTTCTTAAGTGTTCTTAAGGGCAGAAGAAAGGAGTCTCACTACAAAATGTGCCCGTTGTGTTGAAGACACTTTCTTTTGATTTCTTGTTTCTCTGGTTCTCCAGTTACCAGTTATTATTATCACTATAGAAAAAGAGTGGCAGGGAGGCATGGAGCCAACTGGACCGTGAGCCTGTGAAACTGTTGCAGGAAAGAAAGTGGGGTGCGAGAGGATGACCACGTCCCAGTCTCAGGCAAATCCCTGGATGGCTGCCAAGTGTGGGTTCTTGGCTTTGTGCAGGACAGAATTCAAGAGTGGGCCATAGTAAAGTGAAAGAAGGTTTATTCAGGGAAATACACACTCCATAGACAGAGTATGGGCCATCTCAGAAGGTGAGAGGCCCCAGGATACACGACTGTCAGTTTTTATAGGGGTGGGTAATTTCATAGGCTAAGGAGTGGGATGATTTTTCCAACAATTTGGGGGCAGGGGCGGAGATTTCCAGGAATTGGGCCACTGCCCTCTTTTTGGCCTTTTATGGTGGGCCTTGGAACTGTCATGGCGCTGGTGGGTGTGTCATTTAGATGCTAATGTATTACAACAAGCACATGAGGAGGCTCAAGGTCTAGTGGAAGTCGACTCATCCACCATCTTGGACCTAGTTGGTTCTAAACAGTTTATATTGTGTCCTCAACAGCTGTGTCATTCTTTTAAAGGTTGTGCCCTGCCCCCTTCCTGTCTTAAAATGTTGGTCGTGTTATTTGAAATACTCACCTGTCTCTAGATCAGAGACCAACATTTTTATTCGGCATCACTTACAAGTAATTAGGATAGTCCATTAAACATATCCTAAGAACCTTTTATTTCCAAGGATTAAATGAGTCTGATTTGACTGTTTAGTAGAGGTCTTCATAACTGTACAGAGTATTGACAAAAACAGTTGGGAAGGGCGAAGGTAATAGAAATGTATCTCTTTCTTTTACTGAGAAGTAAGGAAAAGAGTATTTATTGAGTATCTACATTGTACCTGTAGCTCTTTTAGATGAGCTCATTTATGCACTGAATTTTCAGTTATACTTACCATGCTACCTGCCAAGAAACCACGGCTCAGAAAAAACAAATGACTTACTCAAGGTCACACAGCTAGTGAAAGTAAACTACAGAGTCTGGATTCAACTCAGACCTTTCTAATTTTTTTTAATATAAATTTATTTTTATTTATATTATTTATATTTGGCTGCATTGGGTCTTTGTTGCTGCTCATGGGCTTTCTCTAGTTGGGGCGAGCAGGGGCTACTCTTCATTGCAGTGCATGGGCTTCTCATTGCGGTGGCTCCTCTTGTTGTGGAGCATGGGCTCTAGGTGCATGGGCTTCAGTAGTTGTGACACACGGGCTCAGTAGTTGTGGCTCACAGGCTCTAGAGCGCAGGCTTAGTAGTTGTGGCACACAGGCTTGGTTGCTCTGCGGCATGTGGGATCTTCCTGCACCAGGGCTTGAACCCATGTCCCCTGCATTGGCAGGCAGATTCTTAACCACTCTGCCACCAGTGAAGTCCCCAAACCTTTCTTAAATTCTTAAACTCCAGTTAAGAGCTGCTTGGGGATTGTCCTTATATACTAATGTGAAGTTACTCAAGAATATAGCAGAAATACTCTTACCAAGAATCAATTGTATTTGTTCTCAAACCAGCCTGTCTTTTGTACTTGTTATTTGAATTATGTTATTTAATTAAATAATTAATTAATAACACCCTTCTGGACTAATAAAATAAAAATACAAAAGAAAGAGGTTTATGTTTCTATGAAGACTAACTAGAATGCTTTGGAAATACAGACTGAGCAAGACCCTGTGGGCCCTTTTGGGTACAAAAGCCACTCCATGTTCCACTTTTCTTGTTTGAAGGAAAAAGGCTTTCAGCCTCCTAGACTTTCTGTGAGTTCCAAGGGCAGCTTCAAACAGTTACTAATTAGGGGAGTGAGGGAATGCAGAAACAAAGGAAAGGCAGTCAAGAAACAATGGCACAGGGCTGGGGCAGGGTCCTGGTTCCTCCTTAGTGAATATACATAACAATCTGATATGTGTCTCTGAGTTCTTCTACAGGAACTAAGGCCCCCACCCAGGTGGAGGATGGCAACTTCAGGCTGAGCACAAGCACATGGACCCCAGACTGGTGGAAACCAGAAGGATGATTCCTGGAACACCGCCGTGTTGCCTCACTACCAACCAATCAGAGGAAGGTCTCACACCCTCCAGCCCTTCCCCCAGATCTTGCCGATAAAAACTCTTCCCCAAAACCCCCTTGGGGTTTTTGAGCATGAGCCACCCCTTCTCCTTGTATGATCCTTGAAATAAACCTTCTCTGCTCCAAACTCTGACGTTTCGGTTTGTTTGACCTCAATATGTGTTGGGCACACAAACCAGTTCAGCAACACTCTGTATTCTGGATTTCTTCCTGTTTTTATAATGTGGTTCATCTTCTCTTCCCCCAGTAGCTTTGCTCTTCTGCACAATTTCTGCTCACTCTTCAGGACTCACTTTAGGTGTCTCCTCCTCTATGAAGTACTGCTGATGCCCCTGGGACAGAAAGTGAGGTCTGCCTCCTATTGTGTCTCCAGTCCCCATACACCTAGCCTCTGATACGGGGAACACCGTGTGCAAAGAAGCCAAGGAGAATTCACCAACAATAGATGGAGAAGATCAAAGGTCACTGTGCTCTTGGGGGATCAGGTGTGCTGGACCAGTGTCTAAGCAGCTGCAGACTTGAGGAGAGCAAAACAGGAAAAAAAAAAAACCCAGCTGTGGGACCCATCCTCCCTGCCTGAGCCATCCTCTGTGGGGAATTTTTTTTTTTTTTTTGGTTGCACTGCGTGGCTTGGGGATCTTATTTCCTTGACCAGAGATCAAACCATGGTGCTATAGTTGAAGCTCAGAGCCCTAACCACTGGACCACCAGGGAATTCTTGCTCTGTGGGGGATTATCCCATAAATGCTGAGAATCAGTTTCTTTCTTTCGCTTTTTATTTTGGCTGCACTGTGCACTGTATGTTTTCAGGATCTTAATTCCCTGACCAAGGATGGAACCCAGGTCCCTTGCAGTGGAAGCACAGAGTCCTAACCACTGACTGCAAGGGAATTCTCTAGAATCAGTTTTAATCTTGTGCTTTTTATCAGAATCTTCTCTTTATTCATACTGAATATCACCTTATTTTTTTGTATTTATATTAATCTGCCCAGTTAAATTATCAAGGGGAAATAACAAAGGATTTACAATTTCCCAGCAGCTTGACCTTGCCTTTTGGCCTTCTACAAGAACTATAAATTCAGCCTGGCAGCAAAGTGAATTCTCAAGTTTTTCTTATGCTTATACCATCTCTAAGACCAATGTAAACTTGAAATTGGTTATTCTTAGTGTCTGGCATTTATTTCGTGAAGGTGGAGCATATTTGGAAATTATCACTAAATTTAATTTTTCTCATTCTAAAACTATTTACATACATATCAGCTGTTGTTAAGAGGCTCCATTTTTATAGTCTTAAAATTGCTCCAAGTAAACATTATAGTTACATATAGTTGAATGCAGTAGTTTACAGTTATGGAAACCACATGGATTCATTCACTTCTCATAGTGGCATAGACAGAGCAGGTATTATTTCCTCATTTTTTTTTTTTTTTTTTTTTTTTGCTGTACGCGGGCCTCTCACTGTTGTGGCCTCTCCCGTTGCGGAGCACAGGCTCCAGATGCACAGGCTCAGCGGCCATGGCCCACGGGCCCAGCCGCTCCACGGCATGTGGGATCTTCCCGGACCGGGGCACGAACCCATGTCCCCTGCATCGGCAGGCGGACTCTCAACCACTGCACCACCAGGGAAGCCCTATTTCCTCATTTTATTTAAAGGAAACTCAGGGTTGTTTGAGGACTCTGACCAGGGTTAGCATTGGTTCAAAAACAAACAAACAAATCAAGTTATCTGGTTCCTGAGAAGAGCCGGTGCACAGGCAGTTGCAAGCATTCTTTTTTTCTAAGAAGGAAATGTATTGGATATAGTATTTTAAGCTTGGTAAAACCATTTTTCAAGTGTTAAAATCTATCGATAATACCAAGGAATAGAAAATATGGGCTCAAAATTAATTCTTCCTTGACTTCTTTATCATGACCTTGTATATAAGAACAATGGTTTTATTAACTAGGCATATTTATCATTAGCTTATAAGAAGTCTGTTTTACCTCTTCAGCCATCTAAGACAACTTACTTATAGAATTAAAGATTTACAAAAAAAGAAAAGTAAAGGTTTGTCTGATTTCTATAATTCTGAAAGTAGCATATCTACATTTTTAAATACCACAGAAGGAAATCAGGACAGTGTTTACATTTGTTACTATTTTTATGGCAATTAGTCAAACTAGGTGGAAAAAAAAAGAATCTAAGATTTTAGAGACTAAAAAGTAAGCTCCAAGGAAGCAGGAACTTTGTCTCTTTGTTCACTGGCACATTCCAAAGGCCTTGAACAGGGCTGGAATATAGTAAGTACTTAATAAATATTTGTTGAGTTAATAAATGAACAAACAAAGGAAATAGACAAAGTTGAGGCTCGCAACCTTACATTATTGGAGAAATAAAAAGAATTCATTTATTCAGCAAATATTGACTGAATGCCTAAGAAGTTCTAGACAAATTCAGAGGCTCTGGACTAGAACCACCATGCCCCTATGGCTTCCCAGGGGGGAGGTGAAGCCGAATCCAACCTCTGTACCCCAACACCAAATTAAATCTTGGTGACAGAGTTTGGGTGAAGTAGAAAAGAATAGCTTTATTGCTTTGCCACGCAAAGGGGGCTACAGTGGGCTAATGCCCCCAAAACTGTGTGTCCCAACCTGGAGGGAGTAGTGAGAAGTTTTATAGTAATGGTTCAAAGAGGGTGTGATAAGCTCGTGGACATTCTTCTGATTGGTTGGTGGTAAGTGGGAGTCAGCATCATCAACCTTCTGGGGGTCAACCCCAACCAGTCTGGGGTCTATTTGCCTGTGGGCAGCATACCATTAACTTCTCCCACCTGGTGGGCATTTCAGTATCTGCAAAACAGCTCAAAGATAGTGTTATGTGTATCTTTGAGGGGGAACCAGGACCCTGCCCCAAGGCTGCATGCACTATTGTTTCTTTTAACTGTTCCTCCCCTGTCTCTGCATCTCCTCCTTTCCCTAATAAGCAACCGTTTGAACCCACCCATTGGAACTCAGGGAAGGTCATGGAGGCTGAATGAAGCCTATCTCCTGTAATCAAGAAATGAGAGACGCAGAAAGGCTTTTGTGCCCAGGAGCCCCACAGGGTCTTGCTGGATATCAGAGGTATTCTAATTTAGCCTGAGTGACTAGGGAATGAGGAGCTGCCTTTGGGATCTGAATGAAATGAAAGAGAGAGCCATGCAAAAATAGTATGACCTACCTGTTGTTGCAGCATTAAATTAGATGATGCATAGAAAGCACTTATCTCAGTAATCAGCAACGGGTAGTGATGAGGTTCAGGACACAACATCCCAAAATGTGATCTCTTGGCATATTGAATATTTCAAGCTGAAGGAATATGAGAAATGGCAGGTGAAGGAAGGACTTTCTGACTTCCCCTGAGGCAGGTCACAAAACCCTCATATGAGAGGTGCCTCCCTTAGAAAGGAATATCCTTATCTCCAAAAACGGAGGGACACCAAGAGAACCCCCCCTCCCCCGTTTTTGGTCTTATCACATTTTCCCACTACTCTCCTCTCTTCATCAAACCTGGCATGAAAACATTCAGGTTCAACTGCTTCTTCAGGTCTTATTTCCTTATGAAATCTCCAGTGTCCTGTAAAACCTACATTAAATAAACTTGTATGCCTTTCTCTTGTTAATCTTTTGGGACAGGGACCCAAGTCGAGAACTTAGAAGGGCAGAGGAAAAGGTAGTTTTCCTCTCCTATAGTAGATATTATTGTTATTTCTATAGATGGCAACCAAGATATTTATTCACCATGTTCAAAACCGAGACAAGTCCATGGTGTTATGATGCATATGTATCTCTAGATGGCTTTTGGGGGGTTTTGCAAACCTTAGGCTTGCATGCTCCAAATCCTTGGAAGGAACGAGGACTTAACTCCTGCCCCCGGAGGATCAGGATCTGCTATACATTCTGACTTTCTATATCAAAACCCAACATTTCAAAGCCTGCATACCCCAAGTTGACAGATATTCTAGTTGGTTCTAATGACCCTTGAACAGGATTAGGCTTTGCAAATGGTCTGCTTTTTGTACTTGGACCATAACATATCAGCAGAATATAAATCCTTGATGCAATGTTAAAGATTTGCCAAATCAAAATATTTTTTACTGGTTATCTGGAGCATATATGATGCCTTATATTTGAAAACATAATATTAATTTTTGGCCTTTTGAAAGCCTGTTTATATATTCTGTATTTTACAGATTTGGAAAGTTTTTTCTTAAATTGAACATTAAAATTGCTACTGGTAATTCTTTGCACTTCTTTCCATCTCATTATACAAGTAAAGTGTGCTATATTGTAGCCAACTGGACAAAAAAATTTAAGGAAGAAACTAAAAATCATCTGAGATAACCACTATTAAAACTTTAGTAACCATCCTTTAACATATCTCTTCAGACTAATATATGCAAACTTATATATAAAATGTTGAGGGAATTCCCTGGGAGTCCAGTGGTTAGGACTCTGCACTTCCACTGTGTGTGTGTGTGTAGGGGCCTGGGTTTGATCCCTGGTTGGGGAACTAAGATCCCACAAGCCACGCTATGAAGCCAAAATAAAATATTAAATTTTGAAAAAATAGGATCATATTATACATGTATTTTATTAAGAATATTCTTTAAAGCATTTCATTAAGTTCTTTATGTCTTTCCTCTCCCTCTTTTATCCATCCCTCCTCACCATTCCTATAAAAAACGTTAGGGCTTCCCTTGTGGTGCAGTGGTTGAGAGTCCGCCTGCCGATGCAGGGGACACGGGTTCGTGTCCCAGTCCGGGAAGATCCCACATGCCACGGAGCCCATGAGCCATGGCCGCTAAGCCTGCGCGTCTGGAGCCTGTGCTCCGCAACGGGAGAGGCCACAACAGTGGGAGGCCTGCGTACCACAAAACAAAACAAACAAACAAACAAAATGTTAGAAAACTGCTTTTTTCACTTGAACACACAGTGTGAAAATCCCTCCAATCAACTAATACAGACCTAACATGTTTTCTTTAGTGAATGCATACCATTTCATGGTATGAATGAACCCCAGTTTATTTATCTATATCCCTAGTGATGAGCACTCCCTTTATAGTCCTGTTTTTTACCCCAATGAACAAAGCTACAGTAAACATCTTTCACATGCACCCTTATGGGCTGGTAGATTAGTTTTTATGGTATTGCTAGGAGAGGGGGTGTATGTACAGTAATCTTAGAGATGTCCAGAATTGCATTCTCAAAAGATGTTAACAGTTTACATTTCCCCTTTTGTTTTATCCAATGTTTATTTTTAATGTTTATATGCATATATGCATACATAATTGGGGGTAATTACTATAGACATTACTTCCTTAGTGATGTTAGAAAAATTCAGTGATTATTCAAGTTTCACCAGGCTCATTGATCCTTTCACCTGGATTTTAAAAGTAAGTAAGGGACTTCCCTGGTGGTTGGGTGGTTAACACTCCGTGCTTCCACTGCAGGGGTCACGGGTTCAGTCCCTGGGTGGAGAACTAGGATCCCGCATGCTGCATGGCATGGCCAAAAAAAAAAAAAAAAAAGTAAGTGAAACAGGCCTTCAATAACCATGTTTCTGAAGCTCTGACAGGTAACAAAATAGAGCTCTAATCACCAACAGTTCTGAAAGCCACAGTGGGAAGTTATTCACTCATTCCACAGTTCATTCGTTCATTTATTTATTTATTGTTGGCTGTGTTGGGTCTTCGTTGCTGCACGTGGGCTTTCTCTAGTTGTGGCGAGTGGGGGGTACTCTTTGTTGCGGTGCGTGGGCTTCTCATTGCGGTGGCTTCTCTTGTTGCGGAGCTCAGGCTCTAGGCGCACAGGTTTCAGTAGTTGTGGCACGTGGGCTTGGTAGTTGTGGCACACGGACTTAGTTGCTCCGCAGCATGTGGGATCTTCCCAGACCAGGGCTCAAACCCATGTCCCTTGTATTGGCAGGCGAATTCTTAACCACTGTGCCACCAGGGAAGTACCTCCACCAGTTCTTGAAGTTAAGAATGCTCTCTGAATCCCATTTAGCAGAGGAAAACAGCTCCATTTTGCCAGCATTACTTTCTGATTTTCATCCTGCTGCTATGCTATTTGCTTCTAGCACCTGAAAGTACTATAAAAATGCATTTTAAATCATTGACTAGAATTTCTATGCTCTGATTTGCATTACAAACTTTTTTAAAAAAAAAGACAATTTAGAGGTATGAATCACAGCATCTTGGTAGCATTCTTATTTTTTAAGTGCCAGAAAAAAAAAATTAAGATCACCCATCTAAGAAATGTAATGCCTTTTAACCCATTGTACTGATACAGGATGAATTATTTATAACCTAATTATTATAATTAGAATTAACACACCAAACACATTTAGGCTCGGGTTTCACAACAATGTTCTGATTGATTTTCTGAAATACACAGTCACTGGCATGTATTTGCACAGGTGGGAATCAGTGTCTCCTCCGTGGTCCTCCTAGGTATAACAGTCTGTTAACCTGACTCTTATGCTAAGCTCTGAACTGTAAACTGAAAAAGGGCAAAAGACTATTCATCATCAAACACCATATTTTCAGTCACCTCTTCAAGTAGGAAAAATTTAGTTACCTTCTACTGTAATCACAGAAAAAAGTGTCTAAAGATGCCCTATTATTTTTTAAATATTTTAATTTTCTTGGATTTAATTGATTTACAATGTTGTGTTAGATTCAGGTGTATAGCAAAGTGATCCAGTTATACATATACATATATTCATTATTTTTTAGATTCTTTTCTCATATGGGTTATCACAGAATATTGGATAGAGTTCCCTATGCTATACAGTAGGTCCTTGTTGGTTAAAAGATGCCTTCTTTTTAAAAGCCTGTTATTGTGATTATTTGATCCACATCATAAATAGCTATTCATCTCCAAGTATGATAGAAAAACAATCTTGGGATATAAATGAAGCCCAGACTATTTTTTTTTAAATCATCTGTCCAGTAGCTGTTTATAAACAGCTGGGCGAGCCCCAAATGAAACACCCAGCAATAATCACTGCATATATGCCAGTCCCCAGTGAGCTGTGTATTAATGTCTGGCTGGTAATTTAATGGCACCTCTAGGCATAAACAAAGGTTTATTAAAATAGTAAGTAAAATATTCCTGAACACTGGATCACTTTTTAAATTTTCCTATTCTGCTTTTGAAAATTAAGAAAGCCTATATTGTGATGCTAAAAGACACTGATTGAATCCACACTTGGTGTCCTTTTATTTGGGTTGTATTTAACATAGCCCAAAGCAAATAATCTACCTATATTTATATTAAAGTTTTTTTTATTTCTGGGAGAAAAACCGTAATGGGAAAGAATAGAGTCCCTTTCTTCAAGTTCGCTTCTTCAATCTACCTCTTAGTTTTACTTCCACTTTCTCCCTGCATAGTTTCTACCCTCTCCTCCGTGGCAAAATCCCTGAAAACTTTTTTTTTTTAATGATAAACAAATAATGAAAGCAAATTAATCTTACAGAATCTACCTCATGAATCCGTCTTGGATCAGCAGCTTTGGAGTTCTCATGATCTCCTTATAACAATGGTATCCACATGGCTTCTGGTGGGTCATAGATCAGAATAATTCTTCATTTTTCGAACTAATAGTTAGGGTTAGGGTTAGGGTTGGGTTAGGATTATTAAACTTAGTTTTTCAAACTATTTTCCTTTTTTTCAAAGGAAAATAGTCTAAGGCTATCGCCAGCATCATTGTGCATTTCTTTGTAGACTCCCAGCAGGTAGAATACACTGATATCTTGAGAATACTGACTTCAGAGAATGTGGTTATAATTTCTTCTGTGGATATGTTACATCACTATACTCATAGCTTAGGGTCTTTCAGCTTAAAGAAACATCAAAACTGTACCTAATAGTATGATCTGTCCCACCCTCTTCTACAAGTGACAATACAACTCTTTTCTTTTTAAAATTATTTATTTATTTATTTTTGGCTGTGTTGGGTCTTCGTTGCTGCACGTGGGCTTTCTCTAGTTGCAGAGAGTGGGGGCTACTCTTCATTGTGGTGCGCAGTCTTCTCATTGTGGTGGCTTCTCTTGTTGTGGAGCATGGGCTCTAGGTGCGCGGGCTCAGTAGTTGTGGCTCGCGGACTCTAGAGTGCAAGCTCAGTAGTTGTGGCACACGGGCTTAGTTGCTCCGCAGCATGTGGGATCTGCCCAGACCAGGGCTTGAACCTGTGTCCCCTGTATTGGCAGGCAGTTTCTTAACCACTGAGCCATCAGGGAAGCCAAATACAACTTTTTCTGAAGAGACTAGAAGCTCATAATTCTTAACTTTCTCTTAGATATCTCTTTCTCTACCTATCCAGAAGTTAACCTAATATAATAAAACACTGATTTGTAAAAGTTTGTCACCAAATCTTTTCATGTAGATTTTACCTTACACTATGAAATTCTATTGCTACTGGTACTTTACCAATGGATAGTGCTCAGTATACATCTGGTTGACTTTTCAATAACCAAAAAAGATATTTAATGATGATATTTAATGAAACTTGATATACATTTTTTAAATAATAGAAGTTAGTAGTGACCTGTGTCAGAAGTTTATTTTGCCTGCATGTATAGTTACAGGTAGCAATTTTAGCTATGCACCCATACCAAATCACTTTGAGTAACTTTCATGAGATAGTTTTAGCAGTAATGATGGCTTAGGTACAGTTTTCTGACCTAAGAACATATTTAAGGACCTCTGGGGGATATCTTCCTTCAGTCCTTTGAGTTAATATTTTAATCTAAAATCTGTTTTATATAATGTCTCCCAAAGCAGACATTGTTTTCCTTCATTAAAAAGGATAATTTTCCAGTCTTCATCCAGAAAACGTAGTTTTGTTTTTTGGTTTTTTTTTAGTTTTTTTTTTTTTCTTTTTGGCCACTCCCTGTAGCTTGCAGAATAGTTCCACTGCAGTGGGCAGGGATCAAACCCGTGCCCACTGCAGTGGAAGCACAGAGTCTTAACCACTGGACTGCCAGGGAAGTTCCCAGAAAACTAGCTTAAAATTATAATCATGGGGGTTAGGGGGGAAGGGATAGACTGAGAGTCTGGGATTAGCAAATGCAAACTATTATATATATGTATAACTGAATCACTTTGCTGTACACCAGAAACTAACACAACATTGTAAATCAATAAAATTGTAATTCAATAAAATAAATTTTAAAAAATTACAATCATGGGCACAGTCTACTATGTTGAGTAATACTTATTTGGGTGATTTATTTCCCCTCCAAAAATGTATACTTTTCTTTATATCTTTCAACAATGCAGAGTGTGGGCAAAACAGTGCCACTTTATGAGCTCTGTCCACAGGTTTTAGTAAAAATAATTGCTTTACCAATAAAAAGAATGACAGGAAGTTAAGAAATAAAGGACAGGCTGGTCTCAAAAAGAAGAAAATTGCCCTAACATGAGGGTAAAGTTTAATTAGAGAAGCTCTGTGGTGCCCCATCTCATAAAACTCATTTTATTAAATTTATGTCCCATAGTTTTGCCAGACTATATTGCTTTCTGCCCTTAAAGTCCAGGCATGAGGATATGAAATTATTTTCCCACTCAGTCACTGGCTTCAGGGGACAGGGTCCTGATTTCACCAGGGTCTTTGGTCCTCTTGCCCTTTTGTATCTTATTCAAAAATTTCAGCAAATTTGACCTCTGAGAAGGTACAATTTCCTGTTAGCCTTATAGTTTGTCTTTTCTGTTTGCATATTTGGACACTGCTCAGAAGTAGAAAGTCTTAAAGCTGAGCTTGGGGGTCAGCACCAATATCAACTGAAGTTTTGCTGCCATTGTATTTCACAACTCAGCCAGTTTCCTTACTTAGGACTTGGCATCTGAACCCTATTCTTTTTACGGTCCATTTTGGAGTGACATGTTTGTATAGCTCTCCCCATAATGCACACTTGAGTATTATCTGGTTAGTTCTGCAAAATGTCTTTGTCTCCAACATTGAGCCATGCACTTGAAGGGGGAAAAAACCTATGCGTTTCAGAAGTCTTGGTTACTGGGGAAGGGGTGGGGAGGGGTGCTGTCTTCACTGCTAACATCTAGACAAGTGCTCAGCTCGCCAGTCTTTCATTGGTAGCTACCCAGCCAGACCAGAACATTCTTTGGTCAAATTTGGTCCTATTCGAGAAGAAGCAATATTCCCAATTTCTACTTGAATTGTATTTCACAGATTCACTTGTTAGCTAGCTGCTTGGAATGCACGGTCCAATGAAAACAGTGTTAAAAATCAGAGGCCGAAATGCAAACACAGGTGTTTGGGAATGGGCAAGAGTGAAGTAGGCAGGGTGGAATGTGCATGATTTTTAAAGATTTCAGTGAAACAGAAAATACTGGACAAAAGCCCCGACTTTTGTTCCCTGTCCAATGCTGAGAGACAGGCAGATAGCCCTGAGCCCCTCTTGGCCTGATGAGGAGACTCAGCTTTGACGGAACAACAGAGGGTCACTCATGACTGGTTTGCATAACTAGGTGATGATTGGGAGAGAGGAGCTGAAAAGGTAGGATCAGAGGTTGGGTTCTAACTCATTTCAGTGGTAAATTAGGGCAGAAATGATGGTCTTGTGTGAACTTCCAGCACAGCTCTCTTACCCTGTCTGGGGACACTGCAGGGAGATGGTTCCCTATTCCTTTTATAGAAATGCAGAAAGAAATGAGCAAGGTTTATGAATAAAGCAGCTTTAAGCAGAGAATTTTCAGACATAACACATTTTCTTTCCTTGTGATCTATCTTCTGAAAAGAAGCACACAGATTTTGATCTACCTTGCTTACAGTAATCACAGTTCATTAATCTTACTCACTTCCTGTAAGAAGAGTCACTATACAGTTATGTTAGGGGGTCTGAGGCCTTATAAAATGTCTATAAAATTCTATGTAATAAATACTAACATTCATATGGAAAATAGTAGAAAAATAATTTTATAATATTAGTCAAAATGCACGGAAAACAGTGAAAACTTAAAGAAAACACCTCAGGGAATTCCCTGGCAGTCCAGTGGTTAGGACTCCATGTTTTCACTACCGTGGCACGGGCTCAATCCCTGGTTGGAGAAGTAAGATCCTGCAAGCTTCTCCGAGCAGAAAAAAAAAAAAAAAAAAGGAAAAAGAAAAAGAAAACACCTCAGATGCTAGAACTTGAGGAACAGTAGGTTAAATGTGGATGAAATATTGGGGAGAAACGTGAGGAAATTCTGAAAGTGACTACGTTTAATTTTAAAAGTTATGAAATTGTTCTTAATACAAGAGTTACCTAGCACTGTCAGGGCAAGGATGGCAAACACATGGACTTCAGGTCAAAGCCTAGAGTCAAACTAACATTAGGATGAACTGACCAGCTTTCATCAAAACTGGGAGCCTGGCTCCAAAAACTGTATTTTCTTACATTTTCTGAACTAACATTATTGTATCATAGATTAACATTTAAAATTGCTATAATAATACTATGTGAATGTAAAACTACTGGCTTTGCAAAGGGATGTTTGTGAATTTTTTTTTTTTTTTTTTTTTTGTGGTACGCGGGCCTCTCACTGTTGTGGCCTCTCCCGTTGTGGAGCACAGGCTCTGGACACGCAGGCTCAGCAGCCATGGCTCACGGGCCTAGCCGCTCCGTGGCACGTGGGACCTTCCCAGACTGGGGCACGAACCCGTATCCCCTGCATCAGCAGGCGAACTCTCAACAACTGTGCCACCAGGGAAGCCAGTGAATTTTTTTTTCTCTAGTGTATAATAGTGTTGAATTGATTAAAAATCTCCCAGAATTAATATTCCCCTTTGTCACTGTTTAAAAACATAGTAAATCACTTGCATCTATGCCTTTGGGTCTCTAAAGTATTGTGGAATTTTCAAGTGTCTATATCTGATTGTCTAAAAATAATATTCACAATATAGCTGATAAATAAATGTTACTCCCCTAAAAAATTTTTTTAATTAAAAAAAGAGGTATGTTGAGAGGTGTGCTGTTTAACCTTTTAAAATTAGAATTTGAATAGTTTGGGGCGGGGCAGACACACTCTACCACCCTTATATTTCTACTCCTAGTTGCTTCACATGTTTATAGTGTACTGGGGTCCTGAGGTGAATTTTTTGGCCCTAGATTATGTTACTCTGGAACTCAGAAATGTTAAGAAAAGCAGTGAAAGACAGAAGACCAGGAGGGGAGAGATGGAAATACAAGGGTTAGAGAAAGATAAAAGGAGATTTGGATGGCAAATAATTATTTGCTTCCTTTCCTGCTCTGAGAGCACTGTTCAAAACAGTGCTTTAGGTAAGAAATAAATAAATAAATAAATAAAACATAAATAAAACGAAGTCCCTACTCTCATGGAGTTTATATTCTAGTGGGAAGAAATATAAAACAAATATCAGTACTGTCAGTGGAGATAAGAAACATGAAGAAAAATGAAGCAAAATAAGAGCTATAAGTCATGGTGGGGATAAAGAAAGATGCTAATATGCGGAGTGGTCAGGGAAGGACTTTTCGACAAGGTTGTATTTTTTAAAAAATTTATGTCGTTGTGCTGGCTCTTAGTTGCGGCAGGCGGGCTCCTTAGTTGCGGCATTAGAACTCTTAGTTGCGGCATGCATGTGGGATCTAGTGCCCTGACCAGGGATCGAACCTGGGCCCCCTCCATTGGGAGCGTGGAGTCTTAACCACTGCACCACCAAGGAAGTCCCTTGACAAGATTATATTTGAGCAGAGACTTAAAGCATGTAAAGGAATGACATTTCAGGCAGAGAAATGGGAAGTGCAAAGGTCCTGAGGCCAGAGCATGGGCAGTGAGTTAGAGGAGAAAGGAGACCATGCTGGGGGTAGAAAGCATGAGTGGGGAAGTGATAAGCAACATGGCAGTGGGCCAGATGATGTAGCGCACAGCTGTTAGGCTGCACCCCAAAGGCCTACAAGGCCTATACTTGTCCAGCTTCAGGACTGAAGAAAGAGCCCAGAGTCAGCGACAGAGACATCAACAGTTTAATGGATGGAGGATCTTACACATCTGAAACAAGGTCCTGGAGCGACACCCCGCCATGTGGGGCAGGACACGGCAGCAGTCTTGGCTCCAGGGGAAGGGGAAGTTACCAGTTAAAGGGGGAATTGATGTCAGATTAGCTCATTGGTTACCAGGGAAACTAGCAGAGGGGCACGCTCACACAGCCCCTTTGATAAGTTCTGGTGGTGGAGATATTCTGATCTAAAGGTTAGAACAATCACTAGCTGGGGCCTTGGGCAAGTATGTATCAATAGGAAGTCAGTCATTGAAGAAGCGTGTAGGTGAAGCAGGCACTGGTCAAGCAGGGGATGTACAGAGAGCAAGAGAACAGTCATGTCAGGTGGCCTGACCATACAACAGCCATCCCAAGACCTTTGGAATTTCCTCTGAAAGAGATAAGAATTTTGATCAGAGTAATGATAAGACCTTGCATGAATTTCAGAGGATCTGGTTGTTGTGTTGAAAACAGTCAAGGGCAGAAGTTAGTAGAACAGTTAAGAGTCTCTTGCAGTACTAATTATGGGTCAGGAGAGTAATAATGGTAGGGATGCTGAGAAGTGGTCTTTTTAATCTTTGATGGTAGAACAAATAGGATTTGTTGGTGGATTAGATGCAGAGTATGAGCAAAAAAAAAAAAAAACGGGGTCAAGGTTCACTCTACTTTTGTGTATGTTAAAAATGTCCATAACAAAAGTGAAAAAAGAGTCAAGGATGACTCAAGATGTTGGGCTCAAGAAACCAAGAAAATCAAGTTTCCATCTACTGTTATGAGCAAAACCAGGGAGAGGAACACATTTGAGAGGGTGGGATCATGGGTCCAGTTTGTGATATGTTATTTTTGAGATGTCTGTTTAGACTTCCATGTGAAGATACCAAGATGGAAGTTGATTCTTTGAGTCTAGAATTCAAAGGGGGAAATGTGAGCTACAGATAGAAATTTTAAGTTATGTACAGCTAGTTGGCATTTAAACTTAGAGGACTGAGTGAGATCATGTGAAGCGTGAGTGACAAAGAAGAGATCTGGGGAGGAATACTTTGCCACTCTCAAGTTTGGAGTCTGGAATATGAAGAGGAGCCAGCAAGAATATGACAAGAGGAATGACCAGAGAAATAGGAACATAAAGAGACAAGCAAAGAGAGCATTTTAAGAGGAAGTGATGGACTGACGCAAATGCTACTGATAATGCAGACGATGAGAACTGAGAAAAAAACATTAGCTTGGCAACATGGGAATCACTGTTAATCTTTTTTTTTTAATTTTTTTAATTTTGCGGTATGCGGTCCTCTTACTGTTGTGGCCTCTCCCGTTGCGGAGCACAGGCTCCAGACGAGCAGGCTCAGCGGCCATGGCTCATGGGCCCAGCCGCTCCGCGTCATGTGGGATCTTTCTGGACCGGGGCACGAACCCGTGTCCCTTGCATTGGCAGGCGGACTCCCAACCACTGTGCCACCAGGGAAGCCCCATCACTCTTAATCTTTGAGAGCTAGGGCTTGCAAGTGGAATTGGCTCAGGAAATGTTAGAAGGAAGGCAGACAGCAAATGGAGTTCACCGTGTGGAAGATGTTTGCTATGAAGGGGAGCAGAGAAATGAGGTGGTATCTGGAGGTGCACGTGTGATCAAGGATAGGTTTTATTTTTAAAGATGAAAGAGATCTAGTTAGAGAGGGAGATACCAACAACGCAGAGAAGACACACCACTGCAGGAAGGATGCTCTTGAGTGGAAGGGAAGCCATTGTATTCGTGGGGGGTGGAGGTTGTCCTTAGGAGCCATGTATTCAGTGTAACAGAAGGCAAGACAGAGGTTGGGCATTGAGGGAGGAAAGTCTGTGGATTTGGTGGTGGGAGCATGAGGAAGTTCCTTCTAATGGCCTCTATTATTTTAGTAAAATGAAAAGCAAGGTCATTACAAGTAAGAGTAAGGGTAAAGGATGAAGTGCTGTAGGTCTGAGGAGAGAAGAAAGTTGAGAAATAGTTGTCTGGGAGAATAAGAGAGGAAAGGGGGGCTTCCCTGGTGGCGCAGTGGTTGAGAGTCCGCCTGCCGATGCAGGGAACACGGGTTCGTGCCCCGGTCCGGGAAGATCCCACATGCCATGGAGCGGCTGGGCCCATTGAGCCATGGCCGCTGAGCCTGTGCATCCGGAGCCTGTGCTCCGCAATGGGAGAGGCTACAACTGTGAGAGGCCCACGTACCGCAAAAAAAAAAAAAAAAAAAAAAAAAAAAAGAGAGAGGAAAGGGACCAGTCAAAGGCAATAAAATTTCCTGGCAACAGTAAGGGCTCACCTGAGATTAATGATAAGAAATTGAAGTAATATGTGCCAGCACAAGTGTATTTTCTTTCAGCCACCTTCAACAGTTCAGGGACAGGAAGGAGTAGGTGGAAGTTTTGATTGAATTAAGAATGAGTAAATTTGATGACAGGAGAGAAGGACAGGAAATTGGGATGTATGCAAGGGAATGATCATCCTGTTGAGCCACTGAGTCTTAATTAAAGAAAGAGGTAAATTAGGACCCAGGGAGGTGGGGGACAAATGCTGAGGTCAATAGGTAGGTGTTCCGCCTGGGCTAAAAAAATGATGAAAGTGGGAGTGCCTAACGTCTGAAATTAACATTATGCAGGGGATGCAGTTACTAGTAACAATACCATCTAGGGCCTGACCGTGGAGCAGGTGGCTGGAGTGATATGGAGAATAAGATCAGAGGAGACGAGGACATCAAGAGCCTGAGGTGAGTTTATTGCAATGATCTTTCCAATGATTTTGGAATCACCAAGAATTATGAGAAGAGTGCTGTTGGAGAGATTGACAGTGGGTCATGCATGAGACTATTCAAGGAATGATGAGACGTGACTATAAAGTCTGTAGATGCTTGGCCCATGGAGAAGTGGATGACCAATGGCTGAGCTTCAAAGGAAGCAAGAGTGTTTAGGGAGAAGAAAAGGGGGACCATCTGGAACTGGCAGTGAGTACTCACAGCTGTAGGAAGAACAGGTTTCATTTAGAATAAAGAGGTGGAGGTAACATGGAAAGACCTTGAGGGTACAGGAAATTTTGCTGATGACAGACAAGGAGTTCCAGAGGGCACAGTGAAGAGTTTGTGTCAACCATGTGCAATTAAGTGTTTGGGAAGAGTGTGAGATTGGGTCGTATAAAGGGAAGGACAGAGCTGTAGGGGGATGTGGTTTAAAGGATGAGTCGTGTTGGGGCTTCTCTTGATGGCTGAGATAGCATGTGGGTATGTGATTTGCAACTGAAGAAAAATTTCTAAAATGATTTACTGAGTTTCTAATGTAGACAACATGGGAGAATATGGCTTGTGCGTGTGCTAAAGCCATTTCTTTAGACAATTTACCACCGTGACCGGCAGACAGTGCTGTTGGCCCAAGATAGCTTGGTTGCTGTTCAGCATAGAGAAGGGAAGGGAAGGAGGTCACAGGTTGGGTATGATGGGGAGAAGGCAGTACATCTACCATGAGGTAAAATGCAGAGGTTGCTGGTAGACTTAAGAGATCTCCCTTTCTGGATTAATCATTCTTATACAAAATTAATTTTTTGTAGGATAGACAAACAAGCACTAATTCTCAGAAAGGACTGGGACTTAAAAAAAAACAGAAAACAGGGCCTCCCTGGTGGCGCAGTGGTTGAGAGTCCGCCTGCCGATGCAGGGGATACGGGTTCGTGCCCCGGTCCGGGAAGATCCCACATGCCGCGGAGCGGCTGGGCCCGTGAGCCATGGCCGCTGGGCCTGCGCATCCGGAGCCTGTGCTCCGCAACGGGAGAGGCCACAACAGTGAGAGGCCCGCATACCGCAAAAAGAAAAAAAAAAAAAAACAGAAAACAAAAAAACCCTTGAGTATAAAGACAATTATGGAAATATATAAAGTGAACATGATGGTGTGTTTGCTTTTTAGCTTTTGGATCAAAAAATTAGAAACAGAACAAGAGACAAACTTCAAGAACCACTGAAGACAATTCAGGATGTCAAGCCATTGGGATTTCTCTTGTTTCACCTCTGGGACAACCATGTGCAATTAATCCTGGTAGACAACTGTATGAGAAATCACTAGCTAAATCCTGATATTTGTCTGAAAACACATGCTCTGTAAAAGGCAAATTCAGTTTTTGGTATAAAAACAAACAAACAAAACTCTCTCCCCTTCTCTTCCCTCTTCTGCTTGCTTTGGGGATTCAGAACACAGAGCTTAGAAAGCCAGGGGCACAGCGACTTCCTTTTCAGAAGGAGGAGCGGCTGAGAGAAGAAGTTGCTGATCAGCGTCCATGAGCTTCGCATATTCATATTCCTCAGTTGCTCAGCTCTAGAAAATTCCAGTAATGAGTGTATGAAAGCTCTAGCAGCCTTTGTATAGCTTGGGGGTTTGCTATTCTCGTGTTCTCTGTGTAGAGAGAACCAGGAGGCTCTCACTCCTCAAACTGAATCAGCACTTGTACGTTGAAGTTTTCAACATCACCCACAAGATTTTTAAGGGCTTGTCAAAAGACTCATCATAGTCTCTAACCATGAATAAAAATGATTTCAGATATCATCTCTATTGCATATTTTATTTCATGGGATTAATTTAATTGATTGAGCTGAATGGTTAAGGGTTGTTAAGTGGTTGCTAGTAATAAGGAGAAATTTTAAATTTTTAAGAAAATATTCCAAGTACATACTGACATTTTATTTAAACGGTTGAAACACTTCTTTAATGTAAACACAGTCACACTTCGAGTAAACAATCTTCTAGGCAAAAAAAAAAAGCCAACAAACTCCTTTACAATGAAATCAACCTTATTAAGAAAAAAATCTGCAACTATCACATGAAGTTGCTTCGCTTGGGATTTATTTGCACATTAAAAATGTTATATGATTATCTCTGCCCACATCTCCTATTTGGCCAAATAGAGTCAAAAGTTAATAACACTAGCCCTGGGGAAAATTACTCTTTTCTAGTTTCTCCTGGATACATCATCCTGGCTAGGCATTTGAGGGCCAAGTTATTATTTTAAAATTTGTAAAAGATTCAAAGTCTAGCGTTTATGAGCTAAGCTCCAGGAAATTTTTTGGAGAGAATTACTATTTCTTCTCCTTATTAAAAATTACAACAAAAGACCAGAAATCTCCACTTTTCCCCCCACTGTTAGGTAGACAGTGGGGCCTGACTTACTTCTTCCTTAAGTGTGATTCATTCTAGAATAATGGAGATCTTCAGCATGTGCTATAATAAAACTTTCTCTCTCTGAACCTGGAACAAAAGCTGCTCTTCAGCGGCAATGTCTTCTAGAACAAATCAAGGGCACCCCATACGATCAGCAGCTGTTTCTATCAACAGCTCCAGTCTGCAAGCAACTCAGAGCAGTGTTTATCACAGTGTTCAAAATCATCCATGGTATTTGTTAAAAATTCCTGGACCTTACCCCAGACATAATGAATTGGGATCACTGGGGTGGGCTGAAAATCTGCATTGTACAAACTCAGAGTTGAATCTTTGCTTACATCTCCTATTGGCAACGAGTGTGCAGCTGTGCTCCCAAAAGATCTTTTAAACAGAACTACTTTAAATGTCTGCAGAGAAGACAAACAGTATGAAATATCACTATGTCACAAACCCAGCTCTTCATCTGACGTACCATGAGTGGGCTCAGAGGAATCCTTTTGATGACCCATTTAACTTTTACTAATTCCTCAAAACCCCTTACTCAGCCTTCTTTACCCTTCTTCTCAGCACTTTACCTTGTGTCCTACTTCATCAGGAAACTAGAGGTGATCATCAGTAGACATTCACTCTTCTTTCTTTCAATAATTATATGAGCTTCTAACTCCCTGGAATAATTCAATCTTGCTCAAAATCCCTAGATTTTATGACTGATACAGGCTACTTCCAACCTTCTCCTTTTATTTACAAACAATGATTTTAAAAAATATACCATTCTAGACTTAATGTTCAAAACTCTCTCATCCAGAGTCACATAGCCAAGTGTTACTTGACATTTTAATTGGGTACATGTACAATAGTCATCTCAGTGTAATCATATTGAAAACTGAGCTCCTGTCATCTTCTGCAGTCTTCATCACCTAAGTTTATGGCAATTCCCTCCCCATAGCTGCTCAAGCCAATCACTTTGGTAGAGCATCCTGGACTCCTTTATTTTCCTAACAATCCACACAAGCCCATCTGCAAAAGCTGGCACCTCTACCTTTCTCTGTACGCTCAGGTTCATGGCAGCATTATTCACAATAGCCAAAGGTGGAAGCCACCCAAATGTCCATTGACAGATGAATGGCTAAATAAAGTGTGGTGTATACATACAATGGAATATTATATAGTCTTAAAAGGGAAGGACATTCTGACACATGCTACAGTGTGCATGTATCTTACATATGCCAAGTGAAGTAACAAACACTGGATGACTCCACTTATATGACTTGCCCAGAGGAGTCAAATTCGTAGACACAGAAAGTAGAAGGGTGGTTGCCAGGGGCTGGGGGAAGGGGAGAATGGGAAGTCATGGTTTAGGGAGTATAGAGTTTCATTTGGGGATGATGAAAACGTACTGGAGATGGATAGTGATGATGACTGAACAATAATGTTAAAAGATGTTAAAAAAAAAAAAGAATCCACCTTCCAATGCAGGGGATGCAGGTTCAATCCCTGGTCCTAGAGCATGCCATTTATGCTCTCAAGGTTGTTGCACATGCTTTCTCACTTTGCTAGCTCTCTCACATCCTTCAAAAAATGAACTTCTGGGCTTCCCTGGTGGCGCAGTGGTTGAGAATCTGCCTGCTAATGCAGGGGACACGGGTTCGAGCCCTGGTCTGGGAGGATCACACATGCCGCGGTGCAACTAGGCCTGCGAGCCACAACTACTGAGCCTGCGCGTCTGGAGCTTGTGCTCCACAACAAGAGAGGCCGCGATAGTGAGAGACCCGCGCACCGCAATGAAGAGTGGCCCCCGCTTGCCACAACTAGAGATAGCCCTCTCACAGAAACGAAGACCCACCACAGCAAAAATAAATTAATAAACTCCTAGCCCCAACATCTTCTTTAAAAAAAAAAAATGACCTTCTCTTTGAGGCATTCCTGGGCCACCTGATTTAAAATTTCAATTTCCTCAACCCCTGATATTTTCTATCTCCTTTCCTTAATTTATTTTTTTCTTTTTCACATTTAATGTTATCTTACATGCTAAATATTTTACTTATTTGTCTTGTTTATAAAATATCCTCTTCTAGAAGAGCCATGAGAGTAGAGTATTTTTTAGTTTTGTTTAATATTATAGCCCCAGAACCTAGAACGATGTCTGGCACATAGTAGGTGCTCAATACATATTTGCTGGATTTTGACTAAATAATTCTTTGAAATGTTGACACAGATCATTCCTGTCATAGTTGGTATATATTTCTGGAGAAAGACTCATTAAAGTAAGAGAATAAAAGTATCTCCTGTATTTGTAGCATTTGGACTATTCATGTCAATCAACAGATATTTATTAAGTGGATGGAGTGGAAATATCAAATGATGATAATAAAAGTGATGAGAATATGAAAAACTCACCATTTTTGGTTTGGTTTTCTCACAACAGGAGAGAAAGCATAATAGGTGGGCACCAATACAAGGTGGTTTTGTAAACTTGGTTTTGGGAACAAATAGTAAATGCTTTCTGATCGTTTCTATTTTCTCAATGAAATAAAAAAGGTCAAGGTCATCAGCTGAGTGTTGAGGACTGGCAGGGAAAGGAAAGAGGAAGGACTGAGAACCCATGATCTGGGGGAACTTAGAGCAATTGGACTGGGTCAGTGAGGTGGGATCACAGCACAGTACTAAGTGGACACTGAGAGAGCGGTGATGAATTTGCAGTGAGACCAGCAGGGGAGAGGAGGGGTTGGATTTAACCACTTGGGCATTTCCCCACATAACCACTGCTTGAAGAAAGAAAAGCAAGAGATTTAAACCACTAAGGAATAAGTTTAATGAAAGATAACTGGGTTGGAACTATGTCAGAAGGTAAGAAAAGACATGAGGGGAGTGGGAATTCTCTGGCAGTCCAGCAGTTAGGACTTGGTAATTTCACTGCTGAGGACCCAGGATCAATCCCTGGTCGGGGAACTAAGAGCCCACAAGCCGGGCCGTGTAAACAAAAAAATTTTTAAAAAAGACGTGAGGGGAGTGAGGTTGATTGAAAAGGTGGCCAAAACAATCAAATTGGAGTTTCCAGTGGGGTTGATGAATCATTGGTGTCAAGATATCAGAGGGAGTGAAATAAAGTTGGAGTGAAAGTGCTTGAGAGCGAATTACGGGAAAGGCGGTGATGAGGTCTAGATGACCCTGGAGTTAGGTGGCTGAATGGCTCGAAGGACAAGATCCTTGGAGAGAGGCAATCAAGGGACCAAGATCTCACATTAATGAAAGGATCATCACAGTGAGAATGAGATGACTAGAGAGGTTGACAGCGAGGCAAGAGCTAAAATCTTTAAGGACTGATGGAGAGTGACTCGAGAGCTGTAGGTGACGGCAACTTGGAGGCATAGTGGCAGAATTGACAAAAGTATGAGCTTCCGGGGCTTCCCTGGTGGCGCAGTGCTTGAGAGTCCGCCTGCCGATGCAGGGGACACGGGTTCGTGCCCCGGTCCTGGAAGATCCCACATGCCGCGGAGCGGCTGGGCCCGTGAGCCATGGCCGCTGGGCCTGCGCGTCCACAGCTTGTGCTCCGTAACGGGAGGGGCCACAGCAGTGAGAGGCCTGCGTACCGTAAAAAAAAAAAAAAAAAAAAAAAGTATGAGCTTCCAAGGAGTTGCTGGGTTTAGGGAAGAGGAGAAAACATGGTCTGGAAGTGACCATGAAGCACACAAAGCACAGCTACAACTTCTGAGCCCAGGGATAGGAGACAAAAACAGTCACTACCTGAGGGGATTTTAGGGGAAGTAGTGTTTTCAGGGGAGAGCTGGGTTAGAGTTGCAGCAAGACAAGATTGAGGGTATAGGAGATTTTGTGGGGGTTTTGTTGTTTTTGTTTGTTTTTGGCCACACTGCACAGCTTGTGGGATCTTAGTTCCCTGACCAGGGATCGAACCCGGGCCCTTGGCAGTGAGAGTGCAGAGTCCTAACCACTGGACCACCGGGGAATTCCCTAGGTGATTTTGTTGATACAGATTTGAATTCTGGAGGTTACAGCAAAAGTGACCGTGACTGCACAGGGAAGAAAGATTCGGACGGATTATTAAGGGATTCCCAGAGCCTTAGGACGTGAGCACTGGAGTAAAGCAGCATGATCTGGGGGTCTTGGCTTTCTTGAGTTTGCTGAAGTGAATAGGGATGGAGAATATGATGGGGTTTTTTCCTAGTGGATTCTTGGGCAGATAAAGGTGCAGAGGCTGGGAGTGCATCGAAGAGTGAAGTCAGGGCTCCTGCCCACAGCAGGCAGAGCTCTGAGGGTTCACGGTTCAGTCATTCTGACGGTGGCTTTGAGGCTGACGCAAATGTAGTGGCACCAGGGACCCTGGGGACTTTGACAGAGTCAGTGTATGCAATGGGGCTTTAGTGATGGGCAGAGGGAAGTTCTTGACGGCCTTCCATCAGTATGGGCAAAATAGTTTTCTCCATCTAAAAGAATAACAAATGTAACAAGTGTTTCCCCTGGAGTTCACCCTTGGGAGCGTACACACCAGTCTACGAAAACGGGGTGCAGGGTGGGTCAGCTCAGCCACAAAAAGAAATGAAATTGAGTTATTTGTAGTGAGGTGGATGGACCTAGAGTCTGTCATACAGAGTGAAGTAAGTCCGAAAGAGAAAAACAAATACAGTATGCTAACACATATATATGGAATATAAAAAAAAAAAAAGAAAAAAATGGTACTGATGAACCTAGTGGCAGGGCAGGAATAAGGACGCAGACGTAGAGAATGGACTTGAGGACACGGGGAGGGGGAAGCTGGGGCGTAGTGAGAGTAACACCGATATATATGCACTACTGAATATAAAATAGATAGCTAGTGGGAAGCAGCAGCTTAGCACAGGGAGATAGGCTTAGTGCTTTGTGATGACCTAGAGGGGTGGGATAGGGAGGGTGGGAGGGAGGCCCAAGGGGAAGGGGATATGGGGACATCTGTATGCATATGGCTGATTCACTTTGTTGTACAACAGAAACTAACACAGCATTGTGAAGCAATTATACTCTAATAAAGATCTATTTTTTTTAAAAAAAGAAGATGCATGTTCCACAAACTACATAATGGAAGCAAACTAGTTAATTAAAAAAATTACTGGGGAATTCCCTGGCGGTCCAGTGGTTAGGACTCCATGCTTCCACTACAGGAGGCAAGGGTTCAATCCCTGCTTGGGGATCTAAGATCACACAGGCCATGCCGCCCAGCCAAAAAATTAAAAAACCACCACAAAACAAAAACAAACAAACAAACAAAACAAAAACAAAAAGCCCCCCAAAACCACTTAAGATTCTTGGTTTTGCTGGCTTAGAATTTGGGAGATGAATAACTCTGAGATGGTTTAATATGAGTTTCATTGAGAAGGAGATGACTTTTTCATGGAAAATGTTCTCAGGCTTATTAAGTTGGAGCCCATCTTAGCAGGGCCTGGAAGAGTGTTTCCCAACACAGGAAGCTTATCTGTGTTGCTGAATGTCCTCCCCGTAGG
Source organism: Mesoplodon mirus (assembly GCF_964341445.2). NCBI lineage: Eukaryota > Metazoa > Chordata > Mammalia > Artiodactyla > Ziphiidae > Mesoplodon > Mesoplodon mirus. The sequence goes on along the minus strand of NC_138977.1, from coordinate 8,677,156 downwards.
GCACTGATACCAGTCAGATCCTCTGGTGGTTTTCTACCCATTACTTCTGCAAAGAAAATGTGAATGGTAAATTGAGGAATTGAAGACTATGAATATCTTCTTTTCAAGGAGAATGACATTTAGGATGGAAAATAAAGGAAAGCTCTGCAGGGTAAGGGAAAATGGGTAGGACTTCTCTCCTTCTTTCCAGATCAGAAACCGCTTCAATCTGCCTTTTCCCTCATGAGTCAGAAAAATAAAGTGATACAATATCCAGTCTCTTCCTATGCCTTGAGGCATGACTTTAACTAAACCATTAGGGGGGGCAAACGGAATCCTGTCTGACTAAAATTCAGTGTATGACTTACTGTTTGGGCCACATGCAGAAACCATCCATTCATAAATGGGCTTTTCCTCTGAACATTCACAGACAAGCTCTGCTCAAGCAAGGAGAAAAGTTTGACTCACAGGATTATTAAAAATGAAACAATACTTTAAATGTTTCCTTACGTTAGCTGATAATATGCTGAGAATGATATCAGTTTTAGTCACTGAATTTTGAAAAATGAGACATTTTATTAACTTGATAGTTTTTGAAGAGCAGTGCAAGTGATGAGGAGTAGATAGCTTGTTTCTTACCTCATTGTATGGGAGCCTGGGATTAAACTATTGTCAGACACTTTTGTCCTGCCTCCCCACCAGTGATGGATAGGATTGAAGCACTCATTTCCTGTAAGCTCCTGTGACTACTTACAAATGCTAATGGGAATAGTACTGATGTTCCTTATAAAAACTAAAAATAGGATTACATGATGTCTCAGCAAGTCCATTCTGGATATATATACAAAAGAACTGAAAGCAGGATCTCAGAGACACTTGTGCTCTCTGTACGCTCAGGTTCATGGCAGCATTATTCACAATAGCCAAAGGTGGAAGCCACCCAAATGTCCATTGACAGATGAATGGCTAAATAAAGTGTGGTGTATACATACAATGGAATATTATATAGTCTTAAAAGGGAAGGACATTCTGACACATGCTACAGTGTGCATGTATCTTACATATGCCAAGTGAAGTAACAAACACTGGATGACTCCACTTATATGACTTGCCCAGAGGAGTCAAATTCATAGACACAGAAAGTAGAAGGGTGGTAGCCAGGGGCTGGGGGAAGGGGAGAATGGGAAGTCATGGTTTAGGGAGTATAGAGTTTCATTTGGGGATGATGAAAACGTACTGGAGATGGATAGTGATGATGACTGAACAATAATGTGAATGAAATGAATAACACTGAACTTAAAACTGGTTACAATGGTAAATTTTGGGTTATGTGTATTTTACCACAATTAAAAAAAATGCTAAAGGCTCTCTGGATTTGCCTGTTCTGAGCATTCCATATCAATGAGCTCATACAGTATGTGGTCTTTTGTATCTGGCTTCTTTCACTTCCTGTAATGTTTCGAGGTTCATTCATGTTACAGTATGTGTCAATACTTCATCCACTTTTATTGCTGAATAATATTCCATTGTATGGATAAACCAACATTTTTTTCCAGGAGCTGGAGGGAAGAAGTAATGGAGAGTGACTTTTTTTTTTTTTTTTTTTTTTTTGGCCTCACCGCGTGGCTCGCTGAACCTTATTTCCCCGACCAGGGATTGAACCCGGCCCGCGGAAATGTCATATCAGGTTTGGAGGAATGGTCTGATCTTTCTTTCTGGTCCTCTCTTTCTAATCATTCTCTTGATCCCTATAGAGCCAGGAAGGAGACTTAGTCTTTAAGATACAGTCAACACACACTACTATATATAAGATAGATAAACAACAAGGACCTACTGTGTAGAACAGGGAACTCTACTCAATATTCTGTGATAATGTATATGAGAAAATAATCTGAAAAAGAATGAATATATGTATATAAATAACTGAATCACTTTGCTGTACAGCTGAAACTAACACAACATTGTAAATCAACTATACTCCAATAAAATTAACAGAAAAAAGATACAGCCATTTCCTTTGCCCCACCTTGATGCTGCTCTCCAAAGACAAGGGAAAAGTGCCACTCAACCAATTCTCCAATTTCCTCACCAACATTTTATATTCTATTGTGAGCTATTATTAGGAAAAATGGGTCAATGAAAGAATAATTGGCTTTCCCCCTCTCTGAACATCTTAGGGATAGTTTAGATGCACCTCCTGCTTTTCCTACTTAAGAGAAAGACATTCAGGGGAATTCTCTGCTGGTCCAGTGGTTAGGCCTCCACGCTTTCACTGCCAAGGGCCCTGGGTTCCATCGCTGATTGGGGAAATAGGATCCCACAAGGCGCGGCCAAAAAAAAAAAAAAGACACTCAGAGTGTGTGCTCAGAGGACAGGTCTTTATTATGCATTTTGATTTAAGAGAAAACTTACCAAACAACAAGTCTTGAGATAAGGCTGAACTCCCAATCCATCCACAGAGCTGGTGATTCCTTAGCTAATTAGATTGTACATTGAAGATGGTGGGCAGGGGGTATTAGTATTCCTGTAGTTGAACATACTGAATTGATGAGAAATTTAGTGTTTCTAGGACAGCCCAGGTAAGAGAGTAAAAGAATAGGAATGTTTGCTGAGAAGCTTAATCCTTTAGGTTTGAGGCATTTACTGGCAGCAGAAAAGGGACACTTTAGAGAGAAAATCTCAGTTTTATGCTATTTAATGTAAGAAACTTCAAGTATGTCAGATTGTTGACACCTCGAACTTTCTATGGCCAGCTGCTCAAAATATTTATCTCTTTATGAAAACTCCTTAAAATATTGTTTCAAAAAATTCTGTCCATTCAGGTATCTTTGCAGAGGTGAATAATATTTCAATATGTTTGTAAAAGCCAAATGCTTGGCCTGTGGCCTCACTGGGGGTGGGTGTTATCATGCTCCCACCAAAGAAAAATATCTATCTTATTTAAAAAAGAAATCTTTCATTTTATGCTCTATGGGAAAGTTTAAAATAGAGAAATATTATTTTCCTTAGAATCCCTGATAAATAATTCAGACTAGCTATAAATCTTAATGAAAAAAAAGTCTTTTTTCTTTTTCAGTGAGTCTCAGTCCCCTGTCTGTAATGGAATATAGTTGTTCTTTGGCTATTCCACATCTAATCACAATACTTTCTGGAAATGGCCTCTGGTTTTCTTCTCTTTCTCATTCTCAATCTTTGCAATTCTGGTGAAATATAGTCCAAGGGTGGACATGTGACCCAAGTCTGGCCAATCAGACTGGGGATAGTGATTGGTTCAGAAAAGGAACATGATCCAAGTTAGACCAATTAGAGACAACAATGTTAATTTCAGGACATCATCGGTATCAGCTGGTACATTTTCAAACAAGTTACCATTATAGGTAACTGGGGCTTAATCTTGCTTTGAAATCCTGGAAGCAAATGTAGGACACATACCTCAGAGTTATCCCACCATAGGGGCAAAGGAATTGGGTATTTTTACCCCACCTCCCATCAGTCATTTGTTGAGGGCTACTGGTGGTGGTGGGAGATCATTAATCCTTTGCATTTTGGGCTTAGGTGATCAGTGGAAACCCTCAGGCAAAGAAATACATTTGGAAGCTGGTCCTGTGTGTACTGAAATAGTAAAGGTATGGGGAATATGGGTGGGGCATATCCATCTACTGCCATAAATAATGATCTTAGTACAATACTTATTCCAATTTATCCTAAACACTTGGTAAATATCAATTACTGATGATATTTATTCATTCAACAAATATATATTGTACTATGTACTAAGGTAGATTTATTGTGCTAGATGTTGGGAAAAAAAACAAGATAGAGAATATCCCATCCTTCAAGAAGCTGACAATCTATAATAGAGATGAACAAGTAAGCAAGAAATTATGTGCTAATGATAGGAAAGGATGGATTGCTGGGAGAACATGCATGAGAAGAACTTAACCCAGAATGTGTTTTCTAAGCACCTCCTCAGCTTTTGGCAGCAGGAAGAAGACAGTTGGAAGAAGATTAAAAAAAAAAAAAAAGGAGACAGAGGTGGGAGGGAAGTGGAGATTTTACTGTACATCCTTTTGTATTGTCGCATTGCATACTATGTGCATGTATTAGGTATATAAAAAAGTTAACTTTTTGATACAGACCTACTAGAGCATGGACTTAAGGATATGGGGAGGGGGAAGGGTAAGCTGGGACGAAGTGAGAGAGTGGCATGGACATATATACACTACCAAATGTAAAATAGATAGCTAGTGGGAAGCAGCCGCATAGCACAGGGAGATCAGCTCGGTGCTTTGTGGCCAGCTAGAGGGGTGGGATAGGGAGGGTGGGAGGGAGGGAGACACAAGAAGGAAGAGATATGGGGATACATGTATATGTATAACTGATTCAGTTTGTTATAGAGCAGAAACTAACACACCATTGTAAAACAATTATACTCCAATAAAGATGTTAGAAAAAAAAGAAAAGAAAAAGAATTGAAAAAACAAAGTTAACTTTTTAAAAGAATAATCATTTTATTTTAAAGGAGTAAATCTAGTAAGTGCCAACATAGAATAAAATTACCAGCTGTGCTAGTAATCTAAGCGACCATCTGTGAAGGGAGGCAAAAAATGATCTGCGGACACAAGTTCAGTTTGGGTGATGTGGACAACATGTCACACAAAGGCACAGCCAGAAGGCAATAGCATCTAGAAAGTTTTGAACTACCATTTTGCACCCTGCTGGTCCAAGGGAAGGACCATCAGAGGTGTGGCAATAGGAAGGTCAGAGAGTGGAGAGGCAGAGATGAAGTATCTGTCATCACGTCTCCAGGGCTGTCAGAGAAGAGGCTGCACAAACAGCCCATCACAATTGCTAGGTCTTCCTTGCAGGGTTTTGGAGGATGCTCAGGAGACAATCACTGAATTAAATTAATTCTATTGGAAATAGATAAATTAACTTAACACAACGCAGTAGCACTAACCATTAAGAATATCCCTGAAAAAAGATCATGAAGAACCTAGGGGTAAGACGGGAATAAAGACACAGACCTACTAGAGCATGGACTTGAGGATATGGGGAGGGGGAGGGGTAGGCTGGGACGAGATGAGAGAGTGGCATGGACATATATACACTACCAAACATAAGATACATAGCTAGTGGGAAGCAGCCGCATGGCACAGAGAAATCAGCTTGGTGGTTTGTGACTGCCTAGAGGGGTGGGATAAGGAGGGGGGTAGGGAGGGAGACGCAGGAGGGAAGAGATATGGGAACATGTGTATATGTATAACTGATTCACTTTGTTATAAAGCAGAAACTAACACACCATTGGAAAGCAATTATACTCCAATAAAGATGTTAAAAAAAATAATATCCCTGGCAGTGTATATATGTCCATGCCACTCCCTCACTTTATCCCAGCTTACCCTCCTCCCTGCCCCACCCCCGTGTCCTTAAGTCCACCCTCTATGTCTGCATCTTTATTCCTGTCCTGCCCTTAGGTTCTTCAGAACCATTTTTTTTTTTTTTTTAGATTCCATATATAGATAGCTAGTGGGAAGCAGCAGCATAGCACAGGGAGATCAGCTCAGTGCTTTGTGACCACCTAAAGGGGTGGGATAGGGAGGACGGAAGGGAGATGCAAGCAGGAGGAGATATGGGGACATATGTATATGTATAACTGATTCACTTTGCTTTACAGCAGAAACTAACACACCATTGTAAAGCAATTATACTCCAATAAAGATGTTAAAAAAAAAAAAAAAGAATATCCCTGGCTTAGGAATTCCCTGGCAGTTGAGTGGTTAGGACTCCGTGCTTCCACTGCAGGGGGCACGGGTTCCATCCCTCATCTGGAACTAAGATCCCACAAGCTGCATGGTGTGGCTAAAAATCAAAACCCAAGAGTATCCCTAGCTCTAATTTCACACTCACTCAGAAGCAGAGTTGGCTCTCTGAGTGAACTTCCTGGCCCCGTTGATAGTTATAAGTTTCTTAAATGAATGCATTGGCTCTTCTCTGCTGGGTTAGTGTGACTCAGGGACTCTAAACCTGATTATTACCTCAGGGTAAACTGACAAAAATCATGTTTCTTGACCTACAGAGCCAAGCACAGGATTTGAAGTACACTAGCCCCACCAAGGTAAGCACCTGGTGAGTGAGGCCCTAAAACACATCTCTATTTCATTTCACTCTAACTACAAGTGCACACCCAGAATTTTGAAGGTATCCACGGCTGTGACGAAGTTCATTCAACTCAGGGCCATCCCATTGCTCAAACTGGAGGCCATAGTTCCCAAGGGCAAAATCCACGTACCTACCTCAGGATTTAATCAATGTTAACATTTTACTGTATTTGCTTTATATATATATATATATATATTATTGTAGGAAATAAAATGTGCTGTAGTGAACTTTGTACCCTTTTATGATCCCATGCTCCTTACTCTCTCCTTTTCTTCTGGAAGTTAGATTATCTGAGGTTAGTATGCATTGTTTTTACCCATGTTTTTATATTTTTACTACATATTTTTGAACTTCTAAGGAATATAATATGGATTTGTAAATTTTTAAGCTTTAGATGAGTGGTATTCTTTTCTCTATATTATCCTGCCCTTTGTTTACTTAACATTATGTTTCCTAGACTTATGTAGCTATACTTGGTGGTACTTACATTTAAAGTGGGGTTTTTTTTGATTAATTAATTAATTTATTTGGCTGGGTCGGGTCTTAGCTGCTGCACACAGATCTTTCCTTGTGGTGCACAGGCTTCTCTCTAGTTGTGGTGCACGGGCTCCAGAGCATGAGGGCTCAGTAGTTGTAGCATACAGGCTTAGTTGCCTTGCGGAATGTGGGATCTTAGTTCTCCAACCAGGGATTGAACCTGCATCCCCTGCATTGGAAGGTGGATTCTTTTTTTTTTTTTTTTAACATCTTTATTGGAGTATAAGTGCCTTACAATGGTGTGTTAGTTTCTGTCTTATAACAAAGTGAATCAGTTATACATATACATATATCTCCATATCTCTTCCCTCTTGCGTCTTCCTCCCACCCTCCTTATCCCACCCCTCTAGGTGGTCACAAAACACCGAGCTGATCTCCCTGTGCTGCTTCCCACTAGCCATCTATTTTACGTTTGGTAGTGTATATATGTCCATGCCACTCTCTCACTTCGTCCCAGCTTACCCTTCCCTCTCCCCATATCCTCAAGTCCATGCTCTAGTAGGTCTGTGTCTTTATTCCTGGAAGGTGGATTCTTAACTGCTGGACCACCAGGGAAGTCCCCATTTAACGTTTTAATATGCATACTCAACAATAAGTTTCTCCAGTCATCTCAGACTATCCACTGCCTCTGCACTCCTCCTCAAGACAAAGACCCTGGTCTGCTCTAACCACACACTGAAAACCCTTCTGTCACCGTTCCTGTTATTGTTGTTTGGAATTTAATCCTAACTTACGAATACAAATTGCTATTATTAATTTTTCTAATTTATAGGTTCCCTGTTTATTTCTCTGGATCCAATTTCTTTCTCCCTGAATTATTTTCTTTCACTGTTGTTTCAGATCATCATGAAGTTTCAGTGTCCTCTTGACTGGAAATCCACACCACATTTTCCACAAAATGAGATTATATTATAAATGTAGTGTTGAAATTTTCTCTTTTTGTTGAATGATAAATATAGTTCTACAGATTCATTTCTAAAGCCCATGTAGTTCTGTGATTTAACCCACTAATCCCCTACTGATATTTAAATTGTTTCCAAATATTTGCTAATAAAAATAGCGTTACAGTGAGTGGCCTTGAATACCTGGATCTCTGTGCATTGGGCTGGTTCTTGTCTTTGGTTAAGTTCTTAACCAGGGCATTTCATAGTCAAAACTACATACATTTCAAAATTTGATACATACTGCCAACCTGCCTTCAGGAAAATTATTACACTCCTGCCAACATTGTATGTTTTCCCACCTTCCAAACATTTCATCTAAAACGGTTTATCAATCTTTTAAAATTTTTGACCCACTTTTCTTCGATTATTAGTAATGTTGAGAGGCCACATTGACCTCCCTCTGTTCACAGAATGCACTTTGATCCTTCTCACCTGGGAGGTCTTCATGTGTGCTCTTCCTTCTGCCCAGAACATGCCTCATTTTTTTTTTTTTCAATAAAAAACTCTCGGGCTTCCCTGGTGGAGCAGTGGCTGGGAGTCCGCCTGCCGATGCAGGGGACACGGGTTCCCCGGTGCCCCGGTCTGGGAAGATCCCACATGCCGCGGAGCGGCTGGGCCCGTGAGCCATGGCCGCTGAGCCTGAGCGTCAGAGCCTGTGCTCCACAACGGGAGAGGCCACAACAGTGAGAGGCCCGCGTACCGCAAAAAAAAAAAAAAAACACCTCTCCAATAATTCCATGACATTGAAAGCACAAAATGTTGGAAGCTGGTCCATACTTAGAAAGGAGTATGATGATTTGCCAACATGTAGGAAAGATGCTTGCTCTGTATTATAAATTTGCCTCATTTTCTACTCAGCTTTCAGAGGTCATCTTAAGCATCCCTCAGAGAAGCCTTCCCTGGATCCCAGATTAGTTTAGGTCATCCTGTTACAGCTCCTCAGAGCACCCTCTCCTTCCTCACATGAAACATAAGTGTTGACACAGTAATCTGTATGAACATTTATCTGTGTTTATTCTGCGAGATTGTGAGGCCCATGTGGGCAGGACCTTGCCTCTCTTATTCATGATATCCCAGCACCTGGGACAAGCGATCTATGAATCCTTTTTGGCGAGTGAATGAATGAAGCATGCAGCCATTGGTTTGCCAGAGAATATTTTGTATCATATTAAGAAAGTATCCAAACTCCTCCAGTTTTTAATATTAAACTTTTGCATTAGTTTGCTTCTGAGACAGCAACAAAAGTAATAAATAAGCATCTAGTTCTTCTAATTCCCAGTGCTAACATAGTTTCCTCTTTTACCTAACAAGCTGCTGACATACAATAAAACCTTTGTTGAAGACCTTGTATATGCTGGGCATTGAGAATACAAATCTTTAAGAAGATGTGTCGTGAAGAAGTTCTTCATCTAGTACAGAGAAACAAGCTTATAAACAACAAGGTCAGTAAAATATGCTATTGAACTTGAGGTAGGGTATGGAGGGAGCACAAAGATTTCATCTAGGGGCAAAAGAGCCCTCAACGATCTTGAAAGTTTTTTCCCAGCAGAGAGAACAGCAGGAGTAAAGTCATGGGCATCTGTTGACAGGTTCAGGCAAACACTACAATGAGAAAGAAGACTGAAGAGTTGAGTAAGAGACCAGACCTTGGTGAGCCAAGTGGGCTATGATGAACAGTTTGGACTTTATTCTTTAGGTGTCTATCCTTAGACGTGTCAGCAGAAATGTCTATGATTGTTGGTGATTTTAAGAAGTAGTTGGAAACACTTGCTTAAAGTAAAAGCCTAGCAGATACAGCCTTGCAAATGTGTTACTATGCTGGCTACCTTTGTAATCCTGTTTTCTTCAAACATTTTCAGTGCAGTCTATTAGGAAAATGTATTTCTGATTTTATCATGTTGGTCATCAAGAATTCAACTCCCTTCATCATGTGTTTATTGAACCCCTATTATGTCCAGGTCATTACAGAAAGTACAAAAATAAATTAGACATGGTCTTTCACTTTGTACAGCCAAAGGCAACAAAAATTGTATAACAATAATCTTATGTCACATGGGGCAGGGAGGCCTAGTTCTGAATTAGTTTACCAAAATTCATTTACCTTCCTCTTTGCTGAAATACATTTATTTCCCAATAGGATATCTTTGGAGGAAGAAAAAAAGGAAAATATACAAACAAATCTCATACATAAAACCTAGAATCTAGGGACTTCCCTGGTGGCGCAGTGGTTAAGAATCTACCTGCCAATGCAGGGGACATGGATTCAAGCCCTGGTCCGGGAGGATCCCACATGCTGCAGAGCAACTAAGCCCGCGGGCCACAACTACTGAGCCTGCATGCCACAACTACTGAAGCCCACGTGCCTAAAGCCTGTGCTCTGCAGCAAGAGAAGCCAGGACAATGAGAATCCTGCGCACCACAACAAAGAGTAGCCCTGCTCACAGCAACTAGAGAAAGCCTGCATGCAGCAAAAAAGACCCAACGCAGACAAACAAACAAAACAAAAAAAACCCTGGAATCTAAGGAAAACTGTTATCCATACGATACAAAATGTTTCTCAAAATCCCATTTTTTCTTTTCTTTCTTTCTTTTCTTTTTTGCCACCCCACCTGGCTTGCGGGGATCCTAGTTCCCTGACCGGGAATTGAACCCATCCCCCTTGCGGTGGAAGCGCCACGTTCTAACCACTGGACCACCAGGGATTTCCCTCTAACATCCTATTTATGCCACCTGTAAACAGAGCCCGCTCCAGCCGGTACCTGCCACAGGTCTGCCCCCACCCAAGTCCCTGCCTCCGCCTCCCACACCCAACTTATAAACTCTCAGGCCAGGCTTCTCACTTCTTTCATGCCCCAGCTGTTATTGGAGCCTCCTCTTAACCCACAGCATGCTGTGGGAGCCACCCAAATGCTAATTCTCCACCAGCCCTGATCCTGTTCTACATCATATCTGGGTTTAGAGAATGCTAGTCTGGGGGCTGCTCTAACCTTACAGGAAATTGGGCTCTGGACTGAGAAAGATTCAAAGTTAAAACAGTGCTCGGGGTTTGGAAAGGCTTAGGGGAAGTAGGTAAACTCTGACTTCTTAGGAGTAATATTGAAGCTGCATTTATGACTTCAATAGCCTTTTGGAGCTTGCCGAGAATGGTGTGATGAGGGCAAGACTTGAAACTGACCTGCATTAAAATCCCAACTCTACTATTTGTAAACTGTGCGACCATCAGCAAGTTACTTAACGTCTTTCATCTTCTGTTTTCTCATCTGTAAAATGCGAGTAATTTATACACTTTAAAATATTTTGTGGGAGACTAGAAAATCATATTTGTAAAGCACCCAATACATAGTAGACACTTTATAAATGCTGACTATAATTATTGTTTTATATGGAAATGCAAATGAGATTTCAAACTAATTTTGGGAACACCACATATTTATAAATTGGGACTACCCATAATCAATACTTCACTAACATTTTTATCACTCTTAATATTTAATAAAAAAGCTGTTTAATGTGAGACAGTCTTTCAAATCTTTCACCCTTTTAATACAGAGTTTTCAACAGCTATTAACTTAGAGTTGTAATCATGAAATGCAAAATAGATACTATGTATGTTTATATAACAATGGAGTATATTCATAGAAAAATTGAATATTTTTCTACCCTAACATAGCAAAAAAGAAAAAAAAGGAGTCTCTATTTTTACAATTATGCCAATTTTGTAACATGCTTTGTAGTTTCAAGAACAGAAAGATAAGGATATTTAAACTTACTTTGAAATATAACACAAACAAGCACAGAATTCCCTGGTGGTCCAGTGGTTGGGACCCCATGCTTCCACTGAAGGGGGCACTGGTTTGATCCCTGGTTGGGGAACTAAGATCCTGAATGTCACGTGGCCAAAACAAACAAACAAAAACACAAACAAGCAAACAAAAACACAGACAAGGAAACAAAAGCAAGGTGATTTTAGATCCCTGGTTCTCGAAGGGATGATTTATTCCTGTTCTGAATCACAGCCTTTTGGCTCAGCTATCCACATTGTGGCCTGACTTCTTACCTTCCTGATGCGTTAGGGTGTCCAAGCACTTAGTCTGCAACTTTGGGTCTCTCTCCAGGTGAAACAAAATATCTATCTTACAGGATTCTTGTGAGGATTAAAGGAGCAATCCATTTTAAGTCCTACTGCAGTGCCCTGGCCCATAGAGACCTTCAACTGATATTAGCTATTATTTATGGTTAACACACATTGAAGCCAGCTACACTGTACGAGTCAGTACTCTGATTCCACCTTATGCTGGGAAGCAACTGCACCTAATTTTCTTACTGTACCCAATCCATCACTCTAAGCAGCCATGATTGCTTTCCTGGACCAGTGCCAACGCCTCATGACTGGTTTCATCGTATCCACATTTGCCCTTCCTACCCTCCATTCTCCTCACAGAAGCCAAAGTTATCATGTTAAAGATAGATCAATATAATTTGGGGAGAGGACAATTGAAATAAAATTGTTCTAAGGCACTTCTATTTTTTGGGAAGAGGAGTTAATATATTGATTAACTTTAAGCTTTTTCAAGTTGTTAAGTAACTATGGTAAAATTTTGAAGATTACTACTAACAGAATAAAACAGTAAATAATGAATTGAGAAAACAAAGAAACAGGAAAAAAATTAAAATAAAAATTTTTAAAGTCAGAAATGTAACCAAAAGGGAACCCTCTTGCACTGTTGGTGGGAATGTAAATTGATACAGCCACTATGGAGAACAGTATGGACGTTCCTTAAAAAACTAAAAATAGAACTACCATACGACCCAGCAATCCCACTACTGGGCATATAACCTGAGAAAACCATAATTCAAAAAGAGTCATGTACCAAAATGTTCATTGCAGCTCTATTTACAATAGCCAGGACACGGAAGCAACCTAAGTGTCTATCAAGAGATGAATGAATAAAGAAGATGTGGCACATATATACAATGGAATATTACTCAGCCATAAAAAGGAATGAAACTGAGGTATTTGTAGTGAGGTGGATGGACCTAGAGGATGAGCTAGAAACACCAGCCCTGATCATCTGAGAATTATCTTAGATGATTTATTGGCCGAAATCTTGGAATCATCCTTGAGACTCTTTTTTCTTTTCATCTCATATCCAATCTATTAGCAAATCCTATGGTTTCTACTTTCTAAATATATCTTGCAAATGAAACAGACCGTTTCTCACTACTTTCATTGCGAATATCCTAATCCGAGCTGCATTCATCTCTTGTCTGGACCACAGCTATAGGCTTTCAATTAGTTTCCCTACTCCCAGCTTGATCTTCTATAGACGACTTGCAACACAACAACCAGACTGATGTTTTAAAGCCAAAACTTACTTTGAATCATATTCACTACCCTGACTTCAGTTCTCCAGTGGTTTCCTGTCACGTTGGGAATGAATCCATTTTTTTCCATGGTTTACAAGGCTCTACATGATCTGTCCCTTGACGACCTCTCTGGGCTCATGCCCTGCTCCTGTTCCCCATCCCCTTCACTCCACCCTAGTCATACTGGCTCCTTACTGTCCTTCAAGAACCATGCCCTGTCCTGCCTCTGGCCTTTGTGTAACTCTTCCACCTTCCTGGAGCTCTCTTCTTCCATAGATGGGCCTTCCCAAACCCACTTTACCTAAAATAACACACCTTGATCTTCTCTATATCTTTACCCTCTTTTATTTTTCTTCATTATTTTTAAGCATCTGATTTTATACATCTATTTAGCTATTTGTTAATTATCTGGTCATCCCACTAGAATGTGAGTTCTGGAGTTTATCTTCTTCACTGTTGATTCCATAGCACCTAAAATGATATATAACACTTAGTGAGCATTTGATACATTTTTTTCAAATGAATGAACATTTTTTGTCTTACAAAGCATGTATGGTTGAATGACTGGTATGAAGAATATACAGCACTGTAAACCTCCAGTTTTGATCTTTCCTCCAATCCAGGCCAAACTGAGAATGTTTTAAAACATAAGTCTGTTCTTTATATTTTAAAATACACCCACACCTCAAAACCTCTGTATCATACATCTAAAGTTGAACTTTCTGAAGATACATTCTACTTCTGAAATAAAGGATTCCAGAGAAAATTATTATTTTGGGGGTAAGGACATAGATCATGAATCACGTTACTGATGATCATTCCTATACACTAACCAAGAAATTCTCTCCACCATGGAAAACATTTTCTTGGCAGCAAGGCCCTTTAACGTGAATGAGAAAAAATGAAAAATTTGGATACTGGGAAAAGACCTCCACACAGCTCTGGGTTTAAAGGTTTCTTTCTCTTCCTGCCTATATCCATGGTAGACTATAAAATCCCTCTCCAAGTTTTAGGAAATAGACAAGAGGGGAAAAATATCATGTAGAAAGAGCATGACCCAGGAGAGTCTTCTTGCATGTCTTGAGTTATACACATTTGAACAATGGAAATGACAAGATTAAAACAAAGAAGGCAAAAGTGAATGAACTCTGCCAAGAAACAGAAAGCCTATAATCCAAGGAAAGAACTTAGAACAGTTGCAATCAAAGTAACTCAAGTTCTCTACAACTACTGAATAAATGTTAGTATTTGAAAGTGGCCGGACAAATGTGGGTCAAAGTAAAATGAGGAATACATGGTGGGTCAGAGGCACACAGCTAAGACAATGAGCCATGAACATCCTGTTGGGCACTGGTTCATAAATTACTACACCCTCAAGACAGGGGCTTGGAGGTAAACTACAGGCCAACACTGGGCATCATGGCCGGTTCCTTGTTTAAATTACCTGAAAATAAACTGCTCATAATAGGGTTACAGTTAATTTATCCATTTGCTCTCTCTGTAAAGAACTGAGCAAACACAGTTCCTTTAGATGTTAAAGAGGTGAGCTGGGAGGTCTGCTCTGACATTTGCATCCTCAGAGACAGAAATATAAGTGTAAAATTGCTCTCTAACCTTCATTTCTGTTTAGGAGATTGGTCCCTTCAATTGACACAATATATTTGGATTATTTAGTATTTAGACTAATTCTTCCTTGAAAGGAAACAGACTGAGAGTATATATTGAATTTTTCTGAATAATTACACAAATTTCCCACATTATTCTGTATGTCTGTATATTCAGGCAGTTTCTTCAAGTTTAATACATTTTTCTAAAGTCCAAAAAGCCACTCCATCAAATTTCAATGTTTTGATTCTCAGAAAAAAAGTTTAGCCAAAATACACTTTTTTTTCTTTTACTAAGAAACTGAGATAATAGTAGTGCTTTATATCACTGGAGATGAATACGAATTACTTAATTAAAATTAATTCTATAAATACAAAATCTGGAAAGAAGAAGTCTGCAAAATCTCCATGGTAATTTTGACATGAAAGCCCTATTACCTAAAACTGAATATGTCCATATGTAGTTTTCAAATATAGAATTACTTGTCACTTTAGAAAAAAGGAACCAGAAACAAGGTGTCTTACAATACATATAGTCTGATACCATTTAAATAAGCCTCAGGAATATAAACACATACGTACTTATACATAACAACATTTTTCATTACTGGATTCCTTATGGCTGGACATTAAGGATGTTTCTTTTTATTTTTTCCTATTATAAAAAAGCTAAAGAACACAGACTTGATTTCCTAAAGAAAAGCTTTAACACATTATGGAGATTAGACATTAAATTTTCAACTAACAATCAGTATATCAGTGTAGGGGGATTATGGTTGATTCTTTTTTTCTTTGTTGATATCACTCTGGACTACACTTTCTTTCTTTTCTTTTTTTTTTTTTTTTTGCAGTACGCAGGCCTCTCGCTGTTGTGGCCTCTCCCGTTGCGGAGCACAGGCTCCAGACGCGCAGGCTCAGCAGAGTTCCCTGTGCTATACAGAAGGTCCTTATTGGTTATCTGTTTTAAATATAGCAGTATGTACATGTCAATCCCCAACTCCCAATCTATCTCTCCCCCTACCCTTCCCCCCTGGTAACCATAAGTTCCTTCTCTAAGTCTGTGAGTCTGTTTCTCTTTTGTAAATAAGTTCATTTGTATCCTTTTTTTTAAGACAGAATATAAGCAATATCATGTGATAGTTGTCTTTCTCTGTCTGACTTATTTCACTTAGTGTGGTAATCTCCAGGTTCATCCATGTTGCTGCAAATGGCATTATTTTATTCTTTTTAATGGCTAAAAAATTTAACCCGCATTATGTACTTCCTCAAAAAATAAATATATATTACTTGCTTAATAAAACAATAGTAAAGAGGACAAAAACAAGCAAAAGAAGAAAAGGAAACAAGGTGTCTTAGCATCTCCCGAATGTTACTGCATACTGTCCACAGCTGACACCTATGATTTTCCTTACCCTTCTAACAACAAGAATCTGCATTTAATAAGGCATTCAGAATTCTGTGTTAACAAGAGATAATCGAGGATCAGGGCCCCTTCCCTAGCTTGTCCTCCTCCCCACAGTTAAATTTTGTAAAATACCCTGCAGATATAGAGCATGAGAGAGAAAAAAGGAGAAACACCATGTGGTATAAGCTAATAATTATTTATATTCTTAATCAAAGGCTTGGCATTTTACATGCATGGTTCACTACTCTGGCCCACCCAGGCCCTGAAGCTATTTTTCTTTCTTCAAATTAGGAATTTGCGGAGCAAATCAAATGCTGATTCTGTATCTAAAATGATATGTTTTCTCTTTGTGCAAGTGATTAGTCCCACTAAGAAACTAATTGCTGCCATTTCAAATTGCACCAGTCGCAAAAAATCGCTTTCCTGAAGAAAGAATTCCAGCTATATCCATGATATTTTTTTACCATTTTATTTTATTTTTTTTTAACTATGCTGTGCAGAGTCCTAAATACTGGACTGCCGGGGAATTCTCTTCACCATTTTAAAGCCATGTTTTCGTTCAGCTCTGTTGTTCCATAAAATTGGCAAAGAGTAATTGTGACATAATAAGGCCAACATGGGTAAAATTTAAATGTATATTTCCTTTGACAAGTGTGTTATCTCTTATCAATCTTATATGCATGTGGACACTTACATGCATGTTGAATTATTGAAGATAATACCTCAATATTGTCTTCAGTTTTACGTATTGCCTATTCACAGGTTTAAGTTCTTTTGGCAATAGGTCAACTAACTACTTATTTTATCAAGTGATCCTAAGAAGTTTAGCCTCTTTTTGTCATGTCCACCCTAACAAGTAGGTAGACTAAACAGCAATTTGCATACTATGATTTCAGGGCTGCTTCTCTTTCTCCACCATTGTCTTCTTTGCTAATGTTGGACCCTTTACAACTAGACATTCACTTTGAGAAATTCTATTAAAATGCAGATTTTCCCAGAAAAAGTGATTCATGATACCTGCCGGATAGAGCAGCAAGTCAATTACACCTCAGTGTGAATGAATGTGTCAGAGCCTTTTCTGAGAGCTGGTTTTGAGGATGGTGGGAGCAGAAGACCCTGAAAGAAAAAGGGAATGAAGCAATAAGGATAAAGAAAGAGAAAAGACAGAGGATCCAGAGACAGTTCTTTTAAAGAGGTGTGCAGGCAGGGTGATATATATATATATATATATATATATATATATATATATATATTTATCACATCTTCTTTATCCATTCATCTGTTGATGGGCACTTGGGTTGCTTCCATATCTTGGCTATTGCAAATAACGCTGCTATGAACACTGGGGACATGTATCTTTTTGAATTAGTGTTTTTCTTTCCCTCTGATAGAAACCCAGGAGTGGAATTGCTGGATCGTACAGTAGTTCTGTTTTTAATTTTTTGAGGAATCTGCATACTGTTTTCCATAGTGGTTGCACCAATTTACACTCCTATCAACAGTCCATGAGGGTTCCCTTTTCTCCACATCCTCGCCAACATTGTTATTTGTTGTCTTTTTGATAATTGCCATTCTGACAGATGTGAGGTGTTACCTCATTGTGGTTTTGATTTGCATTTCCCTGTTGATTAGTGATGTTGAGCATCTTTTTTGGTGCCTGTTGACCATCTGTATGTCTTCTTTGGAAAAATGCCTATTCAGATCTTCTGTCCATTTTTAAATCAGATTGTTTGTTTTCTTGCTATTGAGTTGTATGAGTTCTTTGTATTTTTTGGTACTAACCCCTTACCAGATATATTGTTTGCAAATATCTTCTCCCACTCAGTAGGCTTCCTTTTTATTTTATTAATAGTTTCCTTTGCTGTGCAAAAGCTTTTTAGTTTGATATAATTATGTTTGTTTATTTTTGTTTTTGTTTCCCCTGCCTGAGGAGACATACCCAAAAAAATGTTACTAAAGACCCATGTCAAAGAGAGTACTGCCTGTGTTTTCTTCTAGAAGTTTTCTGGTTTCAGGTATTACATTTAAGTCTTTAATGCATTTTGAATTTATTTTGGTGCATGGTGTGAGAGAGCACTCCAGTTTGATTCTTTTGTATGTAGCTGTCCAGTTTTCCCAACACCATTTATTGAAGAGGTTGTCTTTTCTCCATTGTATACTATTGCCTCCTTTTTCATAGATAACTTGACCATATAAGTGTAGGCTTATTTCTGGTCTCTCTAGTCTGTTCCATTGACTTATGTGTCTGCTTTTGTGCCAGCACCATACTGTTTTGATGACTGTAGCTTTGTAGTATTGTTTGAAATCAGGGAGTGTGATACCTCCAATTTCATTCTTCTCTCTCAAGATTGTGTTGGCTATTCAGGGTTGGGGGGGTCATCTTTTGTGTTTCCATACAAATTTTAGAATTATTTGTTTTAGTTCTGTGAAAAATGCCATTGGTATTTTGATAGGGATTGCACTGAATCTGTAGATTGTATGTTATACATGAAAGTTGTTAAGAGAGTAAAAGTCACGGGTTCTCATCACAAGAAAAAAATGTTTTATATTTCTTTAATTTTGTATTTATATGACATAAGGGACATTCACTAAACTTACTGTGATAATCATTTCATGATTTATGTAAGTCAAATCATCATACTGTACAGCTTAAATGTATACATTGTTGTATGTCAATTATGTCTCAATAAAACTGGAGGAAAAACAAATAAATTAAAAAAATAAAGAGGTGTGCAGGATGTTTTCCTATGGAAAATATCTTTATAGGGAAATCTTCAGTGAACAAAATGTACTGCCCCTGAAAGTTCTTTGAGGGCTCTTGTTATTGAAGAATAATTAAAAGCTGCCCACTACTGGCACTACTGAGACCCACATGTTTGGTCTCAGTAAGAACATCTCCAGTGATTCCTCCTCTCTTCTTGTGTTGCTGGAAGAAACTCAGCCAAATGATAGGGACAGTTATTTGGTAAAAGACTGAAGTTGCCAGAGGAATGAAGAATGGAAACAAGCAAAATTAAAATGAATTTACCACCGGGGCTTTTAAACATCCCATGTGTAAGGGGAAGGAAACTTTAAACTTGCGCTTAAATATTTAATGCCACTGGGAATCAGACTTTTTGTGTGTGTGTTCACTGTAGTAATGCTTGATTCACTTAATGGTTTCAAATATGTAAGTGATTTACTTACAGGGTTTAGTGTTGCACAAAATGAACTGAGATTTAAGAGGAAGCTTGTTTCTTTCTGTTGCTATAGTACTTCTTTTCAGACTTACTTCTGTTCAAAATAATATTTTAAAATATAGCACTAGTGTTTATTTTAAGAGCTAAATTAACTCTCAGGGAGAAATCAATAAGGACATGATATTATTGAATATATTTTAATTTATTGGTAAAATTGACTCTGGAAATAGTCTGTATCCTAGACTTTGTATGGTAAAATTTTACTAGGACACTTTTTAAATGCCTAATTTATAACTCTCAGACAATATACTTCAGGGTCTTCAATATACTTACAGTACATAAAATGCTTAATTGAACATTTGAACCTCAACTAAAAATTCATTGCATCCTGCTATCACTAATGTTTACTTTTTAAAAAATTTATTTTATTTATTTTATTTTTGGCTTCATTGGGTCTTTGTTGCTGCATGCAGGCTTTCTCGAGTTGCTGTGAATGGGGGTTACTCTTTGTTGCGGTGTGCAGGCTTCTCATTGCAGTGGCTTCTCTTGTTGCGGAGCATGGGCTCTAGGCACGTGGGCTTCAGCAGTTGTGGTATGTGGGCTCAGTAGTTGTGGCTTGCAGGCTCTAGAGCGCAGGTCCAGCTGTTGAGGTGCACAGGCTTAGTTGCTCTGCGGCATGCAAGATCCTCCCAGACCAGGGCTTGAACCCGTGTCCCCTGCATTGGCAGGCGGATTTTTAGCCACTGCACCACCAGGGAAGTCCACTAATGTTTACTTTAAACATTTTCTTTCATCTGCCTTTTTTCTAAAAGAAAGAAAGGGGTAAAATTAGTCTTCACACTTATAGTTATTTGTAAACTATACATCTTAATTGTATCCACTTTTCTTCTATAAGATCTTTGAGAAATAAAAAAATCCAAAGATTTTGAAAATGACCATTTGTGTATTGATCTTGGATAAACATTTAAACATTGCACACTAGCTAATAAATTAATTAACCTGTAATTTGAGCAAGAAATGACTTTATAGTTGTTATTTTTTAAAAAAACACACAGAAAACATTATTAGTTAAGACATAAACTGCAACTTTACAAATTTCTAAACCATTTTCAGATTAATCTAGGCCACTTGCTACAAGGAATTTATAGGCCAACATGCTATAGTTGATCCATGCCTATCTGTAAGATCATAGAAGTAGAACAGACAGTTGACTAGATTGTCTTAAAATCCAGTGCAGATCAGCATCATACTGGGACAACAGGTATCTTAGAAATGTCCTTTCCTGAAGACTGACAATAATTTAAATTTGATAAAGGAAAACAGATTCTGAGCTACCACTAAAAATGGCATAAATCGACAGCCTTGATTATTGAAAAACTCAATAATTCTTACTGGAATCTGCACCTTCTTTAGGATATTTCAAGTCCACAACTGCTCCTAATCTCTAGCCTTCAGATGCAAGATCCTTCTAATCATATGCTACTGTTTTCCTGTGGAACACACATTAGCCAGGCATGTTACTAATCAACTCAATAAGAAGGTTAACTCTGTAGCCAGACTGCCTGGTTTTGCTATTTTACGCACTGTAAGACATAAGCAAGTTAGTTAACAAAACTATGCTTCAAGTTCCTCTTTCGTAAAATGGAGATTAAAGCATTATAATAATGTGAAATAGATATTTAAATGAATTTATACGTGTAATGTTCTGATAAGTGTTCCCAGTACATAGTAGGCCCTAAGTTGATATTATTTTGATTTTCATCATTATCATCATCATCATTGTGTAGAGCAGAATTGGCAAACTTGGGAGCCAAATATTGCCTGCCACCTAAAGATAGTTTTTACACGTTTAAAGGGTTAAAAACAAAAAACAAAGAAGAATATGCAGTTGAGACATATGTAGCCCTCAAAACTTAAAACACTACCTGGCTGATTACATAGAAGTTTGCCAACTTCTTGTCTTGTCTAGAGGATGTCTGTTTAATTGGAATATTTAGTCCATTCACATTTGATATAATTACTGGTATATTTGGTTTAAATCAACCATATTACTATTTATCTTCTGTTTGTTGTCTCTGGTCTTTGTTCCTTATTATTTACTTTCATACTTCTTTTAGGTCAGTCGGGTATTAAAAAATTCTATCACTCCTCTCTACTAACTTTTATTATTCTTTTAGTAGTTACCTAATGATTACAGCATGCATCCTTAACTTAATAGAGTTAACTATACATTAAGATTTTATACTCTCTTGGATAATGCAAGGATTTTAACACACTTGAACTCTATTTAATTCTTTCCCCCTCTTTTGTGTTATTGTTGTCATATATTTTGATTCTGCATACATTTATATTTACTCTGTGTTAATCTGTTACAATGCTCATCAGTTCTTCATGACTTTCAATGCTGCTTTTTTTGAATCATTTTTCTTCTTCCTGAAGAACTCACTTCAGAATTTCTTTGAGTAGAGGTCTGTTGGTGAGAAATTATTTTGGTATTTGTCTGAAAAGTCTTCATTTCAAAGCACCTTTCTCAGTTATTGGGTTACAGACTGGCAGATAACTGTCTTTCAGTGCTTTAAAGATCTTATCCCATATTTTCCTCAGAAAGTCTGCTGTAAGTCTTATTGTTGCTCCTTTGAAGTTCATATACGTTTTTCCTCTTGCTATGTTAAGACTTTCTCTTTGCTTTCAGCAGTCTTACTATGAAGTGACTAAATAATGTTTTCTTTGTATTTATCCTGCTGGAAGTTCATAGAGCTTTCTGAAGCTGCAGGTTTTTTCTACATACTCCATCTTTTTTCTCTCCATGATTCAGTCCAGACCCATATTCTGGGCCAATAATTCTCTCTTCTGATGTGTCTAACATGATATTAAACATATTTTATTATTTTATTCACCTCCAGTATTTCCATTTGATTTTTTATAGATTATAACTGTCATCTACTTTCTTAAGACTATTAATCCTAGTTATTTAAAAGTGTTTGTCTGATGACCAAATATCTGTATCACCTAGAGAGTCCATTCTCTCATCTGTTTTTTTCTCCTTATTTTTGGGTCTTTTGGTCCTATTTCCTTGTATTATTGATAATTTTTTTCATAAATGCCTTACATTGTTTAAAAAAACCTCTTCATTCTCAGGCACAGTCTATCCTGGCAATACTGCTTTTAAGCCAGGGCAAACTAGGAACTATACCAGCCCCACACTTCAGGAGCCTTACGTTTTGGTGTACCTTCCTTAAAAAAATTTTTTGGGGGGGCTGTGCTACACAGCCTGTGGGATCTTAGTTCCCTGACCAGGGATTGAACCCAGGCCCTGAGCAGTGAGAGCATGGAGATCTAACCACTGGACTGCAAGGGAATTCCCTACTTTCCTTGAAATTTTTAAAGTCATCCTCTGATGCCTTGAGTTGGCAAGGACCAGTCGCACCATCCAGACAGGGCTTGCCATGCTCAGACCCTGTCTTGCATGGGTCCTAGTTGCCAGAAGCACTTTGTGAAAATTTCTAATTCCTCTTCTGTTGCCAAAAGGGGACTTAGCCAGCAGGGCTGTCTGAGAAGTACAGGCATTTCATGCCTGTACTGGGATCGGCATGGACCCTGGTCCCAGTTTTCATCCTCAGCTTGTTTTAGACCTTCTACCTTCTACTTAATCCATGGTTTCAACCAGATACTCCAAAGACCTCCAGGACTGGAGCCTATGGGTTATGCTAAATTACTGTGGCCTTATTCTTGTTCCAGGAGGGCAGCTTAGTAAATGTATTGTTACTGCTGATCTGTGTAGTATTTCTTTCATGGGATAGTATGAGATTGGGCCACCAGAATGCTGTTGACACTCTGATTTGGGGCTTGAGTCAGGTGTCTCTTACTGTGTATTGACTTTTGCCCATCTGTCTTCTAACCACAATGTCACCTCTGGTGTGCAACACCCAAGGACAGTGGAGAAGGGGAGGGTCTCAGGCTTTTACTGATTGTCTTCTGTCCCTGAACCCGAAAGTGGTTATCTCACCATCTTTACCATCTTGTCAGGCATCCTCTGGATGGCCATGCCTTCCTCCTCTGAGAGATTTTGAAACCATGGGTCCACAATGCTAAAACTCTTCTGATCAATGTCCTCTCTTGGCACTATTCCCAGGTAGATGCCATGTTCTCCTGGACTGGTTTTATGCCATGCTGAACTAAGGATGGATATCCTTGAGTGAATAGGACCACTCTCTTTCTCTGTCCATAGGGGCCTCACCTATCCTCCTTGTTAGTGGTGGTATGTGGAAGGCAGGGGTACAGTTAACACTGTACAATCTAGAAAGGCACTGATTATGGCCTAAAAAAGTTCAAGAGAAAACAGTGTTGGAAAATATGTTATTTTACCTTTATTCTATAAAATTCTGAAAGGTAAATTTAACATCATCAGAGAACAAATTATAATTCACATTTTTCTGCATGCTCTGAGTAGGACTTGCATTTGAGGTCATCATCAACAAAGCACAACACAATGTTTGAGAGAGTCAATGGAAATCAGTATTCATGGATGGCAGGATGGAGAATGCAGACTCATGAGTAATGGTGAAACTAACGTTAAGTAATGGTATTAAGACACTGCAGAACAAGAAAATCTGTATCACATGAACACAAACAGATTCTAAAGAGCTATTTTTTTCTTATCATGGGAGGTATGAAATCAGCCAGGAAGAGCATATTTAACAATAAAGAATGTGAAGAGATGGTCCTGGTCATGTACAGGAAGAGATGGTGCCTGCATAGTATGAAGAAAGAATCTTCACACATACTAATTAGACAATAAACACTATGTAAGTATCTTTTCTCTATCCATCATTCTAAATTTTCATCAGTAAATCCCTCCATCTCATGAATCTCATAATACATTTCTCAATCAAATTATTTATATAGACAAAGCCCTATGAGGTTTTCTTTGCTTATATTTTATCTAACATTGCCATGTTTTTGCAACTAATGGGGTAGTCAAGGATTGAAGTTACTGCACCATCTTGAGCATAAATCTAATCATCATTGTGTGTTAATTTTTCAGTTAAAAAAAACAACTAGTTTACAAAAGTTCTCCTTTGTGTATATCAGCTAGGGAACCAAGGTAGAGAATATAATGGATCCTGCCTCTGAGAACAGAGATGCTATTTTAACACTTTCTCAATAAAGTTTATTTTTTCTCTTAAACTAATCAAATGTGCATTTTTTTCCCTAATAAAATATTGGAAAGGGTGAAAATAAGGAGTCTGATAACATACCCCTTCTTGTCCCTGTCTCTTAGCTACCTAGGGAGCATCTTGGACCTGCCTTAGGCAAAGAGAGGCGATATGGATTGCAGTTGAAATGATTTAGCCCATATTTACAGGATCTTTTTGTGGGGTCCCCAGCTAAGCATGTGATAGTCAATACTGGCTTCTCTATGTAATCCTGTGAGCTTTTCCACATTTCAGAGATTCACTATAAAATTTAGATGGCAAAATGCATCTTTCTCAAGTCAATTAAATACCATTTCCAATCTATAAATATTCACTACAGCTAGTGTTAGTGAATGAGTTCAGCTGATGGATCACTTAGCTACAGCACTTTAAATAAGAGGTGCAATGAATCTTATAGGAAAAAGTATACAACCTAGGAAAGTTATATCTATAACTACATCTAAATCTGTATACACATGTAATTCTGGTAATAAGAGGAATACAGTTCATCATAGACAATTTGGAAAATTAAAATCTCTCACAATGCAACACTCAAAGTACTTATTTTTTCACTATTTTCTGTGTATCTATATACTTCTTTTGAACAAAAAGAATCTTTGTTTTATATTATGTTTGCTTTTTCTTAAAGAATGTATTTCCCATGTCATTAAAAATTCCCTGAAAACATGATTGCAGTGGCTGAGTACTATTTAATAATATGACTGTACTACCGTTATTAAACTATTTCTCTGCTACTGGACACTCTCCAATTTTTACTCTTATAATCAAAGCTGCCTTACATCTTTGTGGGCATTGAAAACAAATTGTTTTCTTAAGAGAAATTCCTAGAAGTACGATTCATAGGAGAAAATGAACCTTTAAGGCTTTTGATGTATCTTAATGAATTTGTTCCCCAGTTACATTCTTACTAGCCAATGGCACTTATGCTAATGAGTTGAATCTATCTTTGTGTGTGTGTGTGTGTGTATATATATATATATATATATATATATATATATATATATATATATATATATCCTTGAGAAATACACAGCTTTTTTTGTGTTCAAGTATAAAAATAACATTATATTACATACTGTGTTCAGTTTTCACTCAACTTTTTAAGGTCTTTCTATATTGCCATAAGAGTCATTGCTTCTATCTGCTGCCTCTACCTCTCTGACATTATAAATAACACTGATAGGAACATCTTCAAATATTACCTTTTGGATCTGTAGGAAAATTTCTTTGGAGTATAACCCAGCAATGGAATTAGTAGGTCAGAGGTTATCTGCATAGTCGTGTTACTAAAGATTACCAGTTTGCATTTCACAATGGCCATCCCATATTTATACTTCTATCAATATTGTGTTATGATTTCTATCCTACATCCTTAATAACTTTTGGTATTATCTAACTTTTTAATTTTATGAAGATGATAGCTATAAATTGGTACCTCACTGTTTTAATTAACATTTGTGTGGTTACTTAAGCGAGATTTGGCACTACTCCAATCTTAGTTAGCGCTTGACTTTGCCAACCTATAAATTGCCTATTTATGTCTTTTTCTATTATATTTCTTTTCATGTTAGTTTGCAGGGGTACTTTGTATGATCTAGTTTTTCCTTTGTCATTTTTAGCCAATACAAATGTTTTCTCCCAGTCTCTCATTTACCTGTTAATTTGATGTCAGGTTCTAAAAAGATTCAGAAAAGAATAAGCATTGGTGAGATTTTAATGCACAGCAGTCTCATCATTTGCTATCATAGCAATCATCCATTGTCAGCCAGCGAATAAGTATCAAGCACCTACTTTATATAGGATATGATGATAAGCTTGTGCAGGGCATGGAAGGAGTTAAACATAGACTCTGTCTTCGGGGATCACACAGTCTCATCTAGGAGATCAGACAAGAATAAAAAATTATACAAATGGAAAGTAATACATTTCATAAGTGAATTATTATAAAGTGGTATGGGTCTGTAGGGATTGAGTTTGAAGGTAGAGCAGGCATCCAGGTGGAGAAATTGAGTAAACTGTTGGAATGTGAAACTGACTTTCAGAAGACATGAGAGTAATATAGTTTGGGGAGGCATTTGAGTGAGAGTAGAAGCTATGAAAATGATTTAATTAGCAAGGGACAAGCAGACATAGAGTTTATAGGTCCTTAGGTAATCACTACCTTTCAGAAAATGGGAGAGTAGCCAAGGAAAAGAAGAAAGGAAACTGTCTCAGAAGGTAGATGTGCAGAATACTCTTGACTTGAGAAAGGGACCCATATGCTTAGGTGTAGATATTGGGTATGTTATTCTTTCAAAATTTATTAGCTTTTGAAGGAAATAAGTTAGAAATCATGTTAAAATCATAGGGGAAGCCTGGTGACAAAATTTTGGGTCTTCTGAGCAAGATAAAGCATTTAATCAATAATAATTAATCCCTGGTTTCCCTGAATGTGTGTCTGAGTTAATGAATAAATGATATATAAGCCTACATTTTTGATATAACAGCCTTGGGGAGATGGATCACTGGGGTGCTGGCCTTGTTTGATGGGCAGAAGAGGATAGGAAAAGAATAACGAGAAAGGCCAAAACCTGGTTTAAAGGATGATTCTGTTGAGGTTGGTAAATCCTGCCTTTACAGACCATAGGCTGAGATCCAAGCCAATCCATTTCAGGAAAGAGAGAATTGCCAACCCTCACATTCCATAATGACTATTATTGGTATTGTATTATTAGCTAATATTTATCAAGTACTTATCACATACAAGGAAATATCCTAAGCTCTTTACATGTTACGTGTTGTTTAATCCACTCAGTACTCTGGGGGAAGAATATGCTATTATTATCCATGATTTTCAGAGGGGTAAAATGGGCATTGGAGTCAATAAATAGTAGAACTAGCACAAAATTCCAAGTTTGAAGCCTACGCTTTTGGAACAAGTACCACAGAATGTGTAAACCAAAAGACCGTTGGTATCCTATGAGGCAGCATTATCAGTAGAGAGTTAAGAAGTTAAGAAGTGATTGGGTGGTCATAAGATGAAAGCAGATGAATGGTAGTAAATGCAACTACCATTTGCAAAAATCTGATGGCAAAAGGAAGAGAGATATTGGAGGAAAGAAATGTAAAGAGTTTTTGTTTTATTTACATTTTATGGCCAAAGCATCTTGAATATATTAGTAGGATAAGGAGAGAGAGACTGGAGAGGAAAAATTGAAGATGCAAGAAAAAGAATAAATTGATAGACCAAGGTTCAGAAGGTGGTGAGAGGATAGAAATCACGAGCACATTAAAGGGTTAACTTGAAGGAGGAGGCGAACACTTATGGGAGAATCGAAGGAGGAAACGCTGGGTTAAAACGCAGAAAACATGCCCAGGTGGCAGTAGAAAACTTAAGGGAATGTGTGGCAGTGAAATTATTTAGTTTTAAACTGTGAGGTGAGGTTTTATGCTCAGAATCATGACGGCAGAGGTAGAAAATGTTTTCAGTAGACGCTGTAGGGAGTGAGATTGAGAGTCAACTAACAGCAAGTAAAAAGGATACTGAGCAGTAGAGAAAATAATGTTAAGGCTGGAGTATAGGTCCAGGGGTAGCTGCAAATAACAGAAACTACTTTATTTTAAACCAAGAGAGATTTCATACAGGCAGGTGCTTACACATCTTCGTAAAGAATGAAGCCACAAACTCGACACTGAACTTCCTGGAACAACACCCAGAGCCACAGTGCAGAACTAGTCTGCCAGGAAAGCTGTGAGCTCTCCCACAGGTAAGAAGGAGGAGAATAAGAAAGGCACGGTGAAACTCCAGACTTCAAGAATATACCATCTTAGCAGCACGTAACTGTTGGCTCTAAGGTAGTACCACTCCTCTTAGGTTCACACCAAAAGAGAATAACTGAGCTACACCTCTGCCTCTCGGTCACAGCCAGTACCTGAACTGTAGGAGAGTCTGGGAAATGTAGTTTTTAGCTTCACAGACTGTGCAGTAGAGGAAGGCACATCAGAACGAAATTGAGTTTCAAGCTATTACAGATATACATATCTGTATATATCTGATATATATATATATATATATATATATATCAGATGGATAGCATGAATATAATAAATTAAAATTTAAAGAGAAACTAGCCTATTCTCCTATCGCCAGTGAAACCAACAGCCTATTGGCAAAAGTGGAGAAAACAGGAAAGGTAAGGTTGATATGAGAAAGGTAAGGGAGCAAAGAGATTAAGGGGTCTAGCAGGGTTACTATAGAAATGACTTGTCATATGGTCCAGACTAGACAGTGGAGTCCAGGGGAAACCAGTGGAACATGAGTATAGGCATGTGCCAGATAAGCACAATGTTGACAACGCCTCCTTTGGCCTTGCTTTGACAAGCAAAGAAGGGGTGTAATAAGCACATGACATCACAAAGCATATAGATTTTGTGTTTTGAAGAGGAGCGATCTTAATGCTTTCAAATACAGCTTGCTTGTCATAATGCTAGAGCGATTTCATGTCTTAAGTGTATGTCAGGAAAAATTCGTCAAGGCACAAAGTTATAACATCTTCCAGAGCACATGTTAGCTGAACTCTACCTTGATGATCTATTTATGAGTATAAAGGAGAGAAAGGAAAACAGAGACAACAACACATCCTTAGGTACAAATATTATAATTCTGTGATTGATTTGCTGACTTCTATATATATGAGATTTACAGGCAAATCATAGGCAATATGTAAAATTTCAAGAAAGGATAAAATGTTTAAATGTGAGTTTGTTGGCATTGTTGTCACGGTGTCCTTCTGCTGCATTTAAACAAAAACTGAGAGTGGATGCCTACCCGGACTCTATCATGCTTTATGCACTCAGGTCATATTTATACAGCTAAGAAGTATTTATAATCTTTGTAGGCAATCTATTAGCATTTCTCCTTAGGTTTTCCTGTTTTCTACAAAAGGCATGCTGTTTTGTTTCTAATTCATCTGGGGATGGGAAGGAAGGAAGCTTCAAATTCTTTAGATTTAAAAGATTTGACATGGGCTGTAGGTCTCCACTTCCTGGTAGCTTCCCAGCAGATGCCTCAGCCATGACTTCATTGAATTCCAGTTGCATGTCTGCAAATCTCTCCTTTTGTAAGAATTCCCTTTATCTCTGAAAAGAGGCAGTGAAGTTTGCTTTCCGCCAGGCTGCTTTGATTTCCTCCCAGTGTCTCCAAACAGCAACGGAGCACTCTAGGGCAGTCCCATGTGTCTCTCAAACAAAATAAAAAGAATATGCCATGAAAATCAGAATGGAGTCACTGTATCTTCCTTCCCAACATCTTTTTAAAGTTCTAGTGTATGATTAAAAGTTTACTGCATGATTAAGTGTAGAAAACTGCTCTAAAGCCTTGGAACATGGAAAAACACATACTGGAAAGAAAATAAATATAATTTAGGTAACATAAAAATACACACACATTAAAAAAAAATACTGGAACGTAACACCTCTGGTGAGAAGTACAAGAAAAAGGATGACAATGACTCCTTAAAGGATGACTCATCTTTTTTAAAAAAGTGATCACAACCAAGAACAGGGAACAAACTGCTGTCTTTAGAGGGTCATTATTTTGTGAAATCCTTGTGGGATGGGATTGTCCACCCAAAATCTATTACAGAAGCATGGACCTCTTAGGCACCTATAAATATTTGTCAGTGAGGATAGTTAATAGACAAGCCATCTGGTGCCCCTGATCTCCACAATTCGATAAGGTCTGTATTGTTATTGCTCAAGAGATTTCTGTTGCATAAACTCTGACACTCAGGGTATATGAAGAGGGAGATCCAGGCTAACTCTGAGAGAATTAAAATATGTGGGGACAGTGTGTGTGTGGGGGCAAGGAAACTCCTTTCCTTTGACAAATGCACGGTCCTTAGTTGACTTCTCATTAGCAGTCTGTTCACATCTTATTCCCATTAAGAGTATTCCGTTTTCTTTGTCTAAAGTGTTGAGTGGTTATGAATAGTAAGGATAGATTATCTGTAATTATTTTTTAATAATTAATGGTTTTGTTAGATCCCTTCACTTTTACATTACATTTCTGTTAATGTAAGTTAAATCAAAATGTACTTCAGTTTCCAAGCTGTTCCCCAGTGTATTTTTTCATTCTTTCATGACATTACTTCAGATTTCTATAAGGTGTCTATGGGAAAGCTTGTCTTTCTGGAATCAACCTCACCATGCTAATAGATTCAGGGACCATTCTATTCTGCAAATCCACTGGCCATAGCTTTAGTAATCACGAAATTTCTAAATTCCCAATAGTACTTAAGGTCAGAGTCACAACATGTACAAAAGTATTTTGATATTAGCCAGTATCTTGAAGCTGAATGCAGGAGCATCTATTTTATTTAGTGCCCCCACATGAAGATCTTTTGGCACTTTATAGATATGGAGATTCTCAAGTAATTAGAAACCAAAGGAGAGGAGAAAATGAGTGAGTCTGAAAGGAACAGATATCAGAGCAAGAAACTACTGTCCTGGGTTTGTGGTCCAGGTCGAAATACTTTGAAGAGTAGTTTAGTCAGAACAAATATTCAAGCAGTGTGCCTTAGGAAGATAAAGACGAGAGAGAGAGAGAGAGAGAGAGAGAGAATTTCCCTGGAGAGAAAGAAAAAAAAAAGTCCACCTTTTAATCAATTTTTCCATCACCAGCAGAATGGCACTTTTTGATGGGGCACTGTTCCTTCAGAGAAATGTTCCTGCCTTGTATTTACTAAGGGTCCTGATTTCAGATCTAGTATTAAGCAACTCACACAAATTCAAGTACAGCCCCAGTGAGCAAAAAGAAGAGAGAACGGGTGAGGTTTTTTATTTTTAAACTACACGCAACACTCGGCCCCAAGGATTCTTGTACCGTTACAGTTGGTGACTTCTGAAAAAAGTTACTAGATCAGCTCTGAGGAGTGGGAAGAAGCGGGAGTCTAGTGCAGGGCAAACTTCCTGGCTGAGGTTGGGTGCAGCCACCTCCAAGGAATCAACGAAGGAAGCCAGATCTCAGCCCAAAGTATAGAGTTAACATACACTGCACCGAACACGACCGCTACGAAAAATGACTGGATAAATTATGCAGAGGGATTTCTGGATTTCTTTCAAGTAATTAAGTTTCGATTTCTTGCATTTATTTTAGTTCCAGGAAGCGCAAGGCGCCATGGATCGCAAAAGTCTTCATTGATTGTTCCAATGCTTTAAGTTTGATTTCGTGACTGGACTTAACTTTGGGAAGAGAAACACACGGACCAAGGAAATTCACTACGACGAAAAATAACAGTTTCGTCGGGGAAAGTAAACACAGGGGCTCTTGCATGCGGGCAGAACGCGGACCTCTGCCTCTCCCCGCCCCCCACCACTAGCCCCTTCCACGGAAGGTGGGGAGGGGAGAAACAGGTGTGACTCTGAGTGAGTGTGCGTGAGTGTTAGCACTTGTGTGTCTGCATGCGCGGGTGTGAGCGTGTCTGTGTGTGTGTCCGTGCCTGAGTGTGTGCGTCCCCGCGCTCTGGGGAGTGCGGCGTTGGGAGCGGAGCCCTCACGCTCTCCCTCCGGCCGCTGTTAATTTCTCGGCGCCCGTTTGTTTGCTCCAAAGGTTGCTCGACTCCGGTGGGTGAGTCAGCAGTCCCCGCGTGCGGGTTCCTCGCCACCCTCGGCCTCAGCCAACCTACCTTGCGGAATCGTGAAGGCGTCTAGGAGCCTCGCGGGCATCCAGCGGGCCTGGGGCTGGCTGCGTCCCGCGTCCCTTCTTCCCAGTCAGTCCGATTTTTTTTGAAATTCAGCTCTGCGCCTTTCCCTCCACCGGGGAAGGAGGGAGCCGTTACCTTCCTTTCTACCTTGCCCCTTCTCATCCTCTTGTCCCCTGCCCGGCCACTGTCCTCAGTCCAGAATTATCTAGAGAGAGCCCCACTCGGCTCATTCGGCGACCACAGGGCCCTGGCCCTGGCGCAGGTCTCTCCCTACCCTCAAAGTGCGTCCTCCCGATCGCCAATGTCCATTTGTTTTCACCCCCGCCCCTCCCTTCCCTCTGCCAGGCCTTGATGGGAGGGCAGGAGTTGGCGAGCCCGAATTTTGGTCTAGGAGGGCCTGGGAACTGCCAGATGCTGAGGTTTCCGGAGACACTTGCTGAGTGCTTGCAGTGAGAGGCGTTGAGAGAGAGTTAGCCCCGAAAGCACAGAGGCGAGGCTGTGCCCTCGGCCACAGGGGGTGCCTGGCAGCTTTGGGCAAAAGAGGGGCTCCTTAGAATCTCTAAGCGAGGTGGACTTCGGACTCACGGGGGAGCCAGTGGAGAGAGAAAGTTAGAGACCAACACAAGAGCAGAGGTGGTCGTGCTCGGAAGAGGAAAGGTGTTTGAGCAAAACGCACCCGTACTTCCCGAACTTAGCCCCAGAACTTAGCCCCAGGACGTAAGAAACCCAGGAGAGCTCTCCTTCCCGGCCCTTCGCTCTGCACCAGGCTCTCTGGGCGCTCCCAGAGGTCTCAATTTCAGGGATAATTCCCTCCTTTTTTGCTTTCTTGGTACCGCCGAGGCCATGGAGGAGTTTAATCATCCCATATCCTTGTGCCCCAAGCTACAGAGTGCAGAGAGAGCTCAGAGGATCCGACTCTATTCAGAATCCAGAGACGATTGACCTTGAGGAGATGAGATGGGGGAGAATCCATCCTTTCCCTCTTTCCTTCCTCAAACCCTCTTTACCCGAGATGGAGATGGTGCATGAATAGGGTCAGATCTCTCTTTTAAGAAACCTTCCTTGTGATCCAACTCAGTGCTGTTTGAAATACAGAGAAATCACACTGCCCTTAATGGATTAAAATTTAATAAAACACATTAAGTCCAGTAAAATATGAATGCACTGCTTAAAATTTTAGTACTAAATGAGGTCCCAGATACAGGGGAGGAGACAGTGATTTCACCCCTCAGGATGGCTGCGGGCGATTTTGGGGTGTGGGGGGCACCTTCTTCAGGGACCCCGCTGCCCGGGAACTTGGGTGGAACCTCAAGCGATTCCTCGCCCGTCGGATGGGAAGCTGGTCATGTCTATCCACATCTGGTCACGGGTGGGACAGAATCTACCGTCAAACAAAGAGGCTTGGCGAGAAGAAAAGGCACCCCTCGTGTAGTCACACAGTTGATTCATTTTCCATTTCTCTACTTAAAAAAAAAAATCACTTCTCTGTTTTCGGTTTATTAGGTAGATCTGAAGGTGTGCATAGGTCCCAGCGCAGATAGATGCTGGGACATAAAAGTGTATGTTGAGGTTATATGAAGCAGATTTCCAATGTTGGGCCATTTGTTGCCACCACTTGGGTTTATTCCCAACTTTCGGTTGTTTAGATGGTTTCCGCTACCTGGGGGGCTGGAGTTTTACTTCCACAGAGAGCAGCTTCCACGCTTGCTGGAGCACTTCGCAACATTGCCTGTGGACAAAACCGAAATGGGTTTTATTGATATCACCGCAAAGACGTTGGTATTCTGGGCACTTCTGGTAGAAGAGATTGCAAGATTGCAAGTCGTGGTGTTGAAAGAAGAATTGCATTTTCACTCTAATACAACACAATCACTGCTATTCACTTTTCACTTTGAGTGAGAAAAGGAGAAATCTAACTCTGACCTCTTTTTGAAAACATGTATGTTTTCTAAGAGGAAGTGAATACGGGTAAATAAATTCTTGACTTGCTCTACAACTGCATATTAATTTATCTCACCTTGATAATTAGAATAAAGGGCTTCCTTTTTTTCTGTCTGGAATTAGAGATATCACTGAGAAGTATCTGAAAGATTTTTCAAAGTTATATTGAATTAATTTAATGATATATTGATTTTAGCCACCAGGAAAATATTCTCTTGGGAGTTGTCCTGCTTAAAATAGTTTTAATCACTAAATTCCACATCAAACGAAGTTTGTCCAGTCATTTCAACAGTGCCCTCTTTATTTCATGAATTTATTTTACTACCTTATTTACCATATGAAGTGGTGACAAGTGTTTAGCATTTTGGAGATCAGTTGTCAGTTGCTATTAAAATCAAGATTAATTCATATTAACGACATGCATTTCTCAATACTCCCAGGTGACAACATACATTAAAACAACTATTGCAAGTAATTAAGCTCAATGAAGGGGGAGGCGAGAGGGAGAGGTTCAAAACACCCCCAAATATTTGATTTTGCAATCCAAGTTCAGCTGACTGATGCCACAATAATGCTTGGGAAACTCCTCAGGGTTGCTTTTCACTTTACATCTAATTAGGCACCTAATGAAAGAGAAGAATTTTTTCCCCTTGTGGTTTTTTTTCTCCTTGATATTCTTATGCCTTTATTTAAACACATAAACACACTGTTTAGAAGGTGCAATACCCAAAAGTTTCTCCCGTGATTCACTTAGTATTATAATCTGGGGGAACTGGTAAATGCAGACCTTTGCCTTCCAGTTATTTTCCTCCTCCACTCTCACTTTTAGCCCTTTGGTTCTTACACAGTATTGATAGAATACATACCAAAAATATTTTAATGGATTTTTTTTAGGCTTTAGAGATGCTCAACAGTTTATACTAATTAGACCATCCAAAGCCTTTTGGAGATTAAGCAGATTGGACAACCCTTGTTAATTAGAACATAATTTGAAGTTTGAAATTATATCACTGATGAAGTAGTCTAATTAGTATTACGATATGTTAATGGACCAGTGAGACCCAGCAACACTGGAGTTTGGCGTGAAGCTCTCCAGGGTTTGCACGAAAATCCTCCCTCCTATACCGACGTTAATAAAAGATTTCTATAGACTTCAGCCTTTCCACGATGACATACAATTTATAGTACACACAATGCATTAGCCCATAGTACTGCTCAATTTTTTCACTATTATGGAAACTAATAAATTCGTCAAGCTGAATTAAGCATACAAATCAGATGAGGCATAGCAGATTACACAGTGAAGCGCGGTGTCTCCCGAGCCTAAATGAAATTTCAATCTAATAATTCCTTCCTGGCCCAGTCATAATTTGTTTAGAGATGTTGTTCTACTTCTTTCAAAGCGCTATTCGCACTATAATTAAATGATACTCAAGCCTTTAACTTTGATTTATTTCATTTCTCGAATCTTGAGACAGTGAGAGCTGTGCAATGTCATTTTTTTATTTCCTTGAAATTACCCTGGCTGTTGTTGAGGTAGAAATTAAACACCTAAGCATTTACTTGAACCGACCGGCGCAAGACACATTCATTCATGTCAACACCCCCTCTCCAGTCCCGAGTCCAGGCTTCTCCGGGCTTCTGCTCAGGAACACGGCTGGTAGGAATTCCCTTCGGCTGTTATTTATTATTTTCCTCCACACAGGGGAGGAGGAAGGCAAGCCCCGGGGTTGCAAGGGGGTTAAGCACCATGGACAGAGCCCGTCGTGCGCCGTTTGCTGCAGCCTTCCTAGTACTCTGGCGACTCCCGAGGACTGAGCTCCCGACTTGAACCTGCCATCTCGCCCCGCAGGGGTCATGGGTGAACGAGAGACCCCCTACTTGCCGCCGCCGGGGGGCTTCCAGGCTGACCACTCGAGGGTCCCCCTTCGCCACGCTCGTTCCCACTCTGTTTCGTCCCAGCGCGCGCCGGCGCCTCTCAGGCCTGCCGCCTGCTCTCGCACCTGCTCGCCTTCCCCAGGCACCGTGTGCCTGCACCTGCTTCCAGCCATCCCCGTCCGGGTCGGGCCACCGGCGGGCTCCAGCGTCCCGGTCTTAGGGCCTTCCACCCTCGCTTGTACCCCGCTCCTCCCGCGCTCCGGGGAGGTGACAACAGCCCCAGCACAGAGGAAAGTAGAGGGAAGACCGGAGCGGGGAGGAGAGGAAGGCGGTGCGTGTGTGTGTGTAGGAGAGGTTGTCTGCTTCTTTTACAAATGGAACTAAGAGTGTGTGTCCACTTCTAAGAAAAGTGGTCCACGATGGGACAAAAGTGAGAGCAAAGTGTTGGCTAAAAATAGGCTCTCTGCACCGAGCGGCTGTGGAAATGAAGATAAGTGGGGCTTGTGCCAGCCCCTGAGGGCGTGTGTGTGTGTGTGTTTATTAGGGTGTGTGTGTGGGGGGGGATATTCTGCGGCACATGCGCTCTGTGATCTCTGGCCCTGCCTCTCCGGCAGTTGCCCCTTCCTCCTTTGATTGCGGCTAATGAAGTGGCAGCGTTTGCCAGTGGATCCGCCCAAGACCCAACTCACACTGAACTGGAGACGGGGAGGAGGAGGAGGAAGATCCGGAGGAAGAGAAAAGAGGGTGGAGAGGAGTGTCTGTCGGTGGTGGCGTTGGGGGAGTACACGGGGGTCTGGCTGGCGGGGGCGGGGAGGGGGGAGGAGTCGCATGCGCATAGGCGACCGGAGCAGTCTCCTCCGCCGTCCAATCCGCTGAGAGCTGTGAGAAACCGAGTAAGAGAAAGCCCTGCAGCCCTGCGGACCCCAGGTCTCTTTGGCACCAGGCACCCGCCAGGCCGAGGGGGCGCAGAGAGAAGCGCCGGGCGCTGCTCGTACCAGCCGGAAGCGCAGAGCAGAGCAGAGGATCCAGGTCGGCGGCAGGGTCCGCGTTCTCCACTGTGGTCGCGAGCCAGGGATCAGGGTCACCCGAGCTGCGGGGAGAGGCGGGCCGAGTTGGGGGCGGAGGCCTGGAACTTCGCGGTAAGCAGGAGGCGGGGAGGCAGCTAGGTAAGAGGCGTTCCTTGCAGTCTAGGGAAAATCCCACCCAAGGCTCCCTTGGTCCGCAACTTTATTTAGTAGTTTCTTTTCCCGGCGAGGCGGAGACGGAGTGGAAGAAGCAGGAGGGGCAGGAGGCCGGCTCTTAGGTAGGAAGTGCCCTGCGACTGGAGCGCAGACCTGGCCGGGGGCGT
This sequence comes from Mesoplodon mirus, assembly GCF_964341445.2. Classification (NCBI taxonomy): domain Eukaryota; kingdom Metazoa; phylum Chordata; class Mammalia; order Artiodactyla; family Ziphiidae; genus Mesoplodon; species Mesoplodon mirus. The sequence goes on along the minus strand of NC_138977.1, from coordinate 8,639,914 downwards.
GGGTGGGTGGGTTTGAGCAGGGGCGCTACTGTAAGTGAGAGCTGCGGGGCGCAGGGAAGGGGAGGCGGCATCCGAGCGCCGGCGGGGGCAGGAAGGGGAGGTGGAGGGCGCGGCGGGGGAGCGGGAGGCGGGTGTCGGGAGAGCAGAAGGGACCAAAGCCTGGAGGAAGCCGACAGGGAGAAGGGGCGACGCCGGAATCCGAGCAGGAGAAACCTGCGAGTTCAGGCAGGGGAGGGCGGGGGCGCGCGGGAGGGTGGGAGGGAGGGAGGGCGGGGGCGCGGGGGCAGGCGCGGGGAGAGGCGAGTATAACTCAGCGGCCGCGAAGCGCGGGGCAGTTTCGCATGCCCAGGTCTGCAACCAGCGCCAAGCGGAGCCCAGCAACAGCGCAGACTGACCTCGTAGCCAGCGGTGGAGCGCGTAGCCGGGGCAAGGCGCGCCGAGCTCGGAGCGGCGGCGAGTGAGCGCAACTCTGCATCGCCCTTCCCCGCTCCGGCTCTCGCCCAGCGCTTCTGCGGAGGGTCCCGGCTACCGGGGCCAGTTGCGTGCGCCACATACAAGCGCGCGGGCAGGCCGGGAAGATGATGATGATGTCCCTGAACAGCAAGCAGGCGTTCAGCATGCCGCACGGCGGCAGCCTGCACGTGGAGCCCAAGTACTCGGCGTTGCACAGCGCCTCGCCCGGGTCCTCTGCACCCGCGGCGCCCTCCGCCAGCTCTCCTAGCAGCTCGAGCAATGCTGGCGGCGGTGGCGGCAGTGGCGGGGGCGGTGGAGGCCGGAGCAGCAGCTCCAGCAGCAGTGGCAGCAGCGGCGGCAGCGGCGGGGGCTCCGAGGCGATGCGGAGAGCATGTCTTCCAACCCCACCGGTGCGTATTTCTGCATAATCACCGCTTAAAGGCACATTTTGACAGCCCCCTTTATCTGCTTGATGTTTTTTTCATGTCTGCACAGCAAATCACCCCGCACCTCCAACCAATTCCCCCCCCCTCTTATGTATTCAGAGGGTCTTTCCTTTCATATTAATTTTTAAGACCTGGCATGTTGCCTGTGCGCGTGTTGTGTTGTGTTGTGTTTGCAGGCTCACTTTCCTCCTCCTCGTGCACTCGTGGCTTCTCTCCGTGGCTTCCCTCCTCTCCTCCTCACCTGCTAGTTTCAGGATTGTTATTATTATTTTTTTTATTTTTAAATTTATTTTTAACGTTCTGGGAATGTTGTAGGCGCGGCGGCGGTGTCGAGCTCTGGGCCGGAGCTTCCGGAGAGAGTGCGCACAATTCCCCCCTGAGAGTGATGTGTGCCTTTTACTTGCAATTGCAGAGCAATATATTCGGCGGGCTGGATGAGAGTCTGCTGGCCCGCGCCGAGGCTCTGGCGGCGGTGGATATCGTCTCCCAGAGCAAGAGCCACCACCACCACCCGCCCCACCACAGCCCCTTCAAGCCGGACGCCACCTACCACACCATGAATACCATCCCGTGCACGTCGGCTGCCTCCTCTTCGTCGGTGCCCATCTCGCACCCGTCCGCGCTGGCGGGCACGCACCACCACCACCACCACCACCATCACCACCATCAGCCGCATCAGGCTCTCGAGGGCGAGCTGCTGGAGCACCTGAGTCCTGGGCTAGCGCTGGGTGCCATGGCGGGCCCCGACGGCGCCGTGGTGTCCACTCCAGCTCACGCGCCGCCCATGGCTACCATGAACCCCATGCACCAAGCCGCCCTCAGCATGGCCCACGCGCACGGGCTGCCCTCACACATGGGCTGCATGAGCGACGTGGACGCCGACCCCCGGGACCTGGAGGCGTTCGCCGAGCGCTTCAAGCAGCGACGCATCAAGCTGGGGGTGACCCAGGCCGATGTGGGCTCCGCGCTGGCCAACCTCAAGATCCCCGGCGTGGGCTCGCTCAGCCAGAGCACCATCTGCAGGTTCGAGTCCCTCACGTTGTCTCACAACAATATGATCGCGCTCAAACCCATCCTGCAAGCGTGGCTGGAGGAGGCGGAGAAGTCTCACCGCGAGAAGCTCACCAAGCCGGAGCTCTTCAACGGCGCGGAGAAGAAGCGCAAGCGCACGTCCATCGCGGCGCCGGAGAAGCGCTCGCTCGAAGCCTACTTCGCCATCCAGCCGCGGCCCTCTTCCGAGAAGATCGCCGCCATCGCTGAGAAGCTGGACCTTAAGAAGAACGTGGTGCGCGTCTGGTTCTGCAACCAGAGGCAGAAACAGAAAAGAATGAAATATTCCGCGGGCATTTAGGAGACCCACGGCCTCTCCAGGGACAGGCCCCTCCTCATCTCCCCTTTCCCCTCCCCCTCTCTCCTGCCTCTTTTTTTTTTTTTTTCCCCCCACTTTTCGCGACTAGAAACAATTCCATTAAATGTGAATCCAGAGAAAGCGAGGATTGGAGAGCGAGCGAACGAGCAAGTCACTGAGCCCAAGTCCGGTGAGAATGTGAAACGATTTCTCAAGGGAAAGAAAAACAAAAGAAGGGATTTGTCAAGTTGTAGCAAAGTTGTCCCTTTCGACCCCACCCCACCCGGAAAAGGCACCTCGGCCTCTTCAGAGGAAGTCTGGAGCTGGCTGTTTGCAGGAAGGCAGACGAGACAGCCTTTTAAAAGGCTCCCAGAATGATCAAGTAAGATTTGTTTTTATTCCTAAAGACATCACCCTTGTTCAAGTTTAAAAGTACACTTTGCAGCTATTTTTCAGAAATAGAAATTGATTCAGGACTGAAACTTTAAACTAGAGTTGATGCTTAATGTGATAGAGACATCTCTAAAGTATTTTGAATTTAAAAAAAAAGATGGCAGATTTTCTGCATTTACACTGTATATTATATATATATTTTTATTGTGGTTCTTAGCCCCCTCTTCCTTCTCTGAAGTGTTAATGCTTAAGGAAGGAGTTGCGCCTGCTGTGTTCACTGATCTTGAAAGCTATTATTAGATTATTGCTGAACAACCCTCTGTAAATTATTAATTTATCTCTCTAGCAACTTAATTTGTGCACATTCTTATTAATTAAACTTATTTACTCTTAAAAAACGGGAGAACGTATGGCTAGTGAAGTTAAAATAATTTTTTTATTTGATGAGTTTACTGAATTTTACAGCTTTCCTCTTATACTATGTTCCTTTTGGCCCATTTGTATATTCTCACTTTGAATGAAGATTGCTTTTTCTTTGTTTTTACTGGTAGTGTTCTGATTTGTGAGTCGACACTCAGTAATGGATGTCTTAATCGTGTAGACCTGATTCACTGTCCAAAGTATTGTTTACTTTGTTACATATTTAATGGGGATTCCCACATTGTCCCTGCTACACAGGCACTCTCTCACTCACTCGTAGACACACACACACACACACACACACACACACACACACCTCTAATGGAAGAGAAGAAGTCAAGCAGTTGGAAGCATGACTATGATGCATCATTTTCTAGCTTTAGGTGCATTTGTCACTTGGTGTTTGCCCTTCCAGATTCTAAGATTTCACCAAGGTATTTCAGTCTTCTAGTTTTCGATTGCTCTATTGACTACATTTTAACATTTACAAGAATCCTTCCGTTTTTCCTTTGGAGGTTTGTTTGTAGGAATACAAATTTGAACTATAAGAAAGACAGTGCACTGCTTGTAAATTCACATTGTTTGGTAGAATTCTTTTGAAACAACAACAAAAATTAGGTACATGATGACTGGTACCTTATCTACTGTAAATACTTCATTCCAAATGATGCACATATAGATATATTCTTACAAATTTTGCTGTATTGCTGTTCCACTTAAGGCTCTCTGAAGTCTTGAGTTCTGTATATGACCTGGTTTCTTGTTTTTGTTAATAGATGGTTTATTTACTATGGTAATGTATTAAGTTATTTTTGGTGTTGTTTGATTGTCTTTCATTGAAGAGATGATTTTAATGTTTTATTGGCAAAGTATGCTGCTTTTTTCATTAAAATATGCTATTGAAATTAAATGGCTTTTAAAATGTGATGTTGTTTTAAATCATTTACATGGGAATTATTTTGATGGGGGATTTTTTAAAAGCAGAAACACATTTTAACGGTTTATAATGCAGTGGTTGTTGCCAAAGTCTGGCTTGGATTTAGTAGAGGGTGTTTCTCTAGGAAAGTATAAAAGAACAGGGTTTATAACAGCCTTCTCATGGCCAGAGCTCATCTCACAGGGGGCTTTGCTTTTCTGCCCAGATGAGGTCACGACTTTTGGTTCCAAAGACCTCTCTCGAAGTTCTTTCTCCAGATCAGCAAAATTCTGCGAAGAGCATCTCTGTAAGCAGAGGTATTGCATGGGTAAAAGAAAGGAACTCAGTTCAGTTTTCAGCAGCACTGGGAGACTGGGTGTGGCAAGTGTCAAGGCCTGGTTGGTGGAGTAGGACACCCTGGCTGAGACCTAGGGGATGGCCCACCAGAGTTCTCAGTTCAGTCACCACTCCTGGAGAGCATTGCCCCACAGCCAGAGCACAAAACACCTAGGTTACTGGGTTATGAAGTAAAGCACCTCTCTCTCTCTCTTTCTCTCGCCCTCTCTCTCTCTCCATTGCCATGACCTTTAAGGAAACTCACATTCTGCAAGAGGCAGAGTGGGGCTGAGGAAGAAATCCTGGGTGGTTAGAGGAAGCAAAATTTTGCCCCCTTTCTATGACTCATCCAGACACCAGAGTTGGTGGAAATCTGTCTACTGGTGTTTTGGCACAAAGAAATTTTGCCCATTTGATACACTGACTTTTCTTTTTCTGATCCTAGTTGAAAAAAACCTCCTCACAAATTTTAATAATTTTCAGACTTCCTACAATATTTGGGCAACATGTTAAGTTTTCAAAGTTTTTTTTTCAGGAAAGCTCTGGTTTAGATATTTACATCATTAATGATGAAAGCATCATATTAATTATAGGTACAGCAAGAGAGAGGAATCAGGCCATCCTCCATGGGTAATTCTGCTAACCAGAGCTGTTACTTCTCTAATATGGAACTGTCTTGGAATATTTCTTATTTTGAGGATGAGGTAAGGAAACATCCCATGAGTCAATGAAAATTGTTATAGTGGCTCAAGTTGGAAAGAAATGTTGTTGGAAAATTGACTATGACTTTCAGATGTAACAAAAAGATTTCTGAAAGTTGGATGGATAATGGGTGGAGGGACTTCTTTCCCTATAACTGAATAAAAGGCACCCGAATGAACAAAATCCATATGTCCATTTAGAAATAATGAGATACATTGCATAGATATCTAAGGAAATATAGAAAGTTGTGGAGATTTAAAAGAAAGAATTGTAATTTCATATATAGTGATATTGATAGTTTCATATATAGTGATATTGATATTGATATATTGATATTGATAGTTTAATTTTATTTTGTGTTGTGAAGCCTGAATGTCCTTTCTTCCACTTTACGCCCCACTATTAGATTCAGTTTTCCTGAAAGTCTTTTCAAACAGCCAGTCTCCAACCTCACTGTACTAGGTACTGGTTTCAGCACCACGGATAGTAACCGCATGACTCAGTCTCGCTCCAACACGTTTGACCATACAGTTCTAGCCAGTTGGAGAACTTCCTGCTTGCTTACTTTTTCTGGAGTGCAGAAAATGAATTAAATGGCTTGAATGTATAGCAAACCAGACTTTCTGATCTAGAATAAAAATTATATTCAGTAAATAACACCTCCTCCTTCCCATATGTGGCTGTTAACTAAGCATCCAGGAAATGTGTGTTAGGAGGACAGGGTGTCAGTTAGGGGAAAGACAGGTGTGCTTGTGCTTTCTTTCTACAAATATAACATCTTTAAATGAAAATAGAAATACTGTCAAAGTAGTCGAAATTAAGAAATATAATGGATAGAAATAAAATAGGTGTTCTTTTTAGTGCATTTTGAAATATATGATAGCTTGCATGTATGCATGTTTGTCCTAGATTTTTGGGAGGAACATGACAGGAAAGCAACTATCCATTTACTTCAACAGTTGATAGTGAAGACCTATATTTCCCCCTTCATTCATCAACTGTTCTTTGTCTCCTGTGTTCCTGGACTTCTACAACTATCACATTTTAAGTTCATCTTCTTGATGTTATCACAAGGGTAAAAAAAAATTTCTTGCCTACAAAACGGAAATTATATCCATTATTTTAGCCTGCTTAAATGTGTTTGTTTTATGAGAAAAGCAGAATTTTAAAAAGAAATATATTCTGAAAGTTTTTAAGTGAATGATAGTTGCAGAGATATACCAAAACAAAGAGATTTGAAGAGGATTGGTCTTAAAGAAGAAATTAAAGGTAAGACTAGAAGGATCTGTTTATAAATTGTTGACAAATATCCATTTGGTATTGGTTTTCAAAATACTCAGATGGATAAATAGCAAATTGTGTCTGAAGACCCTTGTCATATCAATCAAATCCATTGTCATTCATGACTCCTTTCCTAATTTTTCCCCTAAAGGTTCACAATGACTATTTTATCAGAAAAAGGTATTTTATGAATTGACTTAACTGCAAACCTAATCTTCCTCAATATGACATTTCAGAATTATGTAGTTTATTTTCTTTTAACTTCTTTAAAGACAAATGATCCAAATGATTCAATGGGTAATCATTTAAGTCTAAAATGGAATGGAATAGTGACTCATAGCAAAGATCATTGCGGCCTGGTTGATAGCTAAGTACTCTCTACACCAATTGGATAATACTATTATCTGCAATTTTTTTTGAAATTTGACGTTAAATCAGTTGGTCTGTTCTTTATAGATTGTTTCATTGATACACAGCTTGGGGAAAAATAATGGAAATATGAAAAAGCAAATGAAATAACTGGGCTTTTCATTCAATGTAACACTCTCCTATCTTCTATAAAATGTATCGAAAAAATAAATAACAATACGTAACTAAGTCGTTTTTACTATCAAGGACAGATTCTGGGACCTCTTTTTGCCAAGAGAATTGGAATTTGGGGGTAAAAATGCTTTGTTTTAAACTTTAAATGAATCAATTCATTTTGATCTATCTGTTGGGGAAGCTCTTGAGGAGATGGTGGGAAAGGCATTAAAAAATTCACTTGATCTTAAAAGACATGTTATTCGGAAGATGAAGCTCAAATTTTTCTAAGCAAGCCATAACAGTAAGTTTAGAAATTCATCCTTTCAATTGTTTGGCAACAACAATTTATATTTCTAGGTAAATGGTCCACATTAGAACTCAAAACTACACTTTACTTTTCAGTTAGCCTTGGAGGGAGGGGCTGCAACAGAAGGAAAAAAAAAAGAAGTTGGATTGGTATCCTGATAGGACAAAAAGGAAGACAAAGGTTCCTGGATAGTTATGATGATAGAAATATTCCTGAAGTCTGCATTTGTCAGGAGACAGATTTATGACAATGTGAAAAAAAATCACTAAAAGTTCCCTGCTTTTCTCCTTTAAAGGAGCCATTCCCTGTCCTGAAAGGCTATTATGAGCGAATTAATAAATTACACAGCGAATTATTAAATCCAGATAATTACAAGGAATAAGTAAGTAATCATTAGTTATCTCAGCTAATTACTGTGGGTCACAGCCAGCCGGAATGTGAAATCCTCCTCGGGAATTGAAATTAAGTTTGCACAGTGAGTCTCTCTGCTTGACATCCCCAGTCTGTAGGCACATGGCAGCTCCCTTGTGAGCCAGTCTTTCTATTTAACTTGGAGAGAATAGAAATAAAATTAAGTGGCGATGTGATAATAGGAAGCTGCTCAGAAAGCAAACTGTGGGTTTGATTCTACTTGGAGATGAAACGCTTTATTTACACCAGTTTCAAAAATTTTTGAAGTACCCTTGTAGAGACAGGCTTCCTGAATACTCACACACACACACACACGCACACACACACGCACACACACACGCACACACACACAGAGGCATCTGGTGTGACAGTCCGATTAGTAGCATATGAAGAAGGTTCAAGAAGAACAAACGTTTTGAGGTGTCTCTGTGTGTGTGTGCGTGTGTGTGTGCGCGTGTGTGTGTTTGGGGGCAGCAGTGAGAAAGAAATAAATAAAATGAAAATATTACTCTTTGCTTTCATCCCACACAGTGGAAGGGCTGTCGAAAAGAGCAGCCTCGTCTAATAATCTGTTTGTTTTGTTTGGGTAACAATATGCTTTCATCTTGCTACAGGAAGAACCAGCTTAGTGCAAATGTTGTCTCTCGTTGATCTTTCGCCAGATGCTTCAAGAACTGATGTCACCTTTTTTCTTTTTTTCTTTTTCCCCATATAGCATCACTTTCTGAAACCAGTCTCCACTAGCCTTTCTCCCTTCACTCCCACCCCACCTCTAGGCCTTCTCAAAGGGCAAAGAAGACAGTCAAGCCTGGTGCCCGTTGGAAAGTGGAAAACGTATCTGTGTGATAAAGTGTGTGTATCACAGGGCTGGGAAAGACTGGACATACGAAGAAAACTACTGTTAATATATTAAAATGAGGGGGGAAATCTAAGAGCTTTTTTTTTTTATCAATTGCAATTAGATGGACAGTCTTTCCGCTCATTCCCTGCTCTAGTCTGGGATGATAATAAAAATTTAATGAAGCCTGGGACGAGCAGAGAGCTCTGTCTAGGGACTGTGGAATAGAATATTTTAACTGTACATTTATACCAACTGTCTGGCTTCAAAGACGTGACTGCTTTTAATCTCGAATTAGAAAACCACAGACTTGAAATTAAATATTAGATACCCTCGGATCCCCTTGCTTTCTGAAATATTGTCACGACTCTGTTTTCCTCCATTGGCCTGTAACACACATATCTTAGGTCTCCAATTACATATCCGTGAATAATAGATGGCTTTGATAGGGTGCAGTATTCTGGTGCTTTTGTTGTGTTTTTTTTTTAAATAGAGTTAATGCAATATTAATTGGCTGTAGACGTTATAAGAATGCACAGCCCCCTTTTCAGGAACAAATCGATGAGATAGGGATGTGAGAGAGAGAGGGAAGGCGAAGGCTTTCCCCAGCCTAGGTCACTTATTTGTGGAGGGGACCTTCTTAGAGCTTTGGGTAAGTGAAGGGGCGCCTGGAGTTCCACGACCCAGGCAGCTCGGGCTCGGCAGCCTGGAGCGAGGACCTACCGGTGAGGGCAGAGGTAGCGAAAGGGAACTGTGCGTGTGAGAACCAGGGCGCGGGGACAGTGATCACCGAGAGACTTCCCTCTCGTGATTGCCTGGCCGGCTCTGGCTGTGCAGAGGAATCAAATCTTTGCACCCACCCAGCTGGCTTACCATCACTTACACCCGCCGGCCTTGGGTTGCCTGCCAGCCCCAATTCCCCTCTCCTCCAGTTCCGGGTGCACGTTGATGAGAAACTGGTTGGGAGGGGGTGACTGTTACAGTCCACAGCTTTAGGGGGTGGGAAGCAGAGCCGTCCTCTGCGCCGGACGAGCTTGCCCTGGCCCCGCGTGGCCCCTAGAGCCTGCGGGAAACAGGCGCCTTGCCAGGCGCGCAGCCAGGAACCTGCGAGAAAGAGAGGCCCGGGCGCCTCGCCCCCTTGCATTTTACTAATCACTTCTATTTAAATTCTAGCGCGGTCCGCCGCTCTCTCTCCGGGAAAGCTCTGGAGAACTGGACCCATCAATTATTCTGAAAAAATCCCAGACTACGTGAGGCTTCCAGCCTGCGGGAGGGAGGCGGCGGGAGGTGGTGGAGAACCTAGCCCCTACCCCTCTCCCCGCCTCTCCGCCCTCCCCAGCGCGGAGCCCCCGGTGTACACTTAACTTCAGGCTCGGGGCCCAAGGGAGCGCTTGCGCCTTCTGAGGGTTTGAGCTTTGTGGACCGGGAGGAGAGGTGGTGATATTAGGCTGGCACCTGGCCTCGCTTTTCCTTCCACCCGCGTGGAAAGGTTTCAGTCCTGTGCAGCCGGATCAGATGGATCCGTGTCTCCCGGGCTGCTACCCCCTTCAGCACCGACCCCACTGCTCACTCTCTGCCGGGTCCCTAATGCGGGCCGAGGGGTGGAGGGCTGCTGGGCGCGGAGCAGTCTCTGCTCAGCCTTCTTTTACTCCACAGCCCTGCAAGGCTGAGACCTTGGGGACATTCTACTTCAGAAGCCTTTTAGGAACCTCGATTTAAAGTTCTCTAGCACTCACCCCTGCTCTCCCAGCGATTCAGGCTCCAGGATGCCCCGAGGCCGAGCAGCTAGCCGAGCGCGCAGCTGGACGCGCAAAAGGAACGCATTCGCTCTAAAGTAGGCAGGCGGGTGAGCCTGGCTAGTAATTACTGCCCCCGCCCAGCCTCACCACCCCCCGCCCCAGCACTGGGTCTGCAGCCATTACTCCAGCTGTCACTCGGAGGAAAGCAAGAGCCCTCCCCCATCCCCAGACTTTGCAGTAGCCAACGGAAGCCTGCGCCCCCTAACCCTCCCCTAGGGTCTGAGTCGTGGTTCTTTAAATTTTGTTATAATTTTTCATAAACACATTAGTTCCTCTTTCCCCATAACCCTCCCATTTTCTGGACCTTGGGAGCACGTTCAAAGTCTTGTGTGTGTCTATTGGTGAGTTTTTTGTTGTCGTTGCTGTTCTTGTTGTTTTTGATGGGCGGGTTCTCTTTTAGCTTTCAGGTTTCCCTAAATAATTTGAGGCTACAAGAAAATGAGAAGTATGCTTCCAATATTTTTGAAAGAAGCCAACTGGCTTCTGGAATACTTGCAAGATGCCAAAGTCGTTCTGCTAATAGGTAGGATTTGGTTAAAAAAAAAAAAAGCAAACAAGTAACTGATGGGTTTGTAAGTGATTGGAAGGCATAAATCCACACCCTCTGCACGAGTGGCTGGGACAGTGACTGCATTTCCAGAAGGCCTGTGTGACTCGGAGGTTGGTGGACTCACCAGGAGATGGAGGGTTAATACACACAGGGCCAGACAGTCCGACTTTCCCAGTGGGCCCCCAGGGCTTTGCTAAATGGCAGTCTGCATCTTTGTGCATTTTGGTTAAAAGGGAGGGAGGCTCCCTGATTTCTAGGGACAGAGTAGGTCCTTGGCTTGGGGAGTTATTGGCCTGGTTGTGTAAGGTGTTGGAGGTGAAGGTGGCAGAGGGCAGTAATCCTGTTGTGTGGGGGGCAGTCACCTTATGCTCCAAGTTCAACAGCAGTCCAGGGCCCATATAGGTAAGGGAAGATTTCACAGGAAGGCCCCTGACCCTTGCCCGGAATAGTCACCTTTTCTGCTCCAATCCTAGGTGAACCAAATCACTTTGCAGTGCGGGGGAGGCACACCTCTGGCCAGAGTACACCGAGCCTCCGCAGGCTTGGCCTGAAGCCACAGACTGGAAGAGAAGTGGAGATCCCCTACTGCAACGCAGGCATTTTCCTCATTGCTTGTCATCCAGTAACACACATGTAGCTGGATGTTCACACACCAACACACAGGTTCACTCAGAGCCATTCCCTGGGGCCCGCATGCCTTGGTGAAACTTTTCAAACTCACTCAAAATCGCTCCTTCTTAGTCTATCCAAGACACGCGATTCGCCTGGGAAGATGCATGAGACTCCGTGCGTGCCTCTTCTTGGTGCACCGACAGGCTCTGACCTTCTGTTTGCCACAGGTGTACTTCCTGTCTATCCTGCCCATCCTGCCTTTACATGGAGCTCAAACATGGTGTCTTTGGGAGGGCATCTCTGGCTCTCAGAGGGAAGCGGTCTGTGACTCCCAGGATGGGCGTGAGGACAGGGCCTGTGTCTGGGCTCAGCGGGGGTGAGGAACCAGAATTAGATCGAGGGTTCCTTGAGAAAACAGGATTCAGTTCTTCAGGCTCTGGGCTCTCCCGGACTTCAGCGTGGCTTGCGGAGAGAGCAGCCTGGTTCACCGGTTGTGTCATTTTGGTACCATTTTCGAGGTTCTAATTAGCAATGCCACTCACGTCTTCACCTGGAGCCAGAATGAGGGCAACCGCTTTCTCCTCTTCCTCCAGAGTCTTTGGTCTTTGGGGTGGGATTAGGGGTGGGTGGTGAGTGGGGAAGAGAACCCAGACCCTGGCTGCCCAGCTAGGATTTCTGATTCCTTTTGAGAGGAAAGTCGTTTCTGAGGACGTGGTGTTCACGTCCCTAAATTAAGTCTCTAACTTCCGCGAAATGGTCCTAAATGGGTTAGATAAGAATCGGTTGGCAACTTGCACTTTTCTTTCATCAACTTTTCACTTTGGAGCCCTGAGAGCTTTTAATTACAGTATTGTCAGAGGGGGCCCATTCTTCCATTTCCTAAATCATTTCATTGATTTTTCCCCCCTCATGCTGCTTTCTTTTTCAGTAAGACTTATTTTTATCCCCCCTGGGATTCACTCAGAGTTTGGGAGGTGAACAAAGAAAAAGAGGGAGTATGGGGGGAGATGGGTGGTTAATAGGAGATGATCTCCACTTTTCCCCGGGGAGAGGAAGACATGCAGAGTGATCACATCTGCTGTCTCCCTATCTCAGATAATGTAGATGCCCAAAAGAGAAAAGAGAGCTATAATAAAATAGAAAGGGCACATCACAGGGAACCAGAGCGGCCGCATTTGGTCAGGTATCCTCTATGTGTCCCCAGGAGGAGTGGAAGTGCCCGCATAGTTGGGAATTAATCTTGAGAATATGAGTTCATTCACTGTAAATAAAATCACGAAATTCCCTAAGGTGACATGATTTATCCACTCTGGGCAGGAGGACAAAGTGGAAGAAGAAGCAAATCCAGCTCTCTAAGCTGTAACGTGCCAAACATCGCTTGGCATTCTGAAAAGCTCAGCCACTCTTCCCTCTCCCAACCCGGTGAGATCAGAATTCTGCAGTTTTGTGATTAATGTTGCTATTCACGTAATTCTAAGTTTTACTTTTCCAAGTTAGTTTTTACCATCCAATTCTGCCATCACACGGAGCATCCAACAGCCAGTGGAAAACAGAGGGGAGCTGGATGTAGCTGTCAGACGAAATGGGAGCTGAGTCTGCTCTTTCTACGTGCTCCCATTGCTGCAGAATCTGACACTGGTGGGTAGAAGAAATGTCCAGATGTTTCCCGCATGTCCTGTTAGCCCTAGAAGTGTGTGTGATTGGGGAGGAGGGTTAGAGGGGAGAGTAGACAGATTAATGGAAGATGAGAGCAATCGTATTTATTGTACCCCAATTTAAAACTACTTCATAACTCAGTAATGATGGTAAGAAGCATCCTTACTCTCCACCATTTAACTCCTGGCTATTAGGTATCAGTTACTGCAGGATAAAATGATTTAATCAGTCTAGGAGAAATCTCTTTAATGCTCAACCCCTCACCCTTCCATTTTCCCCTCCCCTGTGTTCTTCTCATTACTCTTAGCTCTCAGATGGCTTGGATGAGGAAATCTTAGAAGCTGGTGTCACTGGTAGAAATAGCTCCCTTACTGAGGCAGGATTTCTATATTAACTTTAACACTGCCCACGAATTGCTTATGAAAAACCAACCCCCTCCCCCCAAATCCATATTTATATTGTGTGTGTAAGGCAGAGAAAACTGCCCTGAGATGCAGTAATGCTGGAATTTCCTGCAGCAGAAAGGCTGAGGTTTTGTTTGTCTGTAATTCATAATAAACAAGTCATTGACAAGCTAGAGTTTGCTGGGTTTTCAGGTTATGCAAATTCACTCTTACGCACATTCTTTCCCCTTGTTCAGGAAAGGATGTTATCTCCGAAACTGCAGCCAGAAACAGCTCTAAGCAATCCCAGTGTTAAACGGGGCAATCACCCCAGCTGATGCCAAGTAGACATGATAAAGCAGAAACTGGACACAGGTAACACAGTCTTAGGGTAACTCCTCTTCCAAGCTTCCCATGAACCACCAGAGCAGGGATAGGCTGGAAGGAGATCAACTTGAAGAATCAGTCCCCAAACCCTTTTATGCACTCTGATGGCTTGAGACTTAACTCTTAAAATGTGGAAGGCACAGAAGGAAAAAAAGAAAGAAAGAAAGAAAAAGAAAGAAAGAAAGAAAGAAAGAAAGAAAGAAAGAAAGAAAGAAAAAGCAAAGCTACAGATGTCTCCTCCACTTTAAATTAGGTAGGTATTAGAGTTCCTCCAGTCTTTCCTAGCTGAACTGCTCTCACATTCTTTTCCACTCTCCTTCCCGCCTCACCATTACCGTCATCATTTCCCCCCTCCTCCTCGTCTTCACTTTCCTCTCCCAATCCCTTCCTCTTCCCAGCACTGTCTTAGAGAACCTGAATTGTGTGCAAAGCTAAGAATGAGAGCTCAAGCAATTTCACAGTGAAAGGATTCTAAAAAGTGATCCATAGAGCGTAGATCTCAGTAAAGTTGACGGTGTCTTTGAAGATGATGCGGGGATGTGTGTTTAGGGAACATCTAACGCAGATTTGGGTCCCAGTAAAAGAGAAAGTCATGGCTGTTCTGGGTATCTCAGTGGGTGTGAGGTGCAGGTCTAGGGAAATGAGCCTGGATGCTCTTTTGTGAATCTCTTTAACCATGTGGAGGAGATGCCAAGGACGTCTTTTACTCTTTCGGTTGAAGAAGAAGCACACATTGACTCTAGAAGCTATTCATATTTACTACCTAAACACATTGACTTTTAGATGGAAATGCCATCAGTTGTCTCTGCCCAGTTCTGTTGCAGATCTATTAATCATATCCACAAGGATTGCCAAAATGGCAGGGCTCTCTTCCCTTTTCAGTTTATACAGAACAGAATCATTTACATAAAGTCCTTAAGGCAAATAACTGTTGGGGCTCTAATTTATATCTGATCGAAAATTAGCCGTCATTATGCGCTCCATTAGCAGCGTCTTTAATGTGCTTCTAAGCACCATTTGTCAAGCGGCTTGTTAATATCTTTCAAGTCTTTAAAGTTGAGAGCTCATTAAAGAGTGCGCTCTGTTATTGATGTAATTTAGATGAGTTTGGAAGAGCAAGTACACCATGCCTTGAATGGGCAACCTCCAGAAGCCGGGGCAAGGGGGCATGTGGTGGCCAAGTTCGCTATTAATGATTTCCCAGAAGCCTTCATGCTTCCTTGATGGAAGATTTCTGGATCCTGCAAAGGTGTTTTTGAAGCCCCCGCCCCCCCCACCACCACCGGCTCCTTGACCTGGGTGTAAGTCATTCATTTCTCTGGGAAGGAGTATGTTTGTCTTCAATGTTTCTTTCTTTCTTTCTTGTTTTTTCTTCTCATCTATTCATTGAACCTTATGAGGTTTGGGATGGGGATTATGAAAAAAAATGGGCTCTAATCTAAAATCCTTGATAAGAGAATTTGCCAGTTTTCTTTTTTTTTTTCTTCATACCTCCATCCCTCACTTAGTGCCTAGTTGTTTACTTCCTGAGGTTTTGCCCTTTATTCCAGAGGTTGGAGGAAGTAAATATCCATTGAGAAAACCATAGGCCTAAAGACAGAGCTACTGCCCCGGAACTTATTTTGACGCAGGTATAGTAAACCCGCTTAATTATGTACATATTATTATATTATCTATCAACCACACCATCAGAAGAGCATAGAGGCCAATAAATTACCTCAGTTATTTATCTGAAAATCTATATATTTTGTCATTTTCTTTTCTGGAGGAGATTATGTTAGTGTAACACAATAAAGAAAAACATTAGTACAGCTAGAAAATTGCAAGTGAGAGCAACAATAATTCCACTAGAAGGAATAAATAACAGAAAGCTGCATTTTGTTCTGAATTTTCTGGTAGGTTAGATCAGCCTCCTTTGGATTCAAGTACTGTGTGTATCTGTGAATCTTGCTATCAGGGGTTTGTAAGATATTGCACCCCATTCTAAATCTTACATTAAAAGAAAAGCATTCCAACCACCATGATTTTTTAACCCCACTTCTTATCACTACTCTAAATTCACTTCCCCTCCTGAGACCTTCTGGGAACTCAGAGATTAATGCAAGATAATGAAAGACATTAGGCATTTTATTCTCTCCTCTAAACTTCCAAGATTCTTTCAGCCTTAGCTTGTGTGTGAAGATAGCTCTACTTTATCAGATTAAGTAAAAAATAAAACCAGGAGTTTAGGAACTGGACCCAGATGGGGTTGGTTCAAATACCTCAAAGTCTTTTTAGAGAAGACCCATCTCCCCCTTTACCTCCTCTTCCAAGAATAATCTTATTTTCATCATTTGTTAAACAGTTTATTCTTACACTCCACACCTTAAAAGAGTTCATCACATACACACGGAGAAAGAGGAGGGAGAAAGATATAATAGGATCAATCTAAGGACATATTGAGGTCATATAACAGCACAAATATTCTCAAGTACTCTGTATAATGTGCAGTGGGGATTTTGGGCAGTTTTATTGTGTGGTAGGATCCTCATCTCCGTTGTTTTTTACAGGATTCCTTCAGGCTAAAGTAATAAAGCGAGTAATTAGAATGCTAAAGACAGATGTAAATAACAGGAATGAGACAGCGGTGACAGATGAGCGGCTGGGTCAGGAAAGAGCCCAGTTGGTGTAAATGACACCGCTTCCTCGCTCCCGATCCCCTCCCCCACCCCGTTCCCTTTTTCTCTTTCAGCCTCTCTGTCCTCCCAGCCGTGGCCTTAGGCGACCGACCGGGGACACACCGGTCAAATTGCACTCGGGAGGCGCAGCGCGGCTGCCGCGTTGGACAGCCGCGCGGGGGGCGTCTCGCGCCTCGGGAGCCACAGGCTCACCCACCGATCGGCCGCGAGGCGGGCGCCAGTCGGGTGCCAGGGCCTTCCCGGGGTCCCTCCCTGGCCGCCAGGACTGGCAGGTCGCCGCAGCCCCCGGTCGCGCAGCCCGCGCCTCCCTGCAGCGCCCCCGCCTGCGCCCCGCCGGGGACCTCGGGCGCGGTGGCTGAGCGCCGCAGCCGCTTCGTCCTCCCATCGGGCCGGCTGCCCTCGGGCCTTTGTCGCCTTTTCTCGCAAACCTGAGCGAAGAGGCCCGGGAGGTGCCTTCACCGCCCCCTTTGGCGGAGGAAGCCAGGCCCGCCCAGGCGTCTAGCTGACCATAGGGCTGCGGCCCGATACCCTGGAAGCGGCCCAACTGCGCGCCGGGGTCTCCAAGGCCCTTTTCCTCCGGTGACTCCCACCCTGGAAGTGCGTTATAGGGCTTCCTTGGACTCCCCAAGGCCACCCCCGGCAGAAGCCAGCCCTTCCTGATGTAGATGTACAAATTACCCCACGAAGAACCGGAGAAAAGCAACTCACCTTGCCTTTTGATTAAAAGGATTAAAAGGATGTAGCAGCAGTTTGCCTTTCCCACCCCTGACCTATCAACAGCGAGACGCGTAGGAGAGCAAATACAGTAATTAGTAAGTGAATGCATTTCATTCCATCGCCATAATTTAAATAGACCGGAGCAGCCTGTTCCCAGCTTGTTATATGGAAGTTTAAAAATGTAAATCCTACTTAACCACTATCTTTGGCGTTAAAGAAGGAAGAATAATCAGATCTCGTCCAAATCTCATTAACAGGTCTTTAGTCACTAAAACCTCACAGATAACTTTCCGGGTCTGCTTTACAGAAAGACCTCTTATTCATTCTTAGAGGAGCCTTAGCCCTAAAATTGGGGCCTATGCGAGTATGAAGATTCATTTTAAGGAAAATGACAATTCTAGGGACACTGCTGCCCTTTGGAGTGGCATTGGTTAAGAGTAGACATAAGTGAGCATTCATCCTCACCTTCCTGGTTTAGCTGTAGAGCATTAAATGCCATCATTATTCTTCAGATTACACACACACACACACACATCAAACAAACAAAAAACTCCTGAGTGAGCCAAATTGGCCAGGAGGCAGCTCCAATCTCCCTTAGTAATGTTGGTACTGGGGTAGGTTAGCAGGTGCGTATGAGACACAGTGACATATATGTCAGCTGTCCCCTGTTCCTTCCCAGATTGTTAACATTAGTTATGCCTATCAGCAGACTAAGATGACCATTCTTTCAGATTTTTAAAGGAGGCTTGTTAATGGTAGGGCAAAATGAGAAATGTTTATTTATTAATTTGGGTTTTAATTTTTAATACCTGATCAATAAATATATTTTCATCATTTGTATCAATAAATGCAATGGGTGCATTTCTGAACCTGATTCCTGCCTGATTCAGACTGATTATTATTTTGTTTTGAGTTCACATTTTATTTTTAAACAACTATCTCTTCCTTAAGAAAGAAAACACTGAGGAATGTCTGTGAACTATTTATGAAGCTGGTGATGATGAGCACTATTCCTCTTAGGCTCTTAAGTCAAATCTAGAGGGCGAATTTTTGGAGGCTTTTGTTAAGTCTATATACTTGATGAAAGTGAGTATTTCAGTTAGGCATGACTAAAGAATGAGAGCTCCTTCCCAGATGAAAAGTTTATCAACATTGGTGGGTATTGATGAGGGATCACCATAAATTTGTGGAAAATTGGTAGCCTGCTTTGCATGATATATATTTTTCTATCTTTAGTAACTGGAGGTCTGATCAATTTTAAAAAGTCTGACCTTGGAAAACTGAATTGGGTCGAAAACTAATGCTCATGAAGAAACATATGGGACTAATGGATAAATTCCCTCTGTTTATGTGTAGCCTCAGGACCTAAAACGTAGGTCTGATCTGAACTCTTGATCTAGTCCTCTGATAGCGACCTTCACTTACGCTCCCGTGAAGAAGCTTCAAACATTCCGACCAAGAATCAGGCTGATGCTGCTGGTGGTGATAGAAGGTGGTAGGTTATCATGTAAATATGTGATGTAGCCACATTCTGGGTGTGGATTTCTTATTGCTAAGGTAGCTGTGCAACTGGAAATGAGGAGAAGCAGAAGGAATGGTGGGAAAGAGCTAGAGGTCATGCTGGCTTGGATCACTTTTGTAGGAGATGGGAATTACTTTTGGGTTTCCTTTTATTTCATGAAGGACCTTTACTGTGTGCAGAAATATTTTCTGTTATAGAAATTTCCAGTGTTAGGTTGTGACTCATTAGTGGGTAATGAACTTAATTTAGTGGATTGTGACCAGCATAAAGAAAAATTTAAGAGAATGAAATAGCATAGAAACAATCAATTAGATCTCATTTTGTGAGAACAAGCTTTGTTTCATGAAACTTGTTTTACTTTTATTTATATCTGTATGTTTATATTGTGCCATAGTGTAAAATGTATATTTTTCAATTGTTTTATTTTTTAAAAATTTTATTGAAGTATAGTTGATTTACAGTGTTAATTTCTACTGAACAGCAAAGTGACTCAGTAAAATGTATTTCTTATTGTGTGTTTTAGTCAAAAACATTTGAAAACATTGTTGTAGGGTCTACATCCTGTCCTGCCTTCTCTGAGAACTCTTTCTGGGTTACACCAGCCCCTAATGATTCATCAGTCCCTTTGCCTTTTATCACTTATTTGTGCCACATATTTCATGCCTTTCTAATGCTTTCTTGTATTAAACTTCTCATGTGTACGTGTCTTTTCTGTGTAATTGAATTTAAACTTCTTCAAAGTTGTGATTGTTAGGCTTCTTTGTATACTTAATTCTTGGTCTCTAAGGTGACACTGTACACATGATGACTAATCGGCAAGCAAGTCAGATCTCAGCTCATATGTCATTTTTTCAGGAATGCATTTCTCTTTTTCTTTTCTTTTCTTTCTTTTTTTTAGTTCTGCTATATTTGTTAAATGGCTCTTGAAGTATTTGATTCTTGGTTGAAGGTAGAAGATATTCACATTGGTATAAAGGGAGTAGTTGTTTTCAGAAGTCTTTTTATTTATAAATCACTCTTATTGAGAAGTTCTCCTTTTCAAGATTTATCCAGGTTTTCAAGAAACTGCTCAAAAACTTTTACAAAAGGAGCTAGACTGGTCTTCTTATAATCTCTGGTTCTATGTTTGATATCAGTTTCAGTTCCATTCTCTTTTTCTTCTTCATTAGTGAAATTAACATCCAATTCATGGCAAATGGAACTTATGGTTGGGACAGCAAATGGATCAAACTGATCCACTTTCTGTAAATCAATAGGCACAGAAATGCAACCTGTTTTAGGATGAACACTAAAAGGGCTCTTCAGTAAATGATTGATTCCTTTGCTAACATTGATATCCAGTTGTGGAAAACAGTACTGGAGTATGATCTCCCACTCAAGCCAGGGTCATTTTTGCTGTTATTCTGATACCTGCTGGCTGCTTTCTTCAAGTGCCCCCAATGCTGAAGTGAATTGTGATGCTTTTGGAAGCTTTGTTGTAGTTCATCGTGCATTGTTTCAGGAACAAGGGTTAAAATCTTATCCCAGCTTTCTTTATTCTCAAGAATATCTTAATCTACCAAAGCATATTCTTCAAAGTATTTTTCATTATGTTTATAGATTTTCTGACAAAAGGGTGAATTTTTGTTACTTCGATGAACTTTCTTTTTAACGTCCTGACCACCCTTTACAAGATTCAAACATTCAGATATCCCAGAATGTACTGCAGAGGACAGTTTTCTAACTGATTCATCACAGACCCAAAAATTAACATCTCTCCTTCCAGAATATACCCAGAGATGATGTTTAAATCCAAAGTCCTCCTTCAATGCTCGGTTGATGATGTGTATGGCCATCGTCATGAGGGTCCAGCACTTAGAACACATGTCTGCACAACTACAATGTCTCCTCACATCATCATAGTCTGTCATGTCAATGTCAAACACCAGTTCTTTTTCCTGAGCCTGGAAAGCTCCCAGATGCACTGTATTGTGTTGATTTGGTCTGTGGGACTATACTAAGCCTATATCAATCTTGTATGGATTCATTTTCTGCATCTCCTTTTCCAGATCACTCTGGTTGTTGAAGGATTGGTACTGAATGTAAATATCACCTTTCAATGTGAATGAAAATTCATGATGTTGAAAGTAATTCTTTACCACTCTGCCATAGTTGAGCAAGTGATAGTACTGGGCTTAGGGAAAGAGCCTCTGGTAATAAAGCTTAAGCAGCTCGGGCAGCTGGGTGAGGTCAAATGCCTTCATGGAGCACGGAACTCAACTCAGGGAGGGATGCATTTCTTAAACCTGTTCCCTGCCTCTGCTCTAAGCTAGATCATGTCCCTATTACTGGCTCTCATAGCACTTTATTTTTATTTATTTATTTTTCATTTTATTTATTTATTTGTTTGTTTGTTTAACATCTTTATTGGAGTATAATTGCTTTACAATGGTGTATTAGTTTCTGCTTTATTCTCCTGGCACTTTGTAATGCCTTCATAACAAGTACTGGAGTTTGAATATAAGCATTTGAGTGACTAGGTAAACTGTTTCCTCCACGAAAGAGTCCACTTCCCAAAGTGGACAAGATCTGTCGAGCTCACTTGTACCGAGCACAGTACTTGGCACGTGATGGGCACTCAATACATATTTGTTGGCTGACTGATTGACTGACGGGCTAAATGACTTAAAGAATGACCAGTAGTTCTGGCAGAGGCAGCATGCCCATTCTTACTTGTTATCAGAAAGGTGTTTTGCTAATGAATGTGGGATGAGAAAGACTCAGATCTAATGATTTGAGGAAGTTAGAGCTTTGTATGGGGACATTATTGTGTTTCTTCAATTGTGCTATCAGCACCTTATTTTTGGTTTGCCTGTACCTGGCTATGGAAGTGGATCTGTGAAGAAACAGCGACATGAATGACACCTCTGGATCTTTGGATAACTGCTACAGAGAAAATGGATTCTACTGTATGAGGTTCAGTTTGTGACATACATAAGAAATCCCTCTTAGAACTTGTAAGCTGCTTCTCCTTCTTGATAGACTGACAGTCTTCTTTTTACTAGATAAATAAGAGCTGCTACCCCTCTGATTTCCCTCTTTGCCTTGGCTCATAATGCAGACCTAAGATTTGGGTTAAAATGCAATAGGTTTTTTTCAATATGTGTATTTTGGGAATATGTATTTATCTTCTCTTTCTCCAGCCTTTTATAGCTTGCTTTTTTTGCGGTTTGCCTTTTATTTATTTATTCATTCATTCATTCATTCATTTGGGATTATGTGCTTCTGGTTTAATTATACCTATGTTAGAATACTATAGAGGAAATGGTATCAGCCTTGGTGTTGGAAAGACCTGGGTTCAAATTCTGAGCAAATTTAGATGGTAATACTTCCCAGCTATGTGATCTTGGAAAAAACATCCTTCTGTGTCTTAGGCTTCTCATGTGTAAAATGAGACCAACACTATTTTCTTCATTGTTTTAATTATTATCTGAGTTATTAGCACAGCGTTCAGCACATTTTAGGTACTCAGAAAACATTAGCTCTCTTTCTTTCCATTTATGGTGTATAACTTCAAATCCTTTTTTGGAGGGAGGTAAATAGGATCCGTGATAACCAGCGGGTTTGGTGTGTTAACGTTACATTTTCTATTTTTTTGAGAAGTTGGGAAAATAATCTTGTTTCTCTCAATCACTTTATCTACAAAATGAAGAAAATAATAATCATTATATACTACCTCAGGGAATTATTTGTTAATACCATTGATGTGTACAGTATTTGAAGATGCTTATCTATTGTCTCAAGAATAATCTTGAAAAGGATAAAAGAGATAATTTGATATGCTGAGAAAGTCATTTCTGGTTTCAATAATCAGGTTTTTGTATTAATCACGTAATATGTATTTTTTAAACTAGTGTTTTAGGTGGAAATTCATCATATGTTTCTTGAGAAAATTGAAGATGAAATAATTCACATTCTATGCTATCCTAAATGGTTATAGTGTAGAACCAGGTATCAGAAACAAACCAAATGTCTGGTATCTAGGAGGTCAATAACAGGGAATGAGACACTCATATCTGATGTTCCAGGTAGGCAGGAGTTCAATGTGTAGAGAATGAAGGTAGCTCAAAATATGATTCCATCAACAGATGCATAGAAAGGAAATGAACAGAGTATTTTTCTCTAGTTTCCTTTACACTTCTTGGGCTTTATATATGAACCTGTGGTTATAGGTGTATTATGGAAGTAATTGTCATTTAGGGAATTCTGCTATTATATTTATGGTTTGAGTGAGATATGAGACCTGTTTTCTCCATTATATGATTTTTTAAACCAAGATTCCTGGAATTACTATATTAATGAGTAAATTGAACATTGAAATCTTTAGTTTAACAAACTTTGAGTTTCAGGTATTTTGAAAGATACTGGGGATAAAAGACATATTTTATCTTTGAAAAATTAATGGATCTGTGGGGAGAGAGACACCTGAAGAAGATGATGAGCAAATGAATGGTGAGAGCCGTGGAGTCAAGTCCCACGTGCTCTGGCAGGAGGGAAGCTGGAGCAGCAATTTACATTTTATCAGATAGTGGTTTGTACCAACCCACTCTTCCCTTCACCCCTGCAGCACACACCCTGAAGTGACACAGGTAGGATGAAGAATTTCCTTTCTTTGGAGCCTATTTGGCTTATGTGAAACTATAATTATTTGCTAAGGTCAAGTGGAGAAATGACATAACTGTCATGGAGGTTCAAGGAAAGATTCTGTTTTGCCATTGAACTTTGTATGCCTTTGCCATTTCAACTAACATACTTTAAAAAAATTAATTAATTTTATTTTTGGCTGTGTTGGGCCTTCTTTGCTGTGCGTGCTCTCTCTAGTTGCAGCGAACGGGGGCTACTCTTGGTTGCAGTGTGTGGGCTTCTCACTACGGTGGCTTCTCTTGTGGAGCACGGGCTCTAGGGGTGCGGGCTTCAGTAGTTGTGGCACAGGGGCTCAGTAGTTGTGGCTCGTGGGCTCTAGAGCGCAGGCTCAGTAGTTGTGGTGCATGGGCTTAGTTGCTCCACAGCATGTGGGATCTTCCCGGACCAGGGCTCGAACCTGTGTCCCCTACATTGGCAGGTGGATTCTTAACCACTGCGCCACCAGGGAAGCCCCTAACATGCTTTTTGATACATATATTTGCTCAAGAATTTTTTTTCCACATTTACTGTAAACATTCTTGGCTCAGCCCAAACAATACTCCATCCCCTATCCCTTTAATGAGAATCGATCATTTCTTTTGGTTTCTAGAAAGCAGAATATTACAACTAGAAAAGATTTTCCTTTCTTTCTTTTACAAAAATGGTAAAATGGTTTTATTTTTAGAATCAACAGTTTTGAAAAATTTAATATGTCGCCAACTGGGCAAAGTTTCTCTTTTACTCTCTTTGTGGAGCTGTATGATTGTATTTTCTGTGCTACTGCTTCAAAGATGGTTTCACTTTTATTATTTGCAAAACATGTCAGTTCAATATCTGGGGAAAATGTTTTGGGGCAAGAAACAGCCTCTGCATGCTTTAACAATTGTGGATGTGAAGAGTGGTGGTTTTGTGTGATGAGAACCTCATACTGCTAATAAACTTAAGAAAATGATAACATGTTAGTAAGTGTCAGTTATCTATTAAAAATCTATTTTTTATTTGATTTTAACATATAGTAATCTGGCCACTATGTAATAATCTGAGCCCCACATTTCCCAGCAGCTGGGGAGCTGTCTTTGGCAGCTTTGGCTTCCCTTCAGGACTTGGCTGGGAGCCAGGCCACAAGAAAAGGCCATGTGGGTGAGGAAAATTAGTTAAGCTTTTAATTAACTCACCCTTTGCTGTTGCCGGGATGGGTAGAGACTCAAACCTTCAGTTATCCTTCAAATGCTCAATAAACCCATTTATTGAAGTAAGCAATAACACTGTTTACTGAGCTGTAAGTATGAGAGTACAGAGGTATAGCAAGGCTTTAAAAAGATACTCAGCAGACCTAGAAACCTGCAAGAATTTGTATAGAGATAAGAGATCTGAAGCTCCTCAAGGTGCTGGGAGCTCTGCTTCAGTCAATTGTAGCCACCCTTCTGGGCATGGAAAGCAGAGTTGGTGCTTATCAAAGTAATAAGAAATTTGAACATGTTCTATATGTTCAATTTTTTTTTTTTGCATATTTGTATGCAGCTAACCTGGGTATTTCCAGACATTCAGTTTATTTACACCCGTGGACTACAGCCCTTGTAGGGTCTTTAGTCTGGGCATGTTATCCATACAAAGCTCCTTTTAAATCCCCCAATTCTTATAGGTTACAGTTTTGAGTGGTCATATACTCAAGTGACCAGTGTCTCTGAAGTCATCTTTTACATTTTTAATAATAAGAAATGTTTATCATTCTCACATATTAGGAAGTCCTGAGAAAGGGCACTCTGAAGTTGGTTCACCCAATGTGAAAGCAAACTTTTATCCCCTGAAGGAAAAGCAGGAAGAACCCTACTGTTTAGTGCAATGTGAAGCATGGGCTACAGAGCAGAATTGGTCATTTGCACCTCAGACTCCTTAATGCCTGCAGCCCAGCCCACAGTGTAGGTGGCTGGCGGCTAAGTCAGCTGCCTGTGACTTTTGTATTGTATTGGGAGGTTGGGAGGAAGGTGAGGAGCGCGAGTGTGTATAATAAAGATAATTTGATCTGTGTTTATTGTCTGGGAGATTTAGTAGACATTACGTGTGATACAAGGGATGATAAAAGTTGCCTTCCTTGATTGTATTTTTCAAATTCAAATGGCAGTTTTAACTGAGCTTTTGGTTTCCAAAGGCTGTTCCCACATTACCTAAAGCTAAACAATTTATTTCTCTCCTTCCTTCACTTCTTCCTTGCTTCCTCTCCCTCCCCATACATCCTATTCCTCTTATTCAATCTCTCCCTTAAATCTCTCTTCCATCTTTTCTTTAGGATAGATTTTATCTGAAATCTATTTTACATTACAATGGTTATTTAAATTTTAATTATATAGCTAAATTTTAATAGCTAAAAATTTTCTGTGAAAATGTTAAATAAAAGCGATTCTTTTTGTTTTTAATACTAGCATTTTGATTTTAGAGCTGAGCTTAAAGTCTTAGTATATATAAGAAGCACATTGGTGAACTGAAAAGTTTCAAATTCATCCTGTGAGAAGGACTCAAGGGGAAGAGAACCAGCAAGCACTAACAAAAGAAGCTGGATTTATTGTGCCCTATATTTTTGAAGCATAGTAGCTAAAGCTTTGCAAAAAGACTTCTACACAATAATAAAATGTTATCGTCAAATGAAGTTTGAGAGGTGATTTAGTCCAAACTTCTTATATGATAGGAACAAAGAGATGAAGTGACTTAGCCAAGGTCACATAGCGAGTTAGCAATAGTTTGTGCTGGAATCCGGGTAGAAGGTGCTTTTTTTTTTTTTTTGATTTTTTTTTATTAGTTTCTGCTTTATAACAAAGTGAATCAAAGGTGCTTTTATTATGTGCCTTTTCGTCAGATAATGACCTCATAAGAAATTAGGATAATGTAAAAGCAAAATAAATAATTACCAATGTCAATCTCTGTACTTGCACCTTCATTACATTATTTTCAAAGCAGTGTTTCATTTTTCTGTGAGGCTGAACTCCAAGAGACCATGACAAGAAACTAGTCTATTCTGTCTCCGTAGCATAACTAGGAAGGGGTAGCTGTTGTGTGTGCCTCTGTCTCTGAAGCTGTCTCTTCCCTATTGTCCTGACTTGCCTTGTTGACCTCTTGACTAGAAGATAATTCTTTTTTTTTATTTCATTTTTTAATTGGAGTATAGTTGCTTTATAATGTTGTGTTAGTTTCTACTGTGCAGCAAAGTGAATCATCTATACGTATACATATATCCCCTTTATTTGGATTTCCTTCCTATTTAGGTCACCACAGAACATTGAATAGAGTTCCCTGTGGTATACAGCCGGTTCTCATTAGTTGTCTATTTTACACAAAGTAGTGTATATATGTCAATTCCAATCTCCCAGTTCATCCCACCCACCCCTTCCCTGCTTGGTATCCATACGTTTGTTCTATACGTCTGTGTCTCTATTTCTGCTTTGCAAATAAGTTCATCTGTACCATTTTTCTAGATTCCATATATATGCATTAATATATGATATTTGTTTTTCTCTTTCTGACTTACTTCACTCTGTATGACAGTCTCTAGGTCCATCCACATCTCTACAAATGACCCAGTTTTGTTCCTTTTTATGGCTGAGTAATACTCCATTGTATATATATGTATCTCATCTTTATCTTATTTTTTTTAATCTAATTTTATTTTTTAGAAGTTAATTTTTTTTCTTTTGCGGTACGCGGGCCTCTCACTGTTGCAGCTTCTCCCATTGTGGAGCACAGGCTCCGGGGCCATGGCTCACGGGCCTAGCCGCTCCGCGTCATGTGGGATCTTCCTGGACTGGGGCACGAACCCGCGTCCCCTGCATCGGCAGGCGGACTCTCAACCACTGCGCCACCAGGGAAGCCCTATAAGTTAATTCTTAATGATCTTTCTCATCCTCCTTTGTAGACACTTGAAGAGTGTTGTGAATTACACTCTGCCTGGGACAACTGAAGTTGTGTATGTCAAGCATTCCTTTCCCCTCTTCTGGTAAGACTACCTGCCATGTGTAGATTTATCTCACCCCATGATGTCATTGATGTCAAGCAGTGGCATACCTGTCTAGGTCTTAGCAGTTGATCTAATGGAACATGTGACCCAAGCCTGGCCAATGAGACTTCTTTCCCTGAGTTTTTATATACTGAAAGTTGACGTGCTCTGTCCTTTGGGGTTTCTGAGCTGTGATGCTATAACTTGGAGCTGTGTGAAAGAGTAAGAGACATGAGGAGAGGGGAGAGGGAATGGGGAAAAGAAGCAGAAGAACAGAGGAGAGAGGAGTGAGTTGAATTCCTTAATTCAGTTATTTCCAAGGTCAATGGCATCCATATGCTTCCCAGTTACATCAGGCAGTAACTCCTTTTATGTAGTTAAGTTAGTTTGAATAGGATATATTTGACTTGTCTCTGAAAGAGTCCTAATATACATCCCCACTTTTTTCTGTAGTTCCAGGTTAAACTAAAAGTCTATAATGTAAACTTCCCACTCTGCCTTGCTCTGATGCCAAGTGTTAATCATAATCAGCATAGGTATTAATTACAATAGATCTTCATGCTTAAACTAAAAGTGCTGAATTGGTCAGCATTTGAATCCAGATTAGTGACAACAGATAAATTACACTTTAAATTAATAAATGAGGTGTTGAATGAGTATTAAAATTTATAGGATGTTTATTCTCACCTTGAATTTAATATGATGTTTGTTACTTTTTCTCTCTGCATCCCTTTCTAAACTGTCTATTCTCAGGTAGAAAAATTTCAGGAAAAGATTATTTTTTTTGCTATCATTAAATTCATGAAAAAGAAAATCTTATATTTATTTCCTTCAAGAGTATCCAATATATTTCTTAGCTTTTTGTAATGTTTGGATTGTATCTGGGGCCATATTTGAGGGTAAATTATGTCCATTCTAGGTGTCTTGAGTTGCTCCCAAAGTGGGCTGGTAGATATATGTCATCGATTTGATCAATTCCTAAAAGACTTCTACCATAAAGTAGATGTGAGAAGGTCTCTGGGGGGTGGGGAGGTGTGTGTGTGGAGGGTGGAGGGGTGGAGCGGTGGAGGGGTGGGGGGGGTGGAGGGGTGGGCAGGGCTTGCTTAAAATTGTAGCTTCTCAAAGCCTTTAAAATGCTAATTTGCACAGTTAATCCTCCAAAGGAGAATGCAAAAGGTAGCATTTCTCAAACTTTTTTTTTTTTTAACCCTGGGGTACCGTTTTCATCATCAGTTATGTGTTTGGTCCTGGAGCTATAGCAGTGAACAAAGTAAGAAGTTTCTCTGCTTTCACAGAATTTGTAGAAGTTACAGTGGATCAGTTATTTGCCTTGCTGAAATATAAGTACAAATGAGCACCTATATATCGAATGCCAATATATTTAAGAGCTATACATTAAGCTAACAAATTGTTAACATGTGTTCCATGTTCTTACCTTGACTGACATACCTACAAAATGACCTGGAATGCAGACTTACATTTAGAATTTTTGGATTCCTTGGCATTTTGTGCCCTGGTTCTCTGCTTTCTGAGTCTCTTTCCCACTTCTCTTCCTGCCCCAGGAGAAGTTTTGCTTGCATGTTTGTGGACACCACAGTCTCTTCATCCAAAGTCTACCCTCTTGGTCCTGAGGAAGCCCAGAGCACTGAGGGTGATGGGGAGTACCTATGGTAGAGGCCCCAGAACTGGTTCTAAGTAGTACTACTCACTATATCACCTATGAATATCCTGTGTTCTGAGGGATGTGCTTTGGGAACCTGAGTGAGTTCATCATTTTGAAAACAGTGACAACCTTGAGAAGATTATGCCATAGAATTTTGTTTCATTTTGGTTTTGTTTGTTTTGTTTTATTCATGCCATAGAATTTTTTTAAAATATTTATTTATTTGGGAGGTCTTAGTTGCAGCATACAGGATCTTTAGTTGCTGCATGCAAACTCTTAGTTGTGGCATGTGGGATCTAGTTCCCTGACCAGGGATTGAACCCAGGCACCCTGCATTGGGAGCACGCAGTCCCAGCCACTGGACCACAAGGGAAGTCCCCAAGCCATAGAATTTTGACTTAACTATACTGTTGTCTTTTGTGACAATATGAAGGTTAGAATGTTAAAACAGTTAATAAAATTCTGGAATTATATTAAATTAATCCACCACTTTTCCAGAAGTCAGATTTAACCTATAACATATTTTGTTTTAAGCCTGGAAGTAATTGACAAAAGCTTCTGAACACAAAAGACCTGCCCAGAGCACACTGGGGTCTGTAAGAGAAGTTGAACGCTACCATTCAGGTCTCACCCAGTGTCTGAAAAAGAGGCAGCACATACTGTTAGTAAGTTGAATTAATAGCAAATAGCAGGGAAAAGAGAAGAATGCAAAAAGTTGACAGAAAAACTATAAAAACACAGCCCAGCCATCAGTGGCATGTAGCGTATAGGAACAGACAGTCTTACACCCCTCAATCCTTGCTTCATAGGACTTTACATGAGTCTCCATAGATTTAAAGAGTGAAATTATGTTTATAATACTCTTTATTTAAAAAATGATAATGTGGTGCGATAGACTCTTTGTACATGTTTAGAATGGAAAAAAAACTGCTTTGAGATAATGGCTTCTGTAATTAGTAACATTCACTTATGTGGAATATCTAACAAAGAAATGAATGTATTTAGTAGTTGCTGAAAACTTCCAGATTAATGGCATTTACCAGCATATGAATTACCACTCTTATGCTTAAAATGATGCACAGCATGACTTGTTTTTCTTTTAAAAGAGGCTGTACTTTTTCAGCCTTCTCTTACCCACACTGTGCAGAGTTCTAGGAAGTCCTTTGGAGACAAGTGTTTATCTCTTCACTGAAGGACATACTAAGAAGAGCTCAGGTCATTCCTTGATAAGGGCTCCTTCAACACTTGATGGGAGAATCCTTCTTGCACAGTGACAGACCAGATTTTTGGGAGCTGGAGCAGTGTTTGTTGAACGATATTGGATCATTGCTTATTGGACCTGATTAAAGGCTCCCTTTGTTTCCTTTAGAGTATGTTGCAGACATTTTCTGAAAGCATTTTGTGATCTTCCTATGGCAAAATGTTTATTTGCCAGTGTATCTAGTGGACAAGGAGGGAGAACAATGAATGTGCTAGTATTATGTATGTGCCACGAATTTAAGTTGTTGATGAACATAGACTATGACAATACTGCGCCGCAGCTTTCCTTATTCTTTGCAGCTGAGGTTCAGAGAATTACACTTGATTGCACACTATCTGTTCACAGAAATTATAAGAATGGCATGCCCTAACAGTGCTTATTTACACAGAACACCCTAGTTTGCTGTTTCCCCTCCAGCTTTTCTTAAACAAGCAATTTATTCCCAACAGTTTTAAATTTAAAATCAATATTTCTAATAAAATAGTTTTACGCTTTTCATCTTTATAAATGGACAAGTATTGGAAGAGAATCCAAATGAGTTTAAGCAGTAAAGACAAGGCTATTGAGAAAAGATATTCTAGGGGAGTCTGTGAAAATGAAATATTTCTGTCTTATCTTTCAACACAAAAATAAATGTGAATGGATATATAATGCAACTTTCTTTTCACTCATTAACTAGATATTAAGTAGTGAAATTGGTTTCTGGGAAAGAAAGTAGATTGGTGTAAAATTTAAAAAATGATCGCCTATATGTGGAATATATTTAAAAAAGAAGATACAAATTAACTTATTTCCAAAATAGAAAAAGACTCACAGACAGAAAACAAATGGATGGTTACCAAAGAGGAAAATGGGGTGGGGTGAGGGATAAATTAGGAGGTTGGGATTCACATATACACACTACTATATATAAAATAGATAACCAACAAGGACCTACTGTATAGCACAGGGAACTATACTCAATATTTTGTAATAACCTATAAGGGAAGAGAGTCTGAAGAAGAATATATATATATATATCTATTATAGATATGTATGTATATCTGAATATGTATATATCTGAATCACTGTGCTGTATACCTGAAACTAACATGATACTGTAAGTCAACTATACTTCAACAAATAAAAAATGAAAATAAAGAAAAAATAAACATTTTAAAAAATGCATTTGGTAGTTTGAAAATAATAAGCAGTTTGCTCTTTTAAAGTTCATGCTGTGTACTCTTCATTGACAGGATCTTCAGCAGAACACATATAGAGAAAATTTACTTTGGGGGGCCAAGTATTCATAAACATTCCTGAGGTTGCTCAAAGTGCTTATACTGAGATACTACTGAAATTATTCTCCATTAATTTGGGGAAGTGGGATGATAAGTTTTTGAAACTACTTAAAATTACACAGATAATACATATCTATTGTAGAAAACTCACAAAGTACAAATAAGTAAACAAAGAGAATAAAAATCATAAATAAGTAAATGACCAAAAAAATCACAGAGGTGAGTGTCATTAATATTTTGCTCTATTATATCTGTGTGATTATAAAAAAGATTATATTATATACTTGTTATTTTATTTTGTTATGAGTTGGCAATACATAACTTTTGTGACACAAAATTTAAGAATCTACTAAAGTATACGTTTCCAAGTCTAGCTTTCACTCATGTCTCTGTTTTCCCTATTACCCAGACGCACTTATGTTAGATTTGTGTGTAGCCTTCCACTGTTTTGTTTTCTTTAAGTTAAATTTAAAAATTAACATATATATATATATATATTTAGAGCAGTTTAAATTGACAACAAAATTGAGAGAAAGCTACAAAGATTTCTATACCCCCTGCCTCCACACATACATAGACTCCCAGTATCAACATCCCCTGCTAGAGTGGTACATTTGTTACAATGGATGAACCTACACTGACACATTGTTATCACCCGAAGTCTGTTGTTCATATCAGAGTTCACTCTTGCTGTTGTATATTCTGTGGGCTTGGACAAATGTATAATGAAGCGGATCCACCATTATTATATCATACAGTGTATTTTCACTGCCTTAAAAAATCCTCTGTGCTCCGCCTATTTATCCCTCTCCCCACCCTTAACCCCTGGCAACCACTGATCTTTTTGCTGTCTCCGTGGTTTTTCCTTTTCCAGAATGTTATATATTTGGAATCCTACAGTATATAGCCTTTTCACATTGACTTCTTTCCCATAGTAATATGCATTTACTATTACTCCATGTCTGTCCATGGCTTGATAGTTTATTTCTTTTTAGTGCTGAACAGTATTCCACTGTCTGGATGTACCATAGTTTATTTAACCATTTAGCTAGTGAAGGACATCCTGCTTGCTTCCAAGTTTTGGCAATTATGAATAAAGCTGCTATAAACACTTATGTGCAGGTTTTTGCATGGACATAAATTTTCAACTCCACATACCAAAAAGTATGACTGCTGGGTGGTATGACAAGAGTATGTTTAGTTTTGTAAGCAACTACCAACTGTCTTCCAAAGTAGCTGTGTCATTTTCCATTCCCACCAACAATATATGAGAAGTCCTGTTGCTCTACTTCCCCACTGGCATTTAGTGTTATCGTTTTTCTAGATTTTGGCCAAGAATGACCAAATAGTTATAGTGGTATCTCATTTTTTTTAAATTTTCATTTTCCTGATGACATATGATGTGTAATATCTTTTCATATGTTTATTTTCCCTCTGTGTATCTTCTTTGGTGAGGTATCTCTTTGGTTCTTTGGCCCATTTTAAAATTATATTGTTTGTTTCCTTATTGTTGAGTTTTAAGTGCTCTCTGTATATTTTGGATAACACTCCTTCATCAGATGTGTATTTTGCAAATATTTTCTCCCAGTCTGTGACTTCTCATTCTCTTGGTGTTGTCTTTTGCAGAGCAGAAGTTTTTAATTTTAAGGAAATTCTGCTTAGCAATTCTTTCTTTCATGGATCATGCCTTTGCTATTGTATCTAAAAAGTCATCATCATACCCAAGGTCATTTACGTTTTCTTCTATGCTATGTTCTAGAAGTTAGTTTTGCATTTTACATTTAGGTCTATAATCCATTTTGAGTTAATTTTTGTGAAGGGTATACGTTTGGGTCTAGATTAATCTTTTTGCATGTGGATGCCCTGTTGGTTTAGCACCTTTGTTGAAAAGATGATTTTTGCTCCATTGTATTGCCTTTACTGCTTTGTCAGAGATCAGTTGACTATATTTATGTGGGTTCATTTCTGGGTGCTCTATTCTGTCCTAATGATCTAATTTGTCTGTTATCTTGCCAATACCATACTGTCTTGATTACTCTATAGTAAGACTTGAAGTCAAGTAGTGTCAATCCTCCAACTTTTATGAAATCATCATTTGTTAAATTTTGGTATAGTGTCAAAGAAGAATATCCACAATTATGTGAGAAGAATGTGAAATACTCCACCCTTTTCCAACTGCACATCTGTGTGAGGTTGGATTTTCTTTATAATAGTTCAAAGCAATATATTGCTTATAGATTGAATTTAGAAGCAGATATGAAAATCCAATTGTGTTTTATTAAGCCAGACATTAAAGATACTTGCAAAAGTTTACAATACTTCTCACTAAATTTTTTATTTTGGAAAATGCAGTTATTTTCATAAAAGCATACCACTTGTGTTAATGTGTAATGGATTTATTAAAACGTTTAAAATAAACATTTAAAAAATTTCTGTTTCAGGGCTTCCCTGGTGGCACAGTGGTTAAGAATTCACCTGCCAATGCAGGGGACACGGGTTTGAGCCCTGGCTGGGGAAGATCCCACATGCCGCGGAGCAACTAAGCCCGTACAGGACTACTGAACCTGCACTCTAGAGCCCACGAGCCACAACTACTGAGCCCATGCGCCACAACTACTGAAGCCCACAGGCCTAAAGCCCATGCTCTGCAACAAGAGAAGCCACTGCAATGAGAAGCCCGTGCACCACAATGAAGAGGAGCCCCCACTCGCTGCAACCAGAGAAAGCCCGCGCACAGCAAAAAAGACCCAACACAGCCAGAAATATAAATAAATAAATTCATTTTTAAAAATTCTTTTTCAATTTCTAATATGGTAAGTATCAATATATATAGCCTACATAAATGAAATCTCTTTGGGGTCATCAATAATTTTTCGGAATCTGAAGCCCCCTGAGACCAAACTATTTGAGAATCATATTCTTGCTTCTCTGTTATGGTTGGGCAATTTGAAAATGGGTGAGGTCTGAAGGTTCAAGGCAAATCATTCTTTAGGGTGTTTGTTTGTTTTTTTTTCTTTTTTTTTTAATGTGCATGATCTATTCTCTGAGTTAATTCTCATGTCTCCATTGATACAAGTGGAAGTTTGTTCGCTTTAGAATAGCGCACAAACTGAGCTAAACTATTGTGAACATGTTTTTTCTTTTCCTCTTCTTTTTCTATTTTTACCATTTTGCTTCTAGCCAAATGATTCCTATTTATAACGATTCCTTTTATGCCTTAAATAATCTTGTTTTTAGTCTCGTATTCAGAATTCACCAAGAAGCCTACTTTGTCCACTCTATTCTTTTTTTTTTTTGCTTGTTTGTTTGTTTGGTTTTTTTGCGGTATGTGGGCCTCTCACTGTTGTGGCCTCTTCCGTTGTGGAGCCCAGGCTCCGGACATGCAGGCTCGGCAGCCATGGCTCACGGGCCCAGCTGCTCCACGGCATGTGGGATCTTCCCGGACCGGGGCACGAACCCGTGTCCCCTGCATCGGCAGGCGGACTCTCAACCACTGCGCCACCAGGGAAGCCCTGTCCACTCTATTCTGAAGCAGTGCTATCACCATGGGAGAAGTACTCTGAGCATGGGATATGGCTATGTGTGGTGAGAGGCTGCTATGAAGTTTTACAAGTGGCAGAACGTTATGGATAAGAAGTCACTATAATCAACAAGAACAAGAACAACCATAACACAATCCATTGAGCATCTTTGTATCCCATCTCTATGTTTTTGTATCTGGGAAAATTTAGTTTGGAGATAAAGAATTTCTATATATATTTATGTGGATATGGGATATAAGGTTCTGTCTAGGAGATAGATGTTTGGTTACATACTTCCTTTTAGGGATGTACCATAGTTTGGTGTTAGCTAAAATATTTGGCCAACATGTTTGTCTTTGGTTCAGGCTAAGGCTTTTGGAAGGATGACTAGACAAATGTCTACTTCAGCTGTCATCCCTAAACATTCAGCAATGTGGTCATATAAGTTAAACCATGTTGAATCAGCATAACTATGCCAACGACAAGAACAAGGCATATAATTCAGATTTACTGCTACTACCTGGATATTCGCTTTCCAACAGATTACATTCTATCTGTAGTTTGGGATGAAAAACATCTCTGTAGATTCTAAGTGTTGACCGTCTATCGATCTGTTGAAGTATAAATGTAAATAATATTGTAAGAGTAAAATGCAACAATAATGAATGATTGTAGAAATTATTTTATATACAAAAATAATCAGAATATTTCAAATAATAAATGTATAAGGAAATAGATATAAAATAAAGATTAATATTAAGATAGAATATGTTAGCTAGATAACTTTAGGAAGAATATTATATCTTCTTAGAGCCAGTGAATATTTATAAAATTTAAATAATACAAGAAAGAATAATAGAAATCATAGCATAGAGGTTAGAATTAATCTTTGAAGTTGTATTAGTATTCAAATATTAATAAAAATTACCTTTAAAACTATTCTTATTGTACAGTATTGTTTAGTTATTTAATTCCATTTAGGCCATGAGTCTTTCAGGAAAAAGTTCTCTTTAGAAATTCTTCACATCTTGAAGGATGGATAAAAAGTAAAATGTTGAGTTTGCCTTGTTAAATTTGACAAGGTTGGAAAACAACCGAAATCATGTACAATATCTGTAATAAATCATCTTTGATCTAGACATAGCAAAGAATATATAGAATAAAGGAAGATAGTGTTAAACAAAAATGAGGAACTCCTAAATATGTCCGTCTACCAACCTCAGTTGAAAGAGTGAATCTGTTTAGTATAACAGATGAAGTGTATGAAGTGTATGGTGAACTCAGGATCAATCCATCGGCTGACAGTATTGAGGAACTGATTTTCCTATATTATGTCAAATTTAAAAAATTTTTACTAGTGGTTTTAATGATAAATTATAGTAAAAACTACTTTTGGGGTAAAATCCCAAGATTCTGACATCTGAGAAGTTCAATCTATGGTGGTGACCTAAGGGTTTGGTCTTAGATATGGCTGAATGTTGATTTTAACACTTGTTTATTTTGTGTTACCACGTAATTTGTTGCATCTCTACTTTTTAAAGCATCACCCACCCCCTTTTATAATAAATGAAAAACGAAGAGCTAATAGTGCTAGTAATGAGGTAGGACATCTTTCCTCTGTGTTTTTCTTTGTTGTTTATTTGTTTTGTAATCTTTTCTTCTCTGAAATGTTTATTTGCTTTCTGTCCATTTTTTTAGGGGGTGATGGTTATCTTTTTTTCTTACAGTTTCATAAGAGTGCTTCACAAATTCTGTTTATCCTTGTTTTATCATTCATTTTGTGGCTTTTGTTTCCCCACTCTGCTTTTGATGTCTTTTGATGAACAGAAATTTAAAATTTTAATTTGTCAGGTTTATCTTGTTTGAAAAGTTCTTTCCTAACATGAGGTCATAAAAGTATTCTCCTGTATGTTTTTCTAAAAGTTTTGAAGTTTTGCCCTTCACATTTAAATCTTCAGTCAGTTTGGAGTTTATTTTTTGTGTGTCTTTATTAAGATAAGGATCCAATTTTATTTCCATTTGAATAACCAGTTCTTTCAGTACTAGTCATTGAATAATCTGTTTCAGTGATTTTTGATGTCATCTCTGGCATAAATCAAGTTTCCATCTGTGTGTGGTTCTGCTTTGGGCCTCTCTATTCCATCGGTCAATTTAGCTACTCATTTATAAATACTACATTTTAAAATTACAGTGGATTTATAATGTCTTGATTTTAGTGCAGAAAGTGTTTTCCTAACTTATTGCCTTCCTGCTTCTTCAACAGTGTCTTGACTATTTGTATGCTTTGCTTCTCCTTGTAAATTTAAAAATTGGGTTGCCAATTTTTTTGAAAATTTTGCAGTGATTTTTGTTTCTTGAAGTAAATGTTACATACCATAAAACACAGATTTTTAATGTACAATTTAATGAGTTTTGAAAAGTGTATAGCCTTATATAGCCAGTAGCCAATCAAGGTAGAGAATGTTTCTATCACCTCAAAAGTTCCCTTGTGATACCCTTTCAGTTAATCCTTACCTGCCAGAAGCAACCACTGTTCTGGTTTTCTATCATCATAGGTTAGTTTTGCGAGTTATTGAAGTTTAAATAAATAAATTCATTTGGTATGTACCCTTTTCTGTCTGGCTTTTTTGCTCAACTTAATGTTTTTGAGATTTATTCATGTTTTGTGTATATCTGTACACACAAATACTTTTTTTTTTAATTGTTGAGTAATTTTCCACTGCATGGATATCTCACAATTTGTTAGTCCATTCTCCTGTTGATGGTCATTTGCATTGTTTTCAATTTTTGGCTATTATGCAAAGAGCTGCTCTAAATAGTCACATACTTTGTATGGACATACATTTTCATTTCTCTTGGTAATTACCTAAATGTGGAGTTGGAGGGTGATAACATAGGAATATGTTTAAATTTATAAGAAAATGCCAAATAGCTTAAATTTATAGAAAACTACCAAATAGTTTCCAAATAGTTTCCAATAGTTTCCATTTTACATTCCCACAACAATGCATGAGAGTTCCAGTTGCTCACATCCCTGCCCGATGTTTAGGGATATCAATCTTTTTAATTTTAGCCATTTTAGTGGGTGTGAAGTAATATCTCATTGTGTTTTTAATTTGCATCACCCTGGTGACTAGTAATGTTGAGCACCTTTCCATGTGCTTATTGTTCATTTGTAGATGTTCTTTTTAGAAGTGTCTGTTCAAGTCTTTTGCCTATTTATTAAATTGGAATGACCTTGATATTGAGTTGTATAAGTTCTTTCTGTATTCTATGTATAAGATCTTTGTCATATATTTGTATTGTAAATAGTTTCTCCCAATATGTGGTTTGAGTTTATTTTCATAATAGTCTTCATTAGCAGTTGAGTGCTGCTGATCTTGAATTGTCTGTGAGTTTGTTCATTTTCAAATGTCTTTTAAAAAAATTCATTTATTTATTTAGGTTCCGCCAGGTCTTAGTTGTGGCATAAAAACTCTTAACTGCGGCATGCATGTGGGATCTAGTTCTCTGAACAGGGATAGAGCCTGTGCCCCCTGCATTGGGAGTGTGGAGTCTTATCCACTGTGCCACCAGGGAAGTCCCCTCAAATGTCTTTATTCCAATCATTTGGGATATATTCACTTGACAGAGAGTTCTCTTTGACAGTTTTTTCCTTCAGCAGTTTAAAAATATCATTTCTTTCCCTTCTGGTTTCCATTATTTCTGATGTGAAGTCTTCCATGGCTTGTGTTGTTGTGTATTATGTACCTTTCTCTCTATTAGATTTTCTCTTTAACTTGGGCTGTCAGTAGTTTGACTATGATGTACCCAGGTTTTGTTCCCTTTGTATTTATTGTGTTTGGGTTCACTGAGCTTGTTGGAGCTGTAAGTTGATGTTTTCCAACACAGCTGGAAAATTTTGGCCATTATTTTTTCATATACATATATATATATGTTTATGTATACATATATATATATATTTTCCCTTGTCTTCTCTCTCTTCTCCATCTGGGACTCTAGTTATACTATATACATTAGACCATTTTATATTGTCCTTCAGGTCACTAAGTTTGTTACTTTTTTTCAATTATTTTTCTCTCTGTTCTGTTGGATAATTCTTTTTGATTTGCCTTCAGGTTCATTATAACTTTCTTCTACAGTCTCCAATATACTCTTAAACCCATCCGGGAATTTAAAAATATATATCAGCATAGTTTACAGTTATAAGACTTCCATTCAGCTCTTTTTTTAATAGTTTCTATTTCTTTGCTGCAATTCTTCATATGCTTACTTATTATGATCATCTCTTCCTTTAGGCCCATGAACAAATTTATAATATCTGCTTTAAAGCCCTTTTCTGCTAATACTAAAATCCACATCATCTCAGGTCAGTGTCTATTGCCTGCTGTTTTTCTTGGTTATCAGCCATAGTTTTCCAATTTTTCATATATCTAATAATTCACTACTGTATGCTGGACATTGCTATGGTACATTTTTGAGAGACTAGATTTTTTTCTTTTTTTTTGAATGCTGTTGAGTATTGTGTTGTAAGACACAACAAATTACTGGCAGATCATTTTGATTCTGACAAGTCTGCTTTGATGTTTTTCCCTATATTACACTTATTTGTGAAAATTACAAAAATCTCTCATATATATATTTACACACACCAATTTGCATGAAGCTGAAACATCTTGTACCACTTAAAGATATTTTACTAATCATGAAATTATTACATTCTATTATTATTAATTTCTTTGTAAGTATATTCTATTTCCTTAATTACATTGTGAGCCTCAGGGATGGATCTTCATTTTATAGCTTTTTGTAGTCACGGGATTTGACACACAGCTGGCACTCAATAAAAGTTATTATTTTAATGAATATGAAGGATGTCTTGCTGTGGTCCTTTGGGCTTTGCTCCGGTGTTTCTTCCATACCTAGTTTTACTCCAATCTTATGAGTATCAAACATTCAGTTTATTCATTCATTCACTCACATACATCCATTATTCTGTTCATTCAACAAATATTTATTGAGAACCTACTATATGCCATTTCCTATGCTGGTGCTGTGATTACAACAGTGACTAAGATGAACAATGTTCACACTCTCAGAGAACTAATGTTAGTGGGTACTGAGAGTTTAGCCTCGCTACTCCAAGGTATTGCTGGCTTGGCATCCATTTTGTTTGGCTAACCAGCCTGCAGCGGCCTTAAACAGACACTATTCTCTTTATGCAAAAGCATGCCCTAGATAACAAAGTCACAAGTAATTTCAAGTTCTTGATATGATTTCCCCAACAGCCCTTGTGATAAACAGTCTTCTCTACTTCCCAGGACCTTCTCCTTGTGTGACTCTTAGATAAGAACCTATGTGGAGCTTACTGAAACCCTGCTTCTTTTGATTTGAATTGACCAATCTGGTCTTAGTCAGAACCCCAAAGCACTCCACCTGTGGATGCTTATAAAGGCATGTGCCTCAGGTCCTGCCCCTCTCTCTGCTTGCACTCTGCCTGGCCTCCCAGTGTGGCCCTTCAAAATGTGCTGTGTACTTCACAGGACCTGTGAGCAATAAACTTCTTTATTTCAATTATTCTTGTGGTCTTTTGTTCCTTATCATCTGGCATTCTGTGTTCTACTTAACAAATGTTAATTTAACAGTGAGGGAGACTAATAATAAGGAAATAAACAAGTAGCCACATAGATAAAGTGAGTATTCTATGAAGTATGAGTATTCTATGAAGATAAAGAGTAAAGGAGGTAGTTATTGTGATGAAGATGCATGTGTATTTTTAAAAATAGAGTTGTGAGTAAAGGCCTGTCTGAGTAGGTGATATTTTAGCAGAGACCTTAAGCAATCAATCAAGCCCTGATTAGTAGCATTTGCCAATATCCATGGTGTAAATGGTTCCAGTGTTGCTGAGTTCAAGCTGCCAATGTGACATCAATGAAAGTGGAATTGGGATGAGATGTACAGTAGTACAGTGTTATATAGCATTTCCACTGTTCAGTTATAATAGATGTAAATAACATCTAGAACATGGATAACAGTGAAATGGGGTAAAATACATTTTAAAAGGTAAAGTAGTAAAATGAATACAATAAAATGAAGTTTAATTTTTAATAATGGCTGTATTTAATAATAAACTTGTAAAATTCTTAAAATTTAACAATTAGCTCTTGCAAAGCTGTGTAAACTGTCTCCAGCACAGTACTGGGGTAGGGTAGCTGGTGCAGTGCCCATAGAGAACCTTTGGGCAACCCTTTGTAACATTACCTGTGTGCTCTTTGGCTGATACCCCTACTCTGCAGCATACCTTTTAGACCCTTATTCATAGTCCTGGAGGGGTTTGTACAAGGGTCCTCATCAAATATTGTAGGATGGGAAATTGGAAGCAATTTTAATCCTAGGGGAATGGAAAGCTATAATGTGGTGAATACAAGATCCAGCACAATCTCCTCTCTGTCCATTGAAGACACAAACATACACCTAACAACACTTTATGTTTGTCAAGGACATGCACATTAAGGCACACTAGAGTAGGGGGTGACGTGCCTAAGGAAAGAAGTGAGCTTTGGGATTGATGGAGAAGGAAGAAAAATAGACTTGAATAAAATAAAATCAGAATTGGGCCTCATCCCAATCAATGAGGACAGCAAGCCCTGATCTGAAGGGTCTGGATTTCTGACCTCTCCATGGCCCAGATGCAGAAGGAAGGCCTATGAAATGTGAATGGATATGATATATATATATATATAGATATATAGATATATATCTATATATATATATAAAACTTATAAGTAGAAATTTTTAAGAGCCATCATACTTGTCTACCACTCTCTCTTTTCTCTCTGTCGTGAGAATGGTGATGTCTCAGTTAGGGGTTTCCTCAGCTTGGATTCTGGAGTAAAGAGATTATGAAGAAGAACAACACCCAAAGCCAACATAAAATATGTGAGAAATCTACCTTGTTGTTGTGAACCACTGAGATTTCTTATTGCTGCATTATGTAGCCTAATCTTACTGATACAAAATAATTATTATTATTAGCATGCTTATTATTAAACATGCTATTTTAAACTGATGCATAGTGTATCTGACACATATTGTAAAATAAATAAACAAACAAACAAACAAACAAATAAATAAATAAATAAGATCTTGAGGGTGTCTGGCTGTTGAAGAAAGACTGGAATAGAATTGCAAGTATCTGGGTCAGCAAAAACAAACTTTCTGAGTACTTCCTGAATCTGCCATAATCTTGTAAGCTAGATATAAAATATAATGATGTGTCATTATTCTTAAGATCTGAAGTGGATATTAGAAATAAGAGGTTGGAGTTGAGTAATTTGCTAATGTGTTGCATCATATTTACAAAGTGTATCTTATGCAGTCTTTACTCCTCAGTTCCTATATATGCTTCTTAAGAGTAGGGATTTTGGCCTATTAAAAAATATGTACTCACAGCCTATTACACTGTTCTCACAAAACAATCTCTCTAATGCTTTTTGACTAACTGGATAACCATTAAAAAATATTAAATTGTGACAGGCTTCCCTGGTGGTGCAGTGGTTGAGAATCTGCCAGCCAATGCAGGGAACATGGGCTTGAGCCCTGGTCCGGAAAGAGCCCACATGCCATGGAGCAACTAAGCCCATGTTTCACAGCTACTTAGCTTGCACTCTAGAGCCCATGAGCCACAACTACTGAGCCCACATGCCACAACTACTGAAGCCCACATACCTAGAGCCTGTGCTCCGCAACAAGAGAAGCCACCGCAATGAGAAGCCTGCTCACTGCAACGAAGAGTAGCCCCCACTTGTCGCAACTAAAGAAAGCCTGTGCATAGCAATGAAGACCCAATGAAGCCAAAATAAATAAATGAATTAATTAATTAAAGAAAAAGAAAATATTAAATTGTTAATCCAGAGGGTTTGAAAAAAGGAGAGTTCTGTTCATCCTGTACATATTTGAGAGTGAACTTGATTTTCCTAATCACATTCTATTTGCTTTGTTAGCTAAGTTATTGTACTAAATTCTGAAGCTTATGTTTCTCCATAAGTGTTTTATTGGGAACTTAATGGTTTCTAAGTTATCTTCACATAATTTGGTTCTTGTGGATTAACTGGGTAAAGGAAGAATGAAGACTATTCCTTTTTCTTTTTATGTCTATCAAAAAGTCAGGGCTTCCCTGGTGGCACAGTTGTTGAGAGTCCGCCTGCCGATGCAGGGGACGCGGGTTCGTGCCCCAGTCTCGGAAGATCCCACATGCCGCAGAGTGGCTGGGCCTGTGAGCCATGGCCGCTGAGCCTGCGCGTCCAGAGCCTATGCTCCACAACGGGAGAGGCCACAACAGTGAGAGGCCCATGTACCACACACACACACACACAAAAGTCAGAGGTTTAAGAATATATTAGAAGTTGATTATGGCAATAATACCTTTGTAAAGGATAGATTATCCTAAATCAACTAAATTGTGATTAAAGAATGATGTTAAAATGTGACTGAACAATTTCCCCCTTGAATCATTGCATGACATTAAAAATGTCTAAGCTGCTAAAAAAAGAATCTGCAGTAAGTTTAGAAATGGAAGAGCAACTAGAGTATTATTGATACATTCATAATAAAAATTCAGTGCATGAAAGGAACTTCATTGCAAACTTGTAATTATCTTGTATATTATCATTTTTTAAATGTTTAAAATATCCTTAATTAAATGGTTATTTAATTACAACAAAAAGTACTTAGTCATTGAGGCTATTAGGGGAGAAATTCCACCAAAAATGGATGAAATATCAAAAAAAATTAATGCTTGTGACTCAAAAAAATTCTTTTTGATTGTGGGCTGGAAGGCATGAATTTTTTAAAAAAATTTACTTCTTAAAAATTATTCTTGAGGCTTCCCTGGTGGTACAGTGGTTGAGAATCTGCCTGCTAATTCAGGGAACACGGGTTCGGGCCCTGGTCTGCGAAGATCCCACATGCCGCAGAGCAACTGGGCCCGTGAGCCACAGCTACTGAGCCTGCATGTCTGGAGCCTGTGCTCTGCAGGAAGAGAGGCCACGACAATGAGAGGCCCATGCACCGCAATGAAGATTGGCCCCTGCTCACCGCAACTAGAGAAAACCTTCACACAGAAACGAAGAGCCAACACAGCCAAAAATAAAAATAAATTAATTAATTAATTTAAAAAATTATTCTTTATTATTGTTAAAAACTAAACACTGAGTAAATTTGAAGATCTAATTGGCTTTATTCAACAATTCATGAGTTGAGCAGCATCCCATCTAGTAAACAGAAGGGTGCTCCAAGAAGCTGTATAAAATGGAAGGTTTGTATAGGCAAAGGGAGGGTGGGGTAGGGAAATTATCAGGAAAAGAAAAGATAGATTGTTTCCAGCCAGGTCATCTTTTGCAGGGAAGGTATGCAGATTACCTCACTAGAGCTAATCAGGAAATTTCAGATTATCTGTTTAAAATCATATTCCTGGGA
Organism: Mesoplodon mirus; assembly: GCF_964341445.2. Lineage (NCBI taxonomy): Eukaryota > Metazoa > Chordata > Mammalia > Artiodactyla > Ziphiidae > Mesoplodon > Mesoplodon mirus. Next base: position 8,595,385 of record NC_138977.1, on the reverse strand, counting down.
GAGGTTGAAACTGCAATTGAGTCTTTCTTTTCTTTTCTTTTCTCTTTTCTTTTCTTTTCTTCTCTTTTCAACAATTCCCCCTTTTGATCAAACTCTCAGCCTGAGAGATGTGATAAAAAATTAAAGAATTAACACCATTCTCATACCTCTCTGTAGTTATCTCATCTTTCTTCATATTTGGTGTGATATCCATAGGTCATGATGCTTTTCCATAATCCCTATGACATTCACGAGTCAGGTTCATTATCCTTAAATCCATCATTCTCTTTGTTTCTTTTCTGATGTTCCAGTCTTAGAGAGATTATTTGCTTGGTGGTTAGTGGCTTCACATGCATTTAAACCTTTTGAGAGAATACAACATGCCAGGGGGATTATTATGATTACAATAAGCAGGATAATTTCCAATGTTTGGAGTGCAATTTGGAGCCATAGTCCCCAAGACCCAAACCAATCAGAGAAAGACCTCCATTGAAGGAGTCACCCTTTTAAGCCAAGTGGCTTGATCAAGTGATCTTACATAACTGTGTTTCAACAGCCCCAAAAGTGTCAGTCCTGGTATAGCAGGTGGTGTTGGCCACAGAATAGACACCTCTTTGTTTGGTAAAAGATAATCAAGGGCCATCTTTTATCAAGAATAACTTTGGCCAGAGAGGCTAATGATCCATTCTGGCAAGCCAATGCCTTAGCAATGGAATTTGTAATATTGTCAAGAGTTAAGAAGAGGTTTCTTAGTATATTCTCATTTGTATTTACTCCTAACCAGGGAATGTATTTAGTCACAGGTATTTCTGTGTTTACCTGTTCAGTCCAGGAGATAGGTTTTTAGTGCGTGTGGGAAGAGAATCTCACAGCCTGAAATAAAGAGTCATCCTAAATCCCTTGCAAAGGTGGGAGCTGCTGGTGAGATCTCTTAGTGAGTGGGGACAATTATGATCTAGATAATTACGGATAGATCAGAATCTTTGATGATAAATCCAGTAATCTGAAAGGTTACCCCCCCTTAGCAATGGCCTGGGAGATACAGATGAAGGTGTTAGCTTTCCAGGCAAATGCTGGAGTAAAGAAAAGGAAAAGAAGGAGAAAGTGTTTCCTGTTTAAAGTATAAAGTTTTGATCCATTATCTTGGGTGGAGGCAGTCTTACCTTGTAGACTACCTGTCAGCTATTTCCTTTCCCCATCAATTTGATTCAGAGGTCTTCAGTGTCTGTATCAGATATTAGGTGGAGCCTTCTTTAGCTGTAAGATGTATATAAAAGGCTTAATGCTTTCTAGTTTTTCAGCAGCGTCAGTGTTCAGGAGTACTTTGTAAGATCCCTTCTGACAGGGCTCAAGCACTATCTTTGCTCTTAGTGATTCCAAATCAGAAGGGTGGGAACATTAGTTTGGTGAAGCATAGTCAGATATTTGAGGAAACCAGAAGAATTTAGGATCCAGTCCAGTTTACAGGTATGTAACAGAACCTTGAAGACAATTAACAGGACTAGAATCTTATATATACAAAGGTGCAATTTTAATTTTTCTCTCTACAATTAGCCCCATTTTTTTTTACCAAAGATAATCACAGTAAAACTAATTTATTTGTATTAAACTTGCCCTGAGTATTTATATAAGTGCAGCTAGAATAGCGATTGGTCATATAAGTTCTTTTTAAGATGGATTTGTTAGTAATAAGAATACTCACTGAGAGTTTCTGAATTCTGGAGGGACCAGATAGGGAGAAAAAAATAAATGTTTCATCTTTGTTCCCAAAGATATATCTTACCAAATCATTGATAGCTTCAGAGAAAAGATTTCATTAAGTCTGGAAAAACATTAAAGATGTTCTGATATTTATTTAGCATTTTGAGAGGCATAGGCAAGGTTTGGGGAATAGGTGTAAAAAAAAAATGCAGATGACCTTTGAACTTTTAGAGCCACACCTTTGGCCCTGCAGCAGAAATTTGCAAGACAAAGACAATTGGTTCCAATTCCCCAAAGAACTGGATTGCAGCCTGAATGATAAAGAGGTTGACTCAACCTTCCAACTACATTTTCTCTAATTTACTTCTTTCCCTCTGGGCACATAGTTTTATTTTAGCTTAGAAGACAGGGCTTGAAAAAATTTTCTATCAGGCTCTGGTTATCAGCTTCAAATTTGGCCTAATTTCTGATCATAAAGTTATTAAATCCTTTCAAATATCTTGTCAGGTTTCATCTGGGACAAACAATAAATATTTCTGGCAGTTTTAAATAACCTCATTAATTTTAATTTTAGTTTCCTTTCCCTGTTTAAGGGAATAACAAAGCAGTTTTACCAGAAAAACTCTCAGAGTCCCATCAATTTGGGAAGGGTCCATCTGAGTCCTTTCTGAAGGTAGATAAGAGGGCACTAAAGAATTTGCATAGGGCCTTTGAGGACAATCTAGATTTCTGGGCCAGTGTTTTGATGATAACCCCTTAGGAGGGTGTAATGGGGGAGACCTAGAAGTTGTTTTAGATGCCTTTTTCATCTTTAATTTTTCATTAGCCTTTTGTAACGAATCTTTCAATGAAGACATTTTGGAACCCTGAAGGCTTTTGTAAGTGTCTGTGTACCAGTTAAAATAGGCATCCCATTCTATTTGTTCACCTTGAGATCCCTTGCTCTCAAGTGCATTTCTTAAATGAGTGATCTTGTCTAATTGGAGTAAAATTTTGCCATTTTTGTAGATATCCACAGCTTTCGGCACCACAGTTCCAGACATAAAATAAGCAGGTGTGCCAGAAGGTGTAGTGCCCAACTCTTTGAATATAAAGGATCCCATTATCAATTAGCCTTTATCTACATGAAACAAGACAAATGAACATGTGAATATACTGGAAGGAACCAAGAGATGTTACTGCATGCTGGCCAAAAGAAGGCCCTATGTGTACCACTACCAATGCCTGTGGAACCTTGGACATGGAAAAGGATTGAACCAATAAACCCCAAGGACTGGGAACGGTGGACTGATTTGAAACAAAATGCAGAACTGTGGCTGCCCCCAAGTTCCAAGAGTGGAATCTGGGGATGGATTCCAAAGAAATAGGGAACTGTGGATTAAACCATCAGCAGTTCCCAAGGTGGAATCTGGGAGCAAAATCAAGGGCTGGGGTTATCCACTCAAAAACCTGGGAATTTCAGTCTGAAAGGCTAGGGCTTGAGTCTAGGCAGTATGGTTTGCCAGCTCAACTGGGCTTCAGGCAGAATCATCTACCAGTTCAAGTTGACCTGTTCAGTAAAGGAAAATTAGATCGGGAGCTTGAATGCAAGAAGAACAGAGCTCTAAACAAGAGGAACTCAACAACAGCCCCTTGGAAATGGCGAGAAAGATAAGAGAACTCAAAAAGCGTTCTCAGGGTGCCACCCCTGAGAGAAACACATTCTCAGGTGTTTCTCATTGTCCCCAAATGCTGATCACATCACTGCCACCAAACCTTGTAAAAAGCAAAATTCACCTGAGTAAATTTTAAAATCTAATTGGCTTTTTTCAACAATTCATGAATCGAGAAGCATCCCATCTAGTTCTTAGAAGGGCAGCTCGAGGAGTTGTACGAAATGGAAGGTTTTTATAAGCAGAAGGGTGGGGCAAGGAAATTATTAACAAAAGAAAAGACAGAATTATTTCAGGTCAGGTCAACTTCTTTTTGGGGAAAAGTAACGGCAGGGGTCTTATTATACAGATCAGGAAATTTCAGATTGTCTGTTTAAACGCCATGTTCCTAGGAGACATTGAAAATGCAATTAAGTCTTGGTTTGCTGTCTGTGGAATAACTCCACCTTGGGCCTGTTATTTCTTTTCTAACATTATACAGGTAAGTTTGGAAAATATAATGTATACTCATGTTCCTACCAGTCACCGTTAGCAAATCTTTATCTTATTCTGTATTTACTTCAGTTAGGAATTTTTAAAGAAATACAAAATTACAGATATAATTGCTGCCTCATGTGTATCCCTCCATGATCCCATTTTCCTCCTTCTCTCCATAGAGGTAATCACTAACCTGAATTTGTTGTTAATTATTTTCATGCTATTTTTGTTTTTTAGCTACACACATGTATATGCATATGTAAAATATACATGTTTCACATGTTAAAAAATTTTAAAACTATACCCATCATTTTATATATATACATATAATGTACAAATCATTCTGAAACATTTCTTTTTGTATAAATTATGTTTTTGGAGATTTGTCCATGCTAATACATGCAGCTCTAGTTCATTCATCAACTACTGTATATGTTTTCCATTGTAGGAATACCATAGTGCATCCATTCTCATTTTAATAGTTATTTTTCAATTTTCATTACCATAAACAAGGATACAATAAAATTTCTCAGTCTGTTTCCTTAATTCTGTAGGGTATGTGCTTAGAAATGGAATTTCTGGTTCATACATTCTAAGTATCTTCAACTTTATCATCTAGTATTGTGGCAAATTTACTAGATAGTGTCCAATTTTTCTCTAGAATGTTTATTTCTCCATATCCTCATCAACACTTGAGGTTATTAGAATTTTGTATTTTTTATCAAAGTGGGTGAGTTTAAAATGTATCTTCTTATTTTACTATGAATTTTCCTGGTTAACTGTGAAGTTGATTATATTTTCATATTTTTATGGACTATTTGGAGTTCTTTGCCTATAAATTGTTTTTATACTCTGTTCATTTTTCTGTTGTGTTTTTTTTCTTATTGATTTTGTATGACTTATCACATCCTAAATACTTACATTTTATTGGTTGTATATACTGCAAATTATTTTTATATTTACTCCATTAATATTATGTGTCTGGAAGGGGTGGGAATGTATACCAAAACATAAACTTTTACCTTGACAGGAAATTTTATTTATCACTTATGTAGCACTTACAAGGAGTCAAATATTTTCCTTTAAACACTTTACACACATTAACTCATTTTAAATTTGATAAAACCCATGAGATAGGTTAGATAGGTGCTATCATTATCCCATATTATTTTTATTATTGCTTCAAAAATAATAGCTTTATTGAGATACAATTCACATATCATAAAACCCTTTTAAAAATTGTACAGTTCAGTGATTATAGCATATTCACAAAGGTGTGCAACCATTATACATTCCATTGTATGATAGACCACATTTTATTTATCCATCCATCAGTTTATGGACATTTAGGTTGTTCTACTTTTTGGCTGTTACGATTAATACTGCTGTGAACATTTATGTACACATTTTTGTTTGAACATATGTTTATACTACTTTTGGGAAGATACCTAGGAGTGGAATTGCTGAGTCATAAGTTAATTCTATATTTAATTTTCTGAGGCACTGCTAAACTGTTTTCTAAAGCAGCTGCATTATTCGATATTCCTATTAGCAATGTGTGAGGGTTACAATTTCTCTACATTCTCCTCAACTTGTTACTGTCTACCTTTTTTTGTTATAGTCATCCAAATGGATGTGAAGTGATCTTGTAGGTTTCAGTTCAAATGCTACTTCCTCAGAGAGTCCTTCCCTTTTGGCCCTTCTACATTTTTATCTAGCACATCTCATTTATATCCTTCAAATTTTTATAACAATCTATCTTGTTTATGTACTCACTCAATAAGACATTGATTGTGTTCTCCATCTTGAATATTGGCTCCATGGATGTAGCTTCTCTGTCTTGTCTACTGTAATTTACAATATCCTCAGTGCTTGTTGCTTCAATAATGACAGTTCAGGACATGTAGTTTAAAAGCTAGAACAAACTACAGCATCTGGACAATTAGCAAAGGTGAATAAATAACTGCATTGTGAACCTCAGTCTTGAATGAATTGTCACCTTAAAAAGCAATTATAGTTTTCTACAATGTGTGAAATTGACAAAAAGAAGACAATTTCTTGTAACACCAATGGTCTCCCTCCTTCCTGAAAATTCTCCATCTTTCCTTTTTTCTTTAAACCTAGATTGAACCTGAGTACAGAGTTGAATGGCAGATTAAAAATCAGAAACCCGGGCTTCCCTGGTGGCACGGTGTTTGAGAGTACGCCTGCTGATGCAGGCGGCACGGGTTCATGCCCCGGTCCGGCAGGATCCCACATGCCGTGGAGCGGCTGGGCCCGTGAGCCATGGCCGCTGGTCCTGTGCGTCCGGAGTCTGTGCTCTGCAATGGAAGAGGCCACAGCAGTGAGAAGCCCACATATCACACACACACACACACAATAAAAAACCCTTAGAATTGGATAGGATGAGAAAAATATCATACAGCTTACTTTCTGATTAAGAAACAGAGGTTCAAAAATGAGGGAATTTTTTCCCATAAGGTCACAGCAGAAAAAGTCTAGAAATTATTTTGTTTTGTATTTATTTATGTATTAATATGCCAAAAATACATGTTCATGGATTTAAATACAGAAAATTAAAAAGATAAATTTACATTACCTAAAATTCTACCTTTTATTTTATATTTCTTTATTATCATTATTTTTTAATAGTAATTTTTAAACATCTTTATTAGAGTATAATTGCTTTACAATGGTGTGTTAACTTCTGATGTATAACAAAGTGAATCAACTATATGTATACATATATTCCCATATCCTCTCCCACTTGAGTCTCCCTCCCACCCTCCCTATCCCACTCCTCTAGGTGGTCACAAAGCAGCAAGCTGATCTCCTTGTGCTGTGTGGCTGTTTCCTACTAGCTTTCTATTTTATATTTGGTAGTGTATATATGTCCATGCCACTCTCTCACTTCATCCCAGCTTACCCTTCACCCTCCCTGTGTACTCAAGTCCACTCTCTACATCTACATCTTTATTCCTGTCCTGCCCATAGGTTCTTCAGAACAATTTTTTTTTAATTCCACATATATGTGTTAGCAAATGGTATTTGTTTTTCTCTTTCTGACTTGCTTCACTCTGTATGATAGACTCTAGGTCCATCCACCTCACTACAAATAACTCAATTTCATTTCTTCTTATGGCTAATATTCCATTGTATATATGTGCCACATCTTCTTTATCCATTCACCTGTTGATGGATACTTACGTTTCTTCCATGTCCTGGCTATTATAAATGGTGCTGCAATGAATATTGTGGTACATGTCTCTTTTTGAATTAAGGCTTTATCAGGTTATATGCCAAATAGTGGGAATGCTGGGTCATATAGAAGTTCTATTTTTAGTTTTTTAAGGAAGCTCTATACTTTTCTCCACAGTAGCTGTATCAATTTACATTCCCACCAACAGGGCAAGAGGGTTCCCTTTTCTCCACACCCTCTCCAACATTTATTGTTTGTAGATTTTTTGGTGAAGACCATTCTGACAGGTGTGAGGTGATACCTCATTGTAGTTTTGATTTGCATTTCTCTAATGATTAGTGATGTTGAGCATTCTTTCATGTGTTTGTTGGCAATCTGTATATCTTCTTTGGAGAAATGTCAATTTAGGTCTTCTGCCCATTTTTGGATTGGGTTGTTTGTTTTTTGATATTGAGCTGCATGAACCACTTGTATATTTTGGAGATTAATCCTTTGTCAGTTGCTTCATCTGCAAATATTTTCTCCCATTCTGAGGGTTGTCTTTTTGTCTTGTTTATGTTTTTCTTTGCTATGCAAAAGATGTTGTTTCAATATGTCTAATTTATTTATTTTTGTTTTTATTTCCATTTCTCTAGGAGGTGGGTCAAAAAGGATCTTACTGTGATTTATGTCATAGAGTGTTCTGCCTATGTTTTCCTCTAAGAATTTGATAGTGTCTGGCCTTACATGAAGGTCTTTAATCCATTTTGAGTTTATTTTTGTGTATAGTGTCAGGGAGTGTTCTAATTTCATTCTTTTACATGTAGCTGTCCAGTCTTCCCAGCACCACTTATTGAAGAAGCTGTCTTTTCTCCATTGTATATTCTTGCCTCCTTTATCAAAGATAAGGTGACCATATATATGTGGGTTTATCTTTGGGCTTTCTATCCTGTTCCATTGATCTATATTTCTGTTTTTGTGCCCTTACCATACGGTCTTGATTACTGTAGCTTTGTAGTATAGACTGAAGTCAGGGAGCCTGATTCCTCCAGCTACGTTTTTCTTTCTCAAGATTGCTTTGGCTATTCGGGGTCTTTTGTGTTTCCATACAAATTGTGAAATTTCTTGTTCTAGTTCTGTGGAAAATGCCATTGGTAATTTGATAAGGATTGCACTGAATCTGTAGATTGCTTTGGGTAGTATAGTCATTTTCACAATGTTGATTCTTCCAATCCAAGAACATGGTATATCTCTCCATCCTTTTGTATCATCTTTAATTTCTTTCATCAGTATCTTATAGTTTTATGAATACAGGTCATTTGTCTCCTTAGGTAGGTTTATTCCTAGGTATTTTATTCTTTTTATTGCAGTGGTAAATGAGAGTGTTTTCTTAATTTCTCTTTCAGATTATGCATCATTAGTGTATAGGAATGAAAGAGATTTCTGTGCATTAATTTTGTATCTTGCTATTTCTCCAAATTCATTGATTAACTATTAATTTTTTGGTAGCATCTTTAGGATTCTATACATATAATATCATGTCATCTACAAACAGTGACAGTTTTACTTCTTCTTTTCTGATTTGCATTCCTTTTATTTCTTTTTCTTCTCTGAGTGCTGTGGTTAAACCTACCAAAACTATGTAGAATAATAGTGGTGAGAGTGGGCAACCTTATCTTGTTCCTGATCTTAGTGGAAATGGTTTCAGTTTTCCACTGTTGAGAACGATGTTGGCTGTGGGTTTGTCATATGCGGCCTTTATTATGTTGAGGTAAGTTCCCTCTATGCCTACTTTCCAGAGGGTTTTTATCATAAAGGGTGTTGAATTTTGTTGAAAGCTTTTTCTGCATCTATTGTGATGCTCACATTGTTTTTCTCCTTCTGTTTAATATGGTGTATCACATTGACTGACTTGCATATATTGAAGAATCCTTGCATTCCTGGGATACACCCCACTTGATCATAGTGCATGATCCTTTTAATGTGCTGATGGATTCTGTTTGCTAGTATTTTGTGGAAGATTCTTGTACCTATGTTCATCAGTGATATTGGCCTGTAGTTTTCTATTTTTGTGACATCTTTGTCTGGTTTTGGTATCAGGGTGATGGTGGCCTCATAGAATGAGTTTGGGTGTGTTCCTTCCTCTGCAATTTTTTGGAAGAGTTTGAGAAGGATGTGTGTTAGCTCTTCTCTAAATGTTTGATAAAATTCACCTGTGAAGCCATCTGCTCCTGGGCTTCTGTTTGTTGGAAGATTTTTAATGACAGTTTCAACTTCAGTGCTTGTGATTAGTCTGTTCATATTTTCTTTTTCTTCCTGGTTCAGTCTTCAGAGGTTGTGCTTTTCTAAGAGTTTGTCCATTTCTTCCAGGATGTCCATTTTATTGGCATATAGGTGCTTGTAGTAGTCTCTCATGATCCTGTGTATTTCTGCAGTGTCCGTTGTTACTTTTCCTTTTTCTTTTCTAATTCTATTGATTTGAATCTTCTCTCTCTTTTTCTTGATGTGTCTGGCTAATGGTTTATCAATTTTGTTTATCTTCTCAAAGAACCAGCTTTTAGTTTTATTGATCTTTGCTATCATTTCCTTCATTTCTTTTTCATTTACTTCTGATCTGATCTTTATGCTTTCTTTCCTTTTGCTAACTTTGTTTTTTTTTGTTCTTCTTTCTCTAATTGCTTTAGGTGTAAGGTTAGTTTGTTTATTTGAGATGTTTCTTGTTTCTGGAGGTAGGATTGTATAGCTATAAACTTCCCTCTTAGATCTTCTTTTGTTGCATCCCATAGGTTTTGGGTCATTGTGTTTTCATTATCATCTGTTTCTAGGTATTTTTTGATTTCATCTTTGATTTCTTCAGTGATCTCTTGGTTATTTAATAGTGTATTGTTTAGCCTGCATTTGTTTGTATTTTTTACATTTTTTTGTTATAATTGATATCTAGTCTTGTAGCGTTGTGGTCAGAAATTGATATCTAGTCTTGCAGCATTGTACTTGATACGATTTCAATTTTCTTAAATTTATCAAGGCTTGATTTGTGACCCAAGATATGATCTATCCTGGAGAATATTCCATGAGCACTTGAGAAGAAAGTGTATTCTGTTGTTTTGGGATGGAATGTCCTATAAATATCAATTAAGTCCATCTTGTGTAATGTATCATTTAAAGCTTGTGTTTCCTTATTTATTTTCATTTTGAATGATCTGTCCATTGGTGAAAATGGGGTGTTAAAATCCCCATTATTATTGTGTTCCTGTCAATTTCCCTTTTTATGGCTGTTAACATTTGCCTTCTGTATTGCGTTGCTCCTATGTTGGGTGCATAAATATTTAAAATTGTTTTATCTTCTTCTTGGATTGATCCCTTGATCATTATGTAGTGTCTTGTTTGTCTCTTCAAATAGTCTTTATTTCAAGTGTCCTTCTTTGTCTCTTCTAATAGTCTTTATTTTAATGTCTATTTTGCCTGATATGAGAATTTCTACTCTAGCTTTCTTTTGATTTCCATTTGCATGGAATATCTTTTTCCATCCTCTCACTTTCAAGTCTGTATGTGTCCCTAGGTCTGAAGAGGGTCTCTTGTAGACAGCTTATATATGGGTCTTGTTTTTGTATCCATTCAGCCAGTCTGTGTCTTTTGGTTGGAGCATTTAATCCATTTACGTTTAAGGTAATTATCAATATGTGTATTCCTATTACCATTTTCTTAACTGTTTTGGCTTTGTTATTGTAGGTCTTTTCCTTCTCTTGTGTTTCCTGTCTAGAGAAGTTCCTTTAGCATTTGTTGTAAAGTTGGTTTGGTGGTGCTGAATTCTCGTAGCTTTTGCTTGTCTGTAAAGCTTTTAATTTCTCCATCAAATATGAATGAGATCCTTTCTTGGTAGGGTAATCTTGGTTGTAGTTTTTCCCTTTCATCACTTTAAATATGTCCTGCTACACCCTTCTGGCTTGCAGAGTTTCTGCTGAAAGATCAGCTCTTAACTTTATGGGGATTCCCTTGTATGTTATTTGTTGCTTTTCCCTTGCTGCTTTTAATATTTTTTCTTTGTATTTAATTTTTGATAGTTTGGTTAATATATGTCTTGGCGGGTTTCTCCTGGATTTATCCTGTATGGGACTCTCTGTGCTTCTTGGACTTGATGGACTTTTTCCTTTACCCCATTAGGGAAGTTTTCTATTATGATCTCTTCAAATATTTTCTCAGTCCCTTTCTTTTTCTCTTCTTCTGGGATTCCTATAATTTGAATGTTGGTGTGTTTAATGTTGTCCCAGAGGTCTCTGAGACTGTCCTCAATTCCTTTCATTCTGTTTTCGTTATTGTGCTGTGAAATAGTTATTTCCACTGTTTTATCTTCCAGGTCATTTATCCGTTGTTCTCCCTCAGTTATTCTGCTATTAATTCCTTCTAGAGAATTTTTATTTTCATTTATTTTGTTGTTCATCATTGTTTGTTTGCTCTTTAGTTCTTCTAGGACCTTGTTAAGTGTTTTTTGTATTTTCTCCATTCTGTTTCCAAGATTTTGGATCATCTTTACTATCATTACTCTGAATTCTTTTTCAGGTAGACTATCTATTTCCTTTTCATGTTTGGTCTGGTGGGTTTTTACCTTGCTCCTTCATCTGCTGTGTATTTCTCTGTCTTTTCATTTTACTTAACTTACTGTGTTTGGAATATCCTTTTTGCAGGCTGCATGTTCGTAGTTCCCATTGTTTTTGGTATCTGTCCCCAGTGGGTAAAGTTGGTTCAGTTGGTTGTGTAGGCTTCCTGGTGGAGGGGACTTGTGCCTGTGTTCTGGTGGATAAGGCTGGATCTTGTCTTTCTGGTGGGCAGCACCACACCCGGTGGTGTGTTTTGGGGTCTGTGAACTTATTATGATTTTAGGCAGCCTCTCTGCTAATAGGTGGGGTTGTGTGTCTGTCTTGCTAGTTGTTTGGCTTGGGGAGTCCAGCACTGGAGCTTGCTGGTCATTGACTGGAGCTGGGTCTTTGCATTGAGAAGGACATCTCTTGGAGAGCTCTCGCCAATTTATATTACGTGGGGCCGGGAGGTCTCTGGTGGACCAATATCCGGAACTGAGCTCTCCCACCTCAGAGGCTCAGGCCTGACACCCGGTCAGAGCACCAGGACCTGTCAGCCATATGGCCAGGTACGTGGGGATTTTCTTGCCTTTTGGGAGGTCTGAGATCTTCTGTCAGTGTTCAGTAGGTGTTCTCTAGGAGCTCTTCCATATATAGATGTATTTTTGATGTGTTTGTGGGGAGGAAGGTGATCTCCATGTCTTACTCCTCTGCCATCTTGAAGGTCCTTCTCCCACTGAGCCCCTGAGCTCGCTACCTCTCCTGCCTCAGGAGGTGCTGTGTTTCCCTCTCTGTGCCTCTGTGGCTTATGCCTGAGGAGCTTTCAGGCTTTACTTGAGTATTTCTTTTCCAGACCCGGTCCAGAAACCTTCATTAAATCTTGATTGGGATAGTTTGAGAAGAGGGCAGTGTGTTATCTCATTTGTCACAGGGAAGAGCTAAACCGGACTCCATGTTCTATCTGTTTCTTTGACTTTTTTTTTTCTAACATTCTACCTTTTAGAAACAACTGTTAACATTTTGTGGTATATCTTTCAGGAATTGTTTCTATGCATATTCAGTAATATAAATGCTAAATTTGTAGTAAATTGTTGCAGCAACAACAGAAGACTAATCTACCTTGTATGAAGGTATTATAAGTTATTTGACCAATTAGTTATTATTGGATATTTAGGTTGAATCTTGGTTTGGTTCGTTTGTTCTTATGCCAGCATGAGAAAGGAACTTCAATAAGCAGTTTTGCACCTTCAACTTTTCTCACTTGTCTGATTATTTCCTGAGATAAATTCTTAGAGATGAAATTGCAGGGTCAAAAAGTTTTTAAAGGCTTTTGGCTGCTGCTGTCAAATTGCATTTAGATCAAACATTTTTTTTTTTTACCGCTTTATTTTACAGAGCATTGGAACACTGGTGATGTTTATTCTTTTAAAATTTTGATCATATGATAGGTAAAATGTTAGGATTACATTTTTGTTTTAATTTGCATTTTTTTGACCACTAGTGGGTGCAGAACATGTTTTAAACTTTAGGGATTAAAAGTGGTGACAAGTTAATTGTTCTCTGATGCCAAATTTATTCACCCTGGTTAATTCTATTAGAGTGTCCAAAAAACAATGAAAATGTTTTCTTAAACTACTGAGACAATTCATATTTATATAAACATATTTAATATATAAAATAAAAAATATAAAGTTATTGTATATATACTCAAAAAATTTGAGATAGCAATATAATCAATTGCAATTTCATGCAGTTTATGGGTATGATTTTATGAAGAAATGCTTATTTCAGGTAGAGCTTAAGAAGTTAGAAACAAAAGCAAGAGGTTTGTAAAGCAAAGCAATTTTTAGTGAAGTATTAATTAAATGTAAAGCATTTGAATCTTTTTCTTTCTTTGATTTTCAGTCAACTTGGGTCATCTTTTTTAAAAAAATAAGAATCTCTAAATAATTGCATGGGCACATTACTCTCCAGGGCACATTTTATAATTTCTGTGGTATGTGTGTGTGTGTGAGGGTAGTGGGGAGAAGACATAAATACCAGTTAGTAATAATGATAATAGATACATTCTTTGAAAAAATATCTGGGTGTAGTAACTTTGGAAAGAAGGCACTTAATGCTTTTCACCTTAATGGAAATTATGTTCATTTCTTTTTTCTAAGTACTCCCTATATTTTACCATTAAATAAGGCTCTTGAAAGTCAACCAAATATATCTTCTACTTTCTATATATACCATCATTCCTGTGCAGATATGTTATCACTATCCTATGAGAGGAAAGGAAAGCCCCTAGAAGGGAAGAAGTAAGGGGAGAGAATAAAGATAAAGGGTCCTTTAAAAATTAGATCAGTGCATATCTACACCAGGATACTATCAGGGTTACCTAAGATGTGGGGGAACAAAGATATTTGTTTACTGTAACTTGATATATATATATTTTTTACCTCTTTTAGGGAATCTTATTAGAAAGTATGAAAAACTGAAAAGGCATGATGATATCATAGCAATTTTTTAAAGGAGAAACTGAAAGCTCAAGTAATTGTGGTACATTAGGTAATGTTGTATTTTAGGCACTGCCATTTTGATAAAAAAAGGAATTCGAGAATATTGTAAATATTTATACCTTCTCAGTGAGTTGTCCTCACTGCATTATTTATGGAAGGACCTTTTATAGATAAGAACTAGCATTTGATGCAATTGTGATTTGCAGCTGTCATCATAAAACCTTGATTTTGTTTTCGGATTTGTTTTCAGTTTCACAAATAAAAATGACTCAAACTGAAATTTATGGAGAAACCGCCAAAGAAACCTTTTGATTAAATCTATCAGAAGTGATAGCAGTGTGGCTGTTTAGCATTTGATTGTAAATTCTTTTTTCTGTTGACCTTCCCAACAGGTTTATGTTGGATACATCTAATTTCCTGAAGTGTTTTCAAAGATGTGGGCATTTTGATTAAAAATATTTCCACAAAACTTTCCAAACATTTTTTTAAGATATCTTAAAATTAATTTAAGAAAACTATAAGAAAATGCTGTTATTACAGAAACAGTTTCAGAGGAAAAAAATAAGATGTGTTATTTGGATTTAGAACTTCAAAGCTAGAATTGTTCTTATAAAAGGGAAAAAAATTTTTCTCATAGTTTATCTCACTCTTTAAATAGAGTGAGATGAGACGGGGTATTTGAAATGAAAATGGTTAAGGAATCACTTTTACTTTTACACCATGGTGGCAGAATGTTTTTTGTCTTTGATATTTTTTATTGTTAAAACACCTACACACAATATATAGTCATGTACGTGGAAAATTTTAAACCAATACATGTATAAAATTAAAATTATTCCCCCTTTCCAATTCCCTAGAGATAATCACAGTTCACACTTCGACTTAGAACATTTAAGAGCTTTTTCTATACACATATAAATATATACATAATCACGAATACACAGAACTGTATTTAAATAACACTGTGATCGGACCGAATTTACTCCATAGTCATATCCTCTTTGTTTTTTGCTTTTTTTAAAAGTCAGATTTATTGAGTTATAATTTATCCAGTAAAATATATCTTCTAGTGTAGAGTTCAGTTACCTTTGAGAAATGTTTATAGTAGTACAACCACCATCACAATCAAAATACAGAACATTCCTACAGGCCCCAAAATTCTCTCATACCCTTTAACAGTCACTTCCTTTTCTCTGCCCCCAGTACTGGCAGCTATTGATCTGACTTCTGTTCTGTACTTTTGTCTTTTTCAGAATGTTATATAAATGGGATTTTTTGTGATTGGCTTTTTTCACTTAGCATAACGCTTTTGATGTTCATCTTGTTATATTTAGTTGCTTTCATTTTATTGCTGAGTTGTATTTCATTTCATAAATATATTACAATTTGTTTATTTACTCACCATTGATGAACATTTGGGTAATTTCAAGTGTTTGGCTATTACAAATAAAATTGTTATAAATATTCACATACAGTTCTTAGTGAACATGCATTTTCATTTCTTTTAGGTGATTAAGAGTGGGTTGCTGGTCATATGGTGTATATTTAAATTTATAAGAAATTGCTAAACTCTTTTCCAAAGCAGCTGTATGGTTTTGTGTTTCCATTAGTAATTTTGAGAATTCTAGTTGCTCCAGCATTTGGTATTTTCAGACCCTTTAATTTTAGCCATTTTAGTAGGTGTGTGGTGATATCTCATTGTGGGTTTTTTTTTTTTTTTTTTTTTTTTTTGCGGTATGCGGGCCTCTCACTGTTTTGGCCTCTCCCGTTGCGGAGCACAGGCTCCGGACGTGCAGGCTCAGTGGCCATGGCTCATGGGCCCAGCCACTCCGCGGCATGTGAGATCTTCCCAGACCGGGGCACGAACCCGTGTCCCCTGCATCGGCAGGCAGATTCTCAACCACTGCGCCACCAGGGAAGCCCTCATTGTGGTTTTAATTTGCATTTCTCTAACAACAAATGGTACTGAGAATCTTTTCATGTGCTTATTTGCTATATGTGTATCTTTGGCAAAATGCCTGTTCAAATCTTTTGCCTATTTCTTAAATTGCATTCCTTGTCTTGTTACTGAGTTATGAGTATTCTTTATATATTCTCAATACAAGTTCTTATCAGATAGGTGTTTTGTAAGTATTTTCTCCTATTTGTAGGTTTCCTTTATATTTTGTTGATGGTTTCCTTTGCTGTATAGAAGCTTTTTAATTTGACGCCATTTGTTTATTTCACTTTTTTTTGCCTTTGCTTTTGGTGTCAATTCCAAAATTATCATTGCCAAGACTAATGTCAAGGAGCTTACCCCTTATGTTTTCTCCTAGGAGTTTTATGATTTCCAGTCTTGTATTCAATTTTCAATCCATTTTGAGTTAATTTTTGTGTATGGTGTAAGACAGTGGTCCAATTTCATTCTTTTGCATGTGACTGTCCAGTTTTGCCAATACTACTTATTAGAGTGACTCTCTTTTCCCCACTGACTATTCTTGGCTCTTTTTCATAAGTTAATTGACCATGTATGCGTGTGTTTATTCTGGGCTCTCTATTCAATTCTATTGATCTATGTGTCTGTTTTTATGTCAATACCATATTGTTTTGATTGCTAGATGCTTGTAATATAGTTTGAAATCACAAAGTGTGATGCTTCTAGCTTTGTTCTTCTTTCTGAAGATTGCTTTGATTATTTGGGATCTTTTGTGTTTCCATACAAATTTTAGGAGTTTGTTATATTTCTGTGAAAAATACCAATTGGAATTTTGATTGGGATTGCATTGAATCTGTAGATTGCTTTGGGTAGTATGGACATTTTAACAGTATTGATTCTTCTCATACTGAGCATGGACTATCTTTCCATTTATTTGTGTATTCAATATCTTTCATCAATGTCTTATGGTTTTTAGTGTACAAGTCTTTCACCATCTTGGTTAAATTTATTGTTAGGTACTTTATTCTTTTTGATGCAATTGTAAATAGGATTGTTTTTTAAATTTCTCTCTGATAGTTTGTGTATAAAAATGCAACTGGTTTTTGTATGTAGATTTTTTATCTTGCAACTTTACTAAATTCATTTATTAGTTCTAACAGTTTTTTGGTGGAGTCTTTAGGGTTTTCTATATATAATACCATGTCATCTGCAAATAGAGACACTTTTACTTCTTCCTTTCTGATTTGGTTGCCTATTTTTTTTTTCTTGCCTAATTGCTCTGGGTAGAACTTTCAAGACTATGTTGAATCAAAGTGACAAGAGTGGGCATCCTTGTCTTGTTCCTGATCTTAGGGAAAATCTTTCAGCTTTTCACCACTGAGTATGATGTTAGCTGTGGGTTTTTTATATATGGCCTTTGATATATTGAGTTATGTTCTCTCTATACTCACTTTGTTGAGAGTTTTTATAACGAATGGATGTTGAATTTTGTCAGATGCATTTTCTGCATTTGTTGAGATGATCTTATGATTTTTATACTTCATTTTGTTAATGTGGTGTATTATAGTGATAGACTGGCAGATGTTGTACCATCCTTGCATCCCTGGAATAAATCCCACTTGACCATGGTATATGATCCTTTTAATGTATTGTTGGATTTGGTTGACTAATATTTTGTTGAGGATTTAATACATTGTTCATCAGGAATGTTGGCTTGTAACTTTCCCTTATGTGATGTCCTTGTCTGATTTTGATATCAGAGTAATGGTGACCTTGTAAAAAAGATTTTAGCAATGTTCCTTCCTCTTCTATTTTTGGAAGAGTTTGAGAAGGATTGATATTAATCCTTCTTCAAATGTTTGATAGATTTCACCAGTGAAGCCATCCAGCCCTGGACTTTTGTTTGTTGGGAGCTTTTTGATTACTGAGTCAATCTCCTTACTAGTAATCAGTCTGTTCATATTTTCTATTTCTTCATGATTCAGTCTTGGTAGGTTGTATGTTTATAGTAATTTATCCATTTCTTCTATGTTGCTCAATTTGTTGCCATATAATTTTTCATAGTATTTTCTTATACTCTTTTGTATTCCTGTGGTATCAGTTTTAACATCTATTTTTCATTTCTGATTTTATTTATTTCAGTCCTCTCTCCTTTTTGTTGCTGAGTCTAGCTAAAGCTTTGTATATTTTACCTTAAAAAAATCGATCTTAGTTTGTTCATCTTTTCTATTGTCTCCTTAGTCTCTCTTTTATTTCTGTTCCAATGTTTTAAAATTTCCTTCCTTGTACTAACTTTGGGCTTCATTTGTTCTTATTTTTCTAGTTCCTTGAGGTGCAAAGTTAGGTTTTTTATTTGAGATAATTCTTTCTGTAATGTAGGCATTCATCACTATGAACAGCTCTATTAGTACACTTTTTGTTGCATCCCATAAGTTTTGGTATATTGTATTTCCATTTTCATTTGTCTCAAGTTTTTTTTTTTCTTTGACCCATTGGTCATGTTGTTTATGACCCAGTAACATGTTGTTTAATCTCCATATGTTTGTGATTTTTTTCACTTTCTTCTTGTAATTAATTTCTAATTTATTAAGAATTGTTTTATGACCTATTATATTCTGTGTGTGCTTGAAAAAAACATATATTCTGTTGGTTTTGGATTAAATGTTCTAGATATGTCTGTTAAGTCCATTTGATCTAATGTGTCATTTAAGGCCATTGTGTCCTTGTTGATTTTCTGTCTGGATGATCTGTCTTTGATGAAAGTGAGGTATTAAAGTCCCCTACTATTATTGTATGCTGTCTATTTCTCCCTTTAGGTCTGTTAATGTTTGCTTTGTATATTTAGATGCTCCTATGTTGGGTGCATAAATATTTACCAATGTTATATCCTCTTGTTGGATTGAACTCTTTATAATTATATTATTGTCCTTGTCTCTTATTACAGTCTTTTGACTTAAAGTTTATTTTGACTGATATAAATATAGTTACTCCAGCTTTCTTTTGATTTCCACTTACATGGAATATCTTTTTCCATCCCTTTACTTTCAGTCCCATTTGTCCTTAAAGCTGAAGAGAATCTCTTGCAGGCATTATCTCTCTTTCTCTTTCTCTCTCTCTCTCTCTCTCTCTCTCTCTCTCTATATATATATATATATATATATATA